>NW_028186679.1:1551940-1620526 GCF_003343005.1 Rhea americana
TGTCAGAATCAATCAGTAGGATTGTATGCTTGGAACACTTCTACCTTGAAATGTCTTCTGTTTTAAACTCCTTKCTTGCTCGCCAAATCTTGGCCTTTCTGACTTCCTTTCAAATATCATTATTWAATAAGTCATTGGTTCTGTTTAAGCAGTTTCTCTCTGGAAATTTGCTAACCTGGCATTAGTTAATCATTGAAATGCTCATTTGGGTTTCACTGTGTTTATCATCCCCTCTGCCCTAGCAAGGGCGCATGTCTCCGTGAAGGGAGGATGAGGAAAGGCAGAGAGAGGCTTGAATAAGAAAGAACTGTCCTTCAGATAGGTGTATGTCATACAGCATTAAACTCAAATGGAAGATTGGTGGTTGTTAATTTGCCATGCAGCATGATTTTAGTCTGATACAGAGCTGGGTTTGTCCTTCCTGCCATGTAATAGTAATGAAGTAGTGGTTTATGTTGCTCAGCCACAACTGAATCTCCAGTAAATACTGGAAAGCATATTCCAGAGTGTTCTCGGATTTATGTTAGAAGAAGAAAAAGCATCAAAGAAGTTTCTTCTCTACCTCAGCCCTTCACTTTTGATGGTGAAAAGCCATAGGCATTGGGAGGCAGGCAGAAGGCAATTGCAAGTCTTCTCTCCGCCTCCCCTTTCCTATGTCCTTCCCTAGGAATCTATATTAATGATTTTTTTKTTGTTGTTGTTSGTTTGTTGTACTTGTTTTTGAAAACGGAATTAAACTAACARTTGAACACACAAGACCAGAAAAGTTGGCTAGATGCAAAAACTCAAGTTACATCCTTCATGAACATGTATCAGAGGATAGCAGAGGGCTTCAAAAACAATAATGAATGAATACACACGCTTTTCATTGAAATGTATATATATTTGGTGTGCTCAAGCAATTAAAATGAACGATAGTGTTTGCCAAAGCATAGGAAGTGATCTCCATAACTCACTTCTGCATTTTCATCAACAGTTAAAAACAGCAGTGGCAGCTCTTTTACGGAGAAATCACAGGCATGTTTGTCAATGTGTTTGACTTGACTGTCCTCAGAACGGGCACCAATGGTAATGTTACTTGTGCTTGTCTATGCTCTGTTTCTTCTTAGAACTGTTGCAGGTGGTAACTGGAAGAAACTGGCCTGAGTAGCAAAGTGATTTGCTTSGTGTAGCACAGGAAGTCTGGCAGAGCCAGGAATAGAGCTTCAATCTGCCGTTTTCCAGACTCCTGCTCCTAGCCACGGAGCCATCCCACACTTCTCTTCAATCGACTGACGTCCCAGCAGACAGCCTTCCTTCTGTGTGCAGGGCCAGCTGCTTCTGAAGCGCTGTCTGACCTCCATACTCCAGATGTTTGAAGTTCCATTTCTCCAAAGCTTCTGTGAACTTTAGCAAAGTGCTTCTGGCATTTCACCAATGCAACAGGAAAGGAGGGAGGATACTCATCTTTAACTGTTTTCTTTCTGTAAGGAGGGCCTCCACAGATCTACTAAAAATCTCTTCCACTGTAGGACTTGAACTCCATTTGTCTTCAGTTACCATCTGCTAGCCTTCCTTCCCACATCTCTCTCCCTGTTCCCGAAGATACTCCTGTAAACCTCCTCTCCTTATGTTCCATCTTGACATCATCATCTTTTCCTTTGGAGGAGGCGGCAGTTGGGGAAAAGACTTGATGAGATGCTCTTGAATCCCTTCACAGATGCTCCTCATTTATAGAGCCCAGTTCTATGAGGTAGCATTTCAGTGGCAAGATTTACCAAGTTCCTCCGGCTGCCCCATTTGTGTTCTCAGCATCTTGCATGAGCAGGCTCTGAAGAAGCRTTTAGAGAGTAATGTGAGAGAAGCTGCTTCTCATTAGTTTTGTGTGAAGGATGAGTCTGTACCCTCCATAGCAGTTCTGCTGTTTCCAGTTGGCACATGAAAGACAGATTAAACATGGATTCAGGTCTGGCTCTTGGACAACTGGGCTAGTTTCTTTGCTCTGATTTTTGTCCTAGAATGTCATGCACCCGCTCGCAGCCCCTCCGGTCTGTCCTTGCCTTATGTCCCATTTGCATGTGTCCCCCTTCTGCTCAGTTTCTGCAGCAGGAGGTTTTAGTAGGTTTGCTAACAGGGTGCTCTGAAAAGGGGATATATAAATAATCAGTTTGCTAAACAGAGCTGTCTTCTCTGCTTTTTAGTGCTATTGTATATGTGTATGTGCAGCTTCACATACACATATTTTGAAAATTTAGATCTTTCTGAATTCAATTCTAGGTGAATTCTAGTCTTCCTTTCAGAAGAAGAAATGTTTCCAGTTTTGTTACTTTGCCAGCAGGAGGTGCCAAGATGAGGTATTTGTCTTTGGCCAGTAAGACTTTAAACCTGTTTCTCTAGCTCTTTTTTTCAGCTTCTTGATTTTAATGAGGCTTATCGGTGTATCAGAACTTTTTTTTTAATTAAAGATTTATTAATAATTAACACTTGCAAACACATGCTCTGGTTAATCAGAGATCAAATTTTTAATTAAGTTTGCCTTCTGCAAAACTAGTTAGAGCTTAAGAAATTTAATAGTGATGCAGGAATACGTGGGATGGGACATGCTGTGGACTTTATTGTGCTTTATTGTTATATATTCTGTGCTTCTACACTCTAAAATCATACTGCAAGCAGAAAATTCTGAGTAAATGGGATGCCTGTGGCTGCTTCCCCCTCCCTTGTTCTGACATCTGAGGAAAAATACTTAATGTATAAGACAGAAAACGTGTTCAAACTTTTCTGACTCTTTAGTTCAGTTTTGCAGGAAGTATGGCCTGCTTTGTGCTGTTGGATGTTGCTAGSAGAATGTGAGAAAATCTGTTAGTGTGCTAGGAGAATCCGAGAAAATCTGCTAGTGTGTGTAGAGAGAAGGATTTAAAGTCCTAAATCAAGGGCCAGCTCCATAGGAGAAACTGAAATATAATCTGTATTCAGACATGAACTATGAAATTCAATGATGAACAGTCTAAACTGAAATAAAAAACATACCTTCAGCCCCCCCCTYCCCCTGATGATGGTAGGATGCATAGGGGATCTACTAGTCRGGGGGTGTTTTTTGCAAGGGTGGGAGGGGAAGAACTTGGGAAGTTAATGTGTKTGTGTATATATGTATATAAAATATATATACACATACMTATATGTGTATATGTATGCATGCATGTATATACATAATAACTGTGCATTATGTACATGTTATCTCAGGAAATAGGACTTTATATTTTCTTTTGTTGTTGTTGTTGCCCTGGTCCTSTCTACTGCCTTTCCCACTCAGGTGTCTCTGAAGATTTATATATACTACGCAAGTTGCCGTATGTCTGTTGTTGACCTTAGTTCATTGTGTTAATCTGTAAAAGCTCTTGATTGTTAACCCTGACTGTGGGAAAAGGAAGGTGGCATATCACATTAAAGGAGCCGTTGCTCATCCAGCTGCTGTAGCGTTTTACCTTAAGAGGCTTGGTTTATCAGGACTTGAGGGGATGAATTTATCTGGAGAGCCTGCTCTACTCTTGTAACTTGTCCTCGCTCTGAAGAGAATGTATGTGAAACTTCTATCTAGAAGCTGCTATCTGTAGACCTACAGGAAAACGTTGCTGGCTTTGCAAGCGGGGAAGTACAACTCTGAAATTGTTTCAGTTGCCTTCTGCATTGCCAGCATCATATCAAGGGCAAACCTACAAGGTGAAACTCAAGATGCCTAAATACTCCAGCGCTTGCAGGAGAGCTGCCTTTCTCGTGCAGCAGCTGGAGGSACAGCAGGATATTCTGAGGTGTCTCAGGTGATACCAGGCACCTGTGTTCAGGCAACTGACTCCTAGCCTTACTGAAAATGTATTTGACTGTAGGAGTGCATCAGTGAAATAGTCGTGAAACCCTTATATTCTTAAAAGAATCTGAGGAACTGAAAAAAATCYCCTCTACTTTTTTTTTAGTTCACCTTAGTAACACTCTTGCTTGTTGCAAACACTGGCTTTCTCCTGTGCACTGAATGGTAATTTGGCACGACGTGGGTTTAACAGACATGAAATGCTGGCTAAGTGGGCATGATGAAAGGATACATCAGCCTTCTATCTTAGAAGTAGGCAATGACCCACCAGCCCCTGATAATGGGGCAGTATTTYTGTCAAAATTCTTTCCAGGTTTTTGTATGTTCCTGAAATGCTGGTTTACTTAACCACACATCTGTGTTGAAGTGCTTTGAAATAAAATTCAAAACTTTTTCCAGCCCAGAGTCAGGACCATGAAAGCACAAAGGAGSACAGCACATGAGGGTATTTATGCTTTTCTGCCTGGAGACAGAAGTGTGTGGCATTTTGGCTCAATTAACCCAAGGAGAAGTATACAGCCAGTTCTGCTCACTTTGAAATCACGTCATCCAACTATTAGTCTTGATCTGTGTTTGTTACAGGTTCTAAAAAAATGAGTCAAATAGAATTTGTTCTCATGGCTGGTACAAAGTCAGCACTTCTACCATTAGGCTRAACAACTGAAATAGCGTAGGATTTCTCCAAGGTAACCGTACATAGGAATAGGAGTGAACGGCTTCAGGTGGCAGAGGAATTATCTCAATATGTTAGGGTGCACTTACTCCAGACTAGTAAATCATAGCCAGAATAGAAGTTAAAACTGTGCTCTGAACAGATTTACCTTTTTAAAGAGCAGTTGATGTGAGATGTTATGAAGGTGATGTGCTCTACTTAATGAGGGCTTCTCATTTTGTCATTTAAATTTGGAGCTTTCTCCAAGAAGAAGGTGATTTAAAAAAAAAATTTTTTTATGGCATGTTTTTAATTTTTTATCATTATGTGTTCTYGGAGTTTGGATGAATAGTTACAGCACATGTTCTAAAGGCCGTTGGGAAGAGTTAAGCTCCCTTACCTTGTGTTGCAAACAGCTGGAAAGTAGCTAGGATATTAAGAGTTATTTTAAACATCACTGATGAGAGAAAATTCAGGAAGAAAAATTAGATTTTCAGACTCAAGCAGGCTTTTGATCAAATCTTTGAGCAAAGTTTAAAAGTTTTGTCGATACGGGTGCAAAGAGATGGACACCCTCAAAACTGTCCAGTTTTGATCTGCAGCTGAGTTGATCATTGTGTCTCATCAGTCATAATGTGTGTGGACAGGACGGGAGTATTAAAACTATTTCTTGTCAGTGGAGCTGACTGTTGTGTCAACACTAGTTAAGCCTCATACCTTGGAGAAGACACCTACAGGATAAACAAGTACCCATGTTCAGTGGTGCCAATTGCACTGGTGCTTTTTCTGTGTCTCCATTAAGCTTCCTTGGTACTGGGATTCCCTTGGACTGGCTGACTGAGAAAGTGCCTCTTTCCTTGTGACTGCAATCCGTGAGTGGTCTTGTTTGTAGACAAATAATTTTAAATTTGTGTGAGGAAATCTGAGTCAGCATCCCTTTTTATTTATTTATTTATTTTCATAAAGCTTTTAGTTTTATAGTCTCAGAAAAATTTTAGCTGATAGAGCCAAGTACAAATATGTATTTCTGGACCTCCTTAGTCCTCTTTAGTATATTAGCAGAAGAAACAGCCCAATTACTTAACAGCTCTTCTTTTCTTTTACTAAAAATTTTTACTTCATTTTTAGTAAGTAGAAGTAAGAAGGACAGAGACTTGTTTTGTTTCTGTAGGTCAGTTCTTGAGATTCTTGGACAGTGTCTTCATGGGGTCAGATATGTACATAAGTAATTGTAATTGAGTCAAATCATCAAGTTACTTGCACTTCATCAGAGTTAATGGAAGATGTAATTTGTAACATTGTGTAGATAACTGATTGTGTATAGTGTCTTTAAAAAGCTTTGTGCCCATTTGTTCTTGTTCATGCCTTGTGTGCCATGAGTCTATAACTGATGTTTCCTGCAGAATGTCTCATTATTTCTCTTGCAGTGCAGATATGTTCACTGCAATTCCCTGTGTCAAATATCCTAAGTTTTCTTTTCAGCTTCTTTCATAAAGTGACAGAGTAAAATGGTGCTCTYCCTGAAGAAGCTAGCTGCCTGGCTGAGCTCCTTGAACCTGGGGATTTTATTGTCTTTTTGTAGGTCAGATGATACCCATGCAGGTAGCCTATCCAATGTGCTGTCCAGGATCTCTTCAGTACAATTATTATTTCATTAACTCATTTATTTGGCAAGTTGCATTAAATATGCCTCCTTTAAGGAAATAGTAGTAAGATAAAATTATATTTCTGAAACAAAACAGGTTGATGTTCTTAACATCAGATTATTTAATTTCAGGGAAGCTTTTTGTGTTAATGCTATCTACATGGCACAACAATGAAATATACAGTTTTAGAGAMTGAAAAAAGCTGCTAATATTAAAAYAAAGTCTAGGAACAAAATTGCGAAGAGTAAGAAATTTGAAGGATATTTGTTTTTTTTCTGTTTCTCTTTCAATGAAGGAGATGGTGAAAGCACTCCAGTGTTTGCTTCTCAATTTCTGTTTCCTTTGAGTTGTGCTATAGTTTAAGGCCTCAGTGTATAAGCCTATAGAACTTGTGTCCTGTTAATTTGTAGAATTCAATTATCCATTTATTTTACTACTGTAGTCAACTGAATCAAAAAATGCAGCTCATTTTTACAGATGCTAAAACAGATCTTATTTTTCATGTTCAAACATAAACAAATAAACATAAACAAATAAGCTTGGAATCAAGCCAGTTGTCCCAGAGGTCCGGAAAGGAAATTAGATTCTTTTCTCTGGACACTCACTTTGCCATGGACTGTGTAKTTTTATTGACGGTGTTCAGTGTGAAACTTGCTTCTCTGTGCAGCATTTTCTGTAATGTCAGACTCACTTTCTGCAGACACAGTATTTGATAAATTKCTAGTCTGACTTGATACATCAAACCTAGTGTTCCAATGGGCTTATCTCTGACTAGAAATCCTACTTTTTAATATCATTTTTTCTTATATTTACATACCAAGCAATAGAATAAATTTAGGTTAATTTCACTGCATTCAAATATAAAATGAATGAAATGCTTTAATTTCTCAATTAAATTGGCTTTCAATAATGCTAGCTTTAGCAAGGCCAGTGACTCTTAAGAGAGGTTTGAAGAGATTACTGTCAGGAAGTACAGCACCAGCTATGCACAGAACAGGATACAAAGACTCGAAGTCTGACTAACACTAAATATGCTAAGAAGATGGCGTGGGAAGCGGTAACAGGTCATGCTGCATGTACGGCTATTTTATGTCTGTACTTTTGCTCATATAAAGTAATTCTGATCTATTTTGCTAGTATTTAGATGTGTATAATGCTGTTTACGTGGTAACCAGGGCTTTACGTGTTTGAAATACATTGCTAGTAACAGACACCACCCAAAACTCTGTATTCAACCACAAACCAAAAGGGTGAAAAAGGGAAACAATATTTGCAGAAGACTATTGCTGATAACAAGCTGCTTTGCCTTCCTTTTGTCCTTGTTTTCTGTTAAATTGCAGCGTGGGGAGACATGGGGAGTTTGAGCCTATGTTCATTCTTGTATCTATGAACTTAGAGCCAAACAGAAAAGCTGCTGACATGCGGCTCAGGATATCTGTTTGAAGGAGGTTCATCATGTGAAAATAAGTTCTTAAAACTGCTGCATGAAATAGCCACAAAAACTGTCARTAAAAATGATTTCAGGCTTTTGTGTGTGTGCCTAATGTGCTTCATTTGTTAATTCATTCTTTTTATTAATTTTTGAAAGAACAAGGAAATGCCAGTGGAGTGACTTCCATCATCTCCTAATTCATGAGTGAAAGTTTTTACTTTGTACCTTCATTCTTGTGCAGTGTCTTGGACTGCGATTATGGAGAAAGGTTGTTGCTTACTGTTTATATTCAGTTAGCTACTCTTCTCACTGTTGAGTCCTGGGCGGTTGGTCATCTCTCTCCTAACTGTTATACASTCTTCCTAAAAGCCTGGCAGCTTTTTTCCAGCTTTACGGTAAGTTAACAAAGAGCTTTAGTACAATCACAGAATCGGTAAGGTTGGAAGGAACCTCTGGAGATCATCTTGTCCAACCGTCCTGCTCCAGCAGGGTCACCTAAAGCATGTTAGACAGGGTTGCATCCAGGCAGGCCTTGAAKATCTCCAGAGAAGGAGACTCCACAACCTCTCTGGGAAACCTGGTCCAGTGCTCCGTCACTCTCACAGGGAAGAAATTCCCCCTCATGGTCAGGCGGAACTTCCTGTGGTTCAGTTTGTGCCCATTGCCTCTTGTCAGTTGTCCCATGTGACAGGACAAGAGATTAGTCCCGTCCCCTTGACACCCTCCTTCAGGTACTTGTACACATTGATAAGATCCCCCCTCAGTCTTCTCTTCCCCAGGCTGAAGAGGCCCAGCTCTAGCAGCCGTTCCTCATAGGGCAGGTGCTGCAGCCCTCTGATCACCTTCGCAGCCCTACGCTGGACTCTCTCCAGTAGCTCCACATCTCTCTTGTCCTGGGGAGCCCAGAACTGGACACAGTACTCGAGACAACCCTCTGAGCTCTGCCTTTCAGCCAGTTTTCAATCCACCTCACTGTCCACTCGTCTAACCCACACTTCCTGAGCTTATCTAGGAGGCTGTTATGGGAGACAGTGTCAGAAGCCTTGCTGAAGTCAAGGTACACAACGTCCACTGCTCTGCCCTCGTCTCCCCAGCCAGTCATGCCATCAGAGAAGGCTATCAAAGTGGTTAGGCAGGATTTCCCCTTGGTGAATCCATGCTGGCTACTCCTGATCACCTTTTTTCCCTCCATGTGCCTGCAGATAACATCCAGATTGAGCTGTTCCATCACCTTTCCAGGGATGGAGGTGAGGCTGACTGGCCTATAGCTGCCTGGGTCCTCCTYGAAGACTGGAGTGACGCTGGCTTTCTTCCAGTCCTCAGGCACCTCTCCAGTTCTCCAGGACCTTTCAAAGATGATGGAGAGTGGCTTGGCAACAACATCCGCCAGCTCCCTCAGTACCTGTGGGTGCATCCCATCCGGGCCCATAGATTTGTGGATGTCTAGCCTGCCCAGAAGGTCTCTACTCCTTTCCTCCTCAACCAAAGGAAAGTCTTCCCTTCTCCAGACTTTCTCCCTCATGTCCAGGCTGCAGGATTCCTGAGGGCTGCCCCTAGCAGTGAAGACTGAAGCAAAGAAGGCATTTAGTAATTCTGCCTTCTCTGTATCCCTTGTCACCAGGGCCCCCGCCCCATTCAGTAGCGGGCCCACATTTTCCGCAGTCTTCCTTTTGATACTGATGATGAAGATTCCCTTCCTGTTGTCCTTGACATCCCTTGCCAGACTCAATTCCAGCTGGGCCTTAGCCTTCCTCACAGCATCTCTACATTCTCTGACTGCATTCCTGTAATTCTCCTAAGTAACCTGTCCTCTCTTCCACATTCTGTGTGGGATTCTGCTTTCCTCTTCTGTTGGAGTTTTGTCAGGAGCTCCTTGCTCATCTATGCAGGTCTCCTGCCACCTTTGCTGGACTTCTTTCTCCTGGGAATGCACTGCTCTTGAGCTTGGAGGAAGTGATGCTTGAATACTAGCCAGCTCTCCTGGGCCCCCTTTCCTTCTTGGGCCTTCCACGAAGTAGGTGTCTGAATCAGAGTGCAAAGTCCTCTCTCCTGAAGTCCAGGAGATCCTGGCAATCCTGCTTATTGCCTTACTTCTTTCCTGCAGGATCCTGAACTCCACCATGGTCACTGCAGCCAAGGCTGCCCCCAACCTTCACATCTCTAACCAGTTCTTCTTTGTTGGTTAGGACAAGGTCCAGCAGGTCATTCTTCCTCGTAGGCTCCCCCGCCATCTGTGACAAGAAGTTATCATCAATGCATTGCAGGAGCCTCCTGGACTGCTTGTGCCTTGCTGTGTAGTCCCTCCAGCAGATGTCAGGGTGGTCGAAGTCCCCCAGGAGAACCAGGGCCTGTGATCCTGAGGCTACTTCCAGCTGTCTGTAGAAGGCCTCATTGGCTTCCTCTTCCTGGTCAGGTGGCCTGTAGTAGACACGCACAACAGTGTCCCCCGCATTAGCCTGCCCTTTGATCTTTACCCAGTAGCTCTCGACTGCCTCCTGCTCCACCCCTAGGCAGAGCATGATGCATTCTGCTTTCCCTGTTGYCTTGCCCAGATGAGCAGTGCTCCTGCAGCTTGGTTCTTGAGGAACTGGAGAAGAGAAAGAGTTGAGAAACCTGAAGCAGAGTTTTCCTGTACAACGTTTCAGGAGTATCCGTTCACGTAACACAGATCTAAAGAGTATTTACCTGGTATAAATCTGTGATATTCAGTATAGTGAGTTGTCTTGTTCTTCAGGACAGTCTGAAGTAGTGATTACCTGGGTTGATTTGATAAATCAYGTTTTCTTTTCTATTCTTTTCCAGCTGCGCTTGCATTTATTGAGAGAAGCTGTGGTTGCTGGTGTGAATATGTGACTCATAAATTTGAGATTTAGCGGGTCCAGATTAAGATGGTTTAAAAAATTTTTTTGATTGTTTTTTAAACATGTGATCTCCATATATGTGGGTTCTGTTAAATTATTTTGCTACTCCAAAATCAATTCAGCCAAATATACTGCATTCTCTATCTTTGGAAAGTGTTTTTTGTCCTGGGTATCTTGCATACTATACAACATACATAGAGCTGTACCTGCAACACAGAAAAGGAAGAGAAAAAAAAAACTGTCTGGTGTATCACTGTTCTACTGTACTTGGCTTTGAGGCTGCTTCTGAGAAAGCAAACAGTTAAATTTTAACTCTACCTCCTGTTGATCAACTGTTTCTTCCATATGATTTTGAAACAAGCAGAGAGTGGAGGCAGCTAACCATTAGCAGTCTCRGGGGTTGATGATGCTTCTGGGRTTAGCTGGCTTGTTCCCTAGCACCCAGTCCTAATGGCAAAGGGCTTTGTCTGCTGGTTTAGCTGAAAGATATTTCTTTTGGGAAACATGTGCTTTCAGAAGGGCTGTCTTCTCCTTCTTCCCAAAACAGTACAATGCTGGACTTTTTTCCTGCTGGATTGYGTTACCTGGGAGTGAGAATCCTTTCTCTATTCCACAGATTTTTAAATTGCGCCAGATATTTGTTTTCAGCATAGGCCAAGTGTACTTGAAGTCAGTCTGACTGTTTCTTAGCGATTGTTAACCTGCGTTAACCCAGCCTATTTGCTCCTCTCCGTCTGTGAGATTTAGAAACAGGTTTTGTGTGCGAAATTGCAGATTAACTGTTGTTTATCGGTCTCATTATCGCRTCAGAGTGGACTCTTACAGCTACAGGTACCATGCGAATGGGCTGGTTTGGCTGTTACCTGGTACATGTGGCTTTTCTCTCTTAGGTTTTAACTGTTGGATGGTTGCGTAAATATGCTATCCTGCTAAAAGCTGTTGTCATCTTCCTCTTCTGGAGGCAAAGAAACAACACTATATTGCCTATGACTAAGCACTAAACTTCTATATCAGCATCAAGCAAATAGATACTTAAATTGAAAAACTGTTATGTGCTTTGAATTGACTAGTGAACACGTAACAATTAGCCTGCAGTCTTTATGGAGCTAGAGAAAGTAATTTCTTCTTGAAGAAGCAGGATGCCTCGTAGGAACGTGTTGGCCTGGGCAAGGCATGTGTTTGGGAGCCTTTGCTTTGCACAGGGCAATGTATTGCCTTTTTTCCAATGCACCAGAGCTGGTAAATAAGAGTTGCAGTCTCTCAGTTGCTTTGAACAGGAAATACATCTCTTGCACAGACACGCCTGCATACCATTCAAGATTTACATATGTACCATAACTTGCTGGCCCTGCACTGTGATACAGATAGTCTTCTCTCCCTTGGTTTACGTTATTGAGATTTGTGGAAAGACTTTACAGATCACTGCTCTGTATTTAATTTTGGATAAGCTGTCTGACATAATTAATATATGTGCTTTTCCTGTTCTAAGGATTTTTTTCTACATAAACAAGAATTTGCTGTAAGACTGCTTCAGTCATGTTCCAAGGCATGTATGGTACAGCATCTGTTCCTGGAATTTCTTATCCTCTGCTCCAGTAATTTATGGAATTTTCRTTGTTCATTGGAGGGAGAAGTCAGCCTTTATGGACCACCTGCTAGGAAAAGATGCATCTTTTTGTGCTGTAAAGTGTTCCTCCCTTCTCCCCCTCTTCCTCCTCTTCTCCCACCCCCCAAAAAATGAATTCTTTAATAGCAACATATTATATCCATGAGAATGAAGTAGGAGCATGAATTTCAATATGCATGTATTTACCTACTGTATTGTAATGCTTAACATACCTGTTTTAAAGCATTGTAGTATGTACCTTAGACTGACATTATCCTCTGCCTCCTATATTGCTGTGGTGTTTAGGTGACTCTAAATTAAGATTTTTTTCACCTATTCAGACCTCATTTATTAGAAAATGTGAAGAGTTGTATCTTATTAAAACAGAGTTCTGTAAAATAGTTCAGAGTTCTGTAAGACAGTTTGTGACCTGATATTTTAATGATCCATTGAAGAAAATGGTTCAGATTGCATAGACAGATTGCAAAGAGGTGATCTAAGAAAATACAGAAGAAAATTTGAACAATATTTCTTCATCTTTCAGAAAGCTAACCAAAAGACAGGAAGTGTATAATTTAGGCAAATACATAGGATTACCTYATTTAGTAAGATGCTTTAATTTGGATTTTTTTGTTTTTTGGCTTCTCAGAGCCATGAGCATTTAGAACACTGAATTTTGCTCCAAAATTTTGTTTTAACTGTGTATGTTTGCATTAACTTGCTTGGAATTGAGTTAGTGAATGTCTTGCAATTCTCTGAAAAATCTCCACTGATGGTTTTTCTATTCATATTTCTTACTCTTCTAGAGTAAAAGAGCCTTTTGCAAACTTGCAGGCTTGCTTCATGTTGCTGATTTTAGGTGCTTCTTCACTGTGTCCTCACTTCCAATCTGCAATGCAATATGCAGAAGCTGTTAAGGAGAATTTTAGCTCTTTTTGTATTTACTTAGAAGAATTGAAGATTTTATGAGCATGTACACAAATTCAAAGCAAAAAAAGAACAGTTCATCCTTTGAAGGCATTTCATAATGAACTCTGACCGATGAATGCTGGCTTTCATAGAAACAGTCACTAACTGTTTCCTTACCTTTCTTAGTTTTATTGTCCTGACTCATATAGAAGTAGAGTGAAATATAAAGTTATTTTATGCCTCATCTTTGAGTCTTTGTGCTTCACTAGACAAAATCTGCATGTCACAATATCCTTTTTAGGCTAGGGCAGATGGCCATGTCTAGAGACTTACCCAAACTGGTATTGATAGACAAGGATTTTCCTTTCTTTCTTGACTTTCTTTCTGTGACAGTCTGTCCTGGAGAAACTGATGCTTATGGACTGAAGATTATTTTCTTCAGTGTGGGGAGGAAAAATGTGGTAGCTCTGTAGGATTCAGTCAAAGTCACTTAGAAGAAGAGTGGTTGTTTAGGTTAGATATCTCCTCCAATGAGATACTGAGGTTCTGGTAGCTGCTTAGACCAGTAAGCAGACCTTGAAATAGGCTTCCTAGAGGTGGGGCTTATTTTGGTATCTGATGCTTGATCTGTACTTGTTCTCCCACAATTGGGGTTTTAGCTGTGGTTATCTTGCATGTAGATGGACATGTTTGTGCTGTGTGATTTGGTTTGATCGTTCACCAGGTACTGGGCTAACCTTTCCTTTCCTCTTTAGCTTTTTCCTGATAAAACAGTGGTGCTCAGCATGGGTGTAAGTTTTGTTTTCCTATACAGGTATCATTAAAGCTCTGTTTTATTCTTTTAGTAAAGCTGTTGGAAATTATATGACTAGCTTCAGTGCTGAAATTGTTCCTTCTCTATGCAAACTGTTATTTTGATATACACCAATGGCTTTGCTGAAAGAAATTGCCTCAGACTTCTAAAGCTTAGCCCCCCTCTGGGGCTCAGGGCAAATTGCTTAGCTTGTCTGTCGAGGTTTCCTAGCTGTGGAGTTGAAGTAATTTATTACTACTGTTGGTCATAAGAATGTTGAGGGTCAATCTGCAAATACTGTTTCTTTATAGTGTCTTTATAGTGTCAAAGCAGTAATGTATAATTGTAATGAAATAAAAGTGCAGTTATTGCAAACAACATTAAAGTAGGTTAAATTCATTTTGTCAATAAACTGGCGTACTTCCAGCAGCATTAACTTGATTCAAATTCTCTTTGTCTAATAGCAAGAGCCTAAACATTTAGTTAGCTCTGTAAAGAAAACAGCAAATGCTTAAAGAAACTTGTATTCTCTTTTCAATCCAGACCGTGGACATCCATAAAGAAAAGGTTGCTCGCAGAGAGATAGGCATTTTGACGACCAATAAGAACACATCGAGAACTCACAAAATCATAGCGCCAGCAAATATGGAACGTCCTGTAAGGTATATTCGAAAACCTATAGACTACACGGTGCTGGATGATGTTGGCCATGGTGTAAAGGTAAGAACACCTGGAAACTTGAGGATTCCAATCCTCAGGGGATAGGGTTGCGGTGGGTTGTTACTGATATTAAAACATTTAGTGGATTTATTGATATGGTAAGGAAGGGTCATGGGTTATACCCACGTGCAAACATTTCAATAACATAATGGATTGTTTTACACAGATTTTTCTTTTGAACAATGTTTATCATAATCTTGTGACTGTTGGTAATAGTCACAATGCCTGGAAACAACGGCTCATGATCTTAATGGACTTTTTGTAGACATACCTTTAGTGTAATGGCTTGTCAGAAAAGCCATGACTGACTGCTAAAATTCTCACTCCTTCGTCCTCCGATTAAATTGCCTTTGCCACTCCCCTTATCTCTTTTTGTTATTGAGAGAAATTAAGAAGACAGTTACGGGGAAGCTGACTGGTAGGGTTTTTTTAGTTTATTTTTCTTTGGTGATGGGGAGTCAGCTAAGCTGACATTGAAATCTCAGTGACGTTTGTTGTCTCACTTCCATTTGTGTTTTTGGGCAGCTGTTTCTCTCCCTCTGTAAATAAAAGCCCTTGTAAGTTAATGTGTAAGTTAACTTTGGAAGGTCACGGTTGAAGTGAATTAATATAGCACCCTTTGCTTCCTGGACATATTTTATAGCAAATAATAGCTTTGTATTTTTCCTGAGTAGATCTTAAAGTATGTTCAGTTCACAATAGTCTTCCCTTGCATGGCATTAAAAAGCTTTTATTCAAGACCAGTGTATCCTCTAAAGCTTAATGTGCTCTGGTTGGTTGGTGGAGCAGCTAGATCAGCCCTTCATGTGCCATATGAGTCAGTCAACTCTTGAGGACCAGATCTTTCAGAATTATTCAACACAGTGGAGTGGCGGAGTGCCTCCTGCATTCTGGTGACCCTGGGAAGGCTCAGAGGAGTCGAATTTCAACACAGGCTAGAAGGCAGTTCTCGCCCATGGCAGCTTTAAAGCTATGAATTAATGTAATGGCTATAGACTACCTGAAACTCTTCTGTTGTTAGCAAAACCTGTATCTAAATTTGTAACCTTTAGGGTTGTTTTACACTAATAATCTAAGCTAGTGTGGATGGAATGCAGTCCTGTGAAAGAGTCTGAAAGACCTGCCCTGAATTATTTTGAAATTAAAAACACTGAAGTCAGAAATTGATAAATACTCAGTATAATGTCTGCATGTGAAGAGAGCGCTCTATGAAAAACAGAACCCTAAAATCCAYAAGCCCAGTGTCAAGTGTTGGTTTCTACATTTAAATGTTCTAGGGGCCAGGTATTACAGACAACTCCCTTTAAAAGTAGAATAATTATTAATAGTCTCCAAAGCTTATGTTTTTAGAACAAGTTGCATCATACAGGCTCAAAAAGCAATTGCTTGATCTGTAAACCCTGATGTTTGGTATGAAGTTAAACTATATTGCATTTTCTGATGTGACTACTTGCTTTTAGGTGTACTATTGCCTTTATTTTAATAACATCTATCCATCCTATCCATTTAGTGGAGGGAAACTGATGCACTGTTTACCTGTTACTAGACAGCTCTTAGGAAGTATTTTTAATGTGAATATTCGTGATTTTTTTTATTGTTAGTGATTTAACTGTGTATTTTAAAAAAATGGTCTGTTCAGAGTTAAAATAGTTTCTAGAAAAAAAAGCATTTTGTTACAAATCAGATACAAATTATGTCTGACTATTGTTTCTTTACTGGGTGACTTACATGAGTCTGTTTTATGACTTCTCTGTGTAAGACATAAAACACCGAGGAGAAAGACAAGGTTGGTGTCTGCTACACAAATGAAGTAAGCTGCCAGCCAGGCCTCAGGTATACAGTTCAAGATAGTTGTCATCCATATGATACCTTCATCAATGTTGACCTCCACTGGACAAAGCTTTTAAGATTGGACTGAGATAGCGAGTAACCTAATCCCGTGTATTTAGCCAGCATATTATTGGGATTCCTAGAGTGTGTCACAGATCCTACTCTAAGGGAAGTTACTTGTTTTGTCTGCAAACCCAGATGCAGATAGTGCTGTTTCAAGAAACTCAAGCCAAATAACTTGAGAGCTGGGTCAGGTCCTGCTGGAAGTCAGCACAAGTAAAGGGTGGTGGTATGTCAGTGTTGCCTCTTCAACCTGCGAATTAGGGGGAAAGGTACAAGAAAATGCATTACGGACTCTTTGGCATATCCAGCATTTTCTTAGAGTAGATTTCAGACTGTTTTGTGTTCTTGACCAAGCTGATGGATGGATACTGGTGTGTCCGCTAGAGCCTTAGAAAGCAGTTTATTCAGAAGAGAAAAAAATACTGAATTCTGACTGGAGGAGTTGTCAGTATGAACAACTGCATGTCCTTGGTTGTCTTCTGCTGTGGCAACTSTCAAAAACATAGATACACTATAACACATAGATTGACACTTAAATATGAGAACATAATTTTTTTTTATACTTAAGTGTCAATGTATGTGTTATGGATATTTTATATTTATATATATGTATATGAGTGTGTATATGTATATGCACACATACATACATGCATACATACATATATGAGGTCAAGGTTACCATTAGTCAAAGTCAGAATAGTTTTTAAAATTGGTTTGCTAGTAACAAGCTTTTCCTCACTACACAAATGTTGTATGTATATGGCTCCAGGAAACTCACAGGCAAGTGTTTCTGCCAGTCTGCTAAATGGCTGTTCAGTTATCACTCTCTGGGGATGGGGGAATGTTGCTGAAGTCATTCTTGGTAAATCAGAGAAACTGTTGTGATGTGAGGGGCCACCTTACTCTGTAAAAATCTTGGTTTAAAACTATTAAGTAGGGGTTACTTTAACACTTCCTTCCTTCTCTTCCCCTTCTTTTGTGGAGGAAAAAAAAAAACAGTAACGTGCCAGCATATAAATAGGTCAAATACAATTACTCATACAGAAAATCCTCAGTTTAAGAGGAGAGAGAAGGAGGAAGGAGCTTGGAAGCAGCCTTAAAAGCCCTGAATTTGGCCTTAGAATTTATTATAATCTTTTTTTTTTTTTTTTTTTTTTTGAAGAAAAGGAGGCAGGTGGAATTGCAGCAATTTGTAAGATGGGAGCTAAGCAGGAAATTGAAGTGATGCCTTATGGTAAGGGGAGATAAAATGTTGAAGCGAAATTGGATCATGTTTATTATATAAAACTAACAGTTCTTCTAAAACAAATTGTATGAACTCTGAGCATTTTTCAGCTGTATTTGAAGGAGAATTTTGAAATTTCCTACCCATAAAATATTTCCATTTCACTCCATAAAACTGTAAGAAGCTTTCTAGACAAGGGAGTCAAACAGGAGTTAAGCATTCAGAAATATTACTCAAGGAAATGGAAGCTGGAAGGATTTTCTTAAAGTAGGGCTAGAGCCAAAACTTACCAAATAATCAGTTAAGAGAAGTGAGTCTTGTTTTGACCATTTTTATACCTTTCTGCGTACCCCAGTCATCTGCGATCTTCATGCTTACATCTCTATTTGCAAAACAAAAACACAGATGCGATACTGGTGTGAGCATAGAAGGCTACCTAATCATTGCTTGCTTTCCCTTCAGGATAAGACAATTTTGTATGTTAGCCACTTGGGTATTAACTTCTAAATAATTCACAGGAGAAAAAAAAATTAAGCAAGCCGGGATCTTGAGCCTGAGCCATGCCTTCTTTGCTTTTGTTTTAGCCTGTGTTAGACACACTTTCTTGAAAGAAAGTTGTGTTTCCAATTTCAATGTCGCATCATCATTCATGGGATCATGGCTAAACAGTAAATACTGCTGTGAGTAAAGAAGGCTTTTGTAGGGGAAAGGGTAATTCTTCTTGTTCCCAACTCTTAATTGTGGTTGTTGGTACTAAGTGCTTTTTGTAGGGCACTTGCTCCTGGAAATTCAGAAGTGTGCCTGGTGTCATCTGATATGAAGTAGATTTCAGGTCTATCTGGTTGCAAAGAAAACTTGATAGTGTGCAGCCTCTTTATTTTCTAATTATTGTAGCTATATTGAAGCTTTTTGAATGCTTTGGTTTGGTAATGTTGAAATATTAAAGGCAAGAGTCTGAGGTAGCTTTCTCTGAGCAAGAAGAGTATAAATACTTGCTGAGGAAAAAAACATTAAGTTTGCCCATCATCCTCAAACAGTTTCTATATGGTAGTAGCAGTTTAATTTGTAAAAACTTTTAATAAAAAGTAGAATATGACTTGGAAATTTTTGCCTGCTCTGTTTGAAAACTGAAAAAAGAAATTAAAGAGAGGCAAGCAATAGTGTCAGGCTACATCGAGTTACTATGTTAGTAGAAGACAATGTAATTACTGGGTTACAAATAATGCTAGAGGATGTTGTAATGAAAGAAAATTTCACTAGAGGAAAACAAAAAGCTATGGAGACTTCCTACTCATGTTCAATTTTGGAAAAAAAAGTATTTGGAAACTAAATTTTCTAAAAATAAGATTTCTTACGATAGTCTGTAAAGGAAATAAAGAGCAAACAAAGGCTTCTGTACCTTTCTGATAAGGAAACAGACTCAGGGATGAATCAAGACTGCGCAGAGTTAGTGGCAGAACAGTAAGTATTATCCTCAGTGTCTGACACCTACGTACAGTCTGCCTTTCCAAAAAAAAAAAAAAAAAAAAAAGCATCTCTGATTACACATGCCCCTCTCCCAAAGTCTACATCTTGATTTCTGGAAGGAAATAGAGGGTCCCCACCTTCTGGACTCTGTGCCTTACTGTATCCTTTCCTCAAGCATCCCATACTTTCATGCACAAGCTGCTTATCCTGCCCTGATTGTGTCATCTTGCAGTGCTCCAGAGCTGCTCCACTGACAAGACAGGAGGCAACCCTCATGCAAAATCTATGAGGATGCCTGTGGGGCAATTGGATTGCCTAGCTGTAGATGCATCGTACTGTTTTCAAAGGTGTTATGGCCAGTTATCTTTCTGTAGTGACATCTCAGGTAATTCTCTGTTGACTAATAAAGGATATACCTTTATATGTAGAATGGAAGGTGGGCTAAACAGTCATCAAGAAGAGTTTATTTTTTCCTCTGTTGCAGTTGATTAATGTTTACTGGTCAAAGGTAATGGATTTTGTATGTAATGGATACGTATTAAAGTTCTGAGTTTAGACACTTTTTATTATTGCAGATTGGACTCGGGCAGTTCTTAAGCAGTTGTTTTCATTGATCAACATATATATTGGATGGTCTTTAATAACTGCTTTCAGTAACTCTAGACATGGCAGGATGTACAGTGAAATTAGCTCTTTAAATTCAGTAATTGGAGAAATAATAAGCAGCATATAGCATGAAAGTACAGCCAACATGCATAGAGAATTCATTTCTGTGATCCAAAGCTGGAGAGTTTATAGCTGAAATGTGCAGGAGAAACTTCTTGGACTTCAGTGCAGTCGGGATTTCACTCGCATGTCTCTGGTGTGCTAGTGGGCTTCTATATTTCTGTGCTGATAAATACATTTGCTCATATGAGTTATGTGCTGTGTCCCTAGCCTTAGTTTTTTGAACACAGTTTGTAACTTGAATAATAGCTTCCTGGTTCTCTGAATCATGACTAATGTTCCCCCATGACTTGTTACTTGGCATGGAAACTACTAGAAATAGTTAGCTGGCTGCRCTGCCTCCTGAGGCCAGCCAGCAGAGTCCTTCAAATGTCTGTACATCCGTTGCCTACTGGTAGATACTTGTAATTGCTTCAGACCCTGCCCTTTCACACCACTCATGAATCTGCTGCCATTCATGACCTTGTCCCTTTGGCCGCAGTGACACAACCCTGCAGTATTGCCTTGATGATTGTTTTTGTGCTGTTCAGACTACCTGAACTGAGCAGGCTGACTGGAGACCAGCCGTGTGGAAGGCAAAAGTGCCCAGAGCCCAGTGGATGGAGTCYGTAGTTGCTTACAAGGAGCTGATGTTCCCTTTCCACTTGCCTCAAGCCCAAAAACCACCACATGCATGAAGTGGCTTTTATTTCTCCTTGCACYCTTCCTTTCCAACTTTCTAATTTCTTTGAAGCTTCTGTAACACTCTATTCTTGGTTTTGCTTCGTATCTTCCTCTGTCTCTGGGTAGGGTGTTTACCTGCAAATAGAGATTGAACTGTCAGTTTTGTGGACAAATTACAGATCTGCTGCTGGACTCCAGAACCCTCATCTTTGGTCTGCATTAATATTTCAACATGTCTTCCTGACATCTCCTTGTGGATGTCACCTTTGTATTTTTTTTCTCAATATCTACCAACAGTACTGCTGTCCTGCCTRTTGGCTGGGTCTTGTCTTCCYTTTTACACCTCAACATTTGAAACCTGATAACCTTTCTCCATATTGAGAGAAGAAATAGAATTACTGTGGCTTCAAAAATTGCTGTTTGTTAGCAAAGCTTGTTGTGAGTGACTGTGTGGACCCTGAGCCCAGTCTGATTAGAAACAAAAATGCGTTGGCTGGAGGGAGTAATCTTTTGTGGTACCTATGGTCATCACTGGAGTATCCCAAAACACTATTTGTCCAATCCAACGACACAGCTGAAACTYAGTCCAAGTGCTCTGAATTTCCAGTGTCAGTTACAGAAGTAGCCTTTTTGGTTTTGTTTGTGTTTTTTTTTTTGTTTGTTCGTTTTTTCTTTGAAAAATGCCTTTTGTAGCA
Organism: Rhea americana; assembly: GCF_003343005.1. Taxonomy (NCBI): domain Eukaryota; kingdom Metazoa; phylum Chordata; class Aves; order Rheiformes; family Rheidae; genus Rhea; species Rhea americana. Next base: position 1,573,070 of record NW_028186679.1, read on the forward strand.
CTTGCAGGCACTTGCTTTGCCCATTGCCTTCACTGTTGGCACTGAGACCTCAGCCAGCCTGGTCTCCCTTGCTGTCATAACCCTGCAGGCATCTCACCACCCTAGCTGTCATAGTTTGAAAATGCAGAGAGGTTGACTCTTATTTCAGGACTCTGAGACTGGTTGCTGTCTCTATATGACAGCCCTTCACACTTTGTCCTGGGCTGCCTCATGCTTGGAAGGTTTTACCCAGGAAAAGCAAAATAGTTCTGTTTACCACTCTGCAATGCCTTCACCAACCCATACTGCTGCCTACTGTGCTGTCTTGTTTCTGGGAATGTCCTAATCTAGTCTAGTTCACTGACTAGACATCACAAATACCCCCTGCAAACTATGTTTTTGTTCTAAAAGTGTATGTTGTCCAGGAGGCTGGTATCTGGCTGACAACTGTCTCCCATGAGTACAATAATGAAAATAACGAGAGAAGAGAATCACGCTCCCTGCAGCTTCTACAGGAGTCACCTGTGCATGCCAGGAGCTCCGTGGTGCTCTCATTTGACTAAACTTGGTCCCTTTTGCACCATTCTGTCTTCTATTTGATAGATCCCTCTTGCTAAAGCCTCTTACCTCTTCAGGAGGTGAACATTGAGTGCACCCTACTTCCTTTCTTCCTTATGGCCTGCCTTTCTTCCCCTCTTGGTGAAGCTGACTTTCCCGAGCACTGAGCAGTTGGCTGTTTGGAGGTGTTCGTGTTCTGCCTTTCAGCTTTTCGGCCTGTTGGCATTTAAAGAGAGGTACTTGAACCTACTGGTGTTCTATATATACCTCTGCTTTTCCTTTTGGTTTTCTGTCATCTTTTCTCCTCTTTTTTGTAAGAACATGATGGTCTAAACCCTGGTGCATAGAAAGTTCCCAGAGCTTTCTTTGAATTCCTTAGAAAGTACTGGTTTTTTTTGTTTCTCAAACTGAGAAATAGAAGATTGCCCTTACAGGCTCAACCAATAAATAAAATAAAATGTCTTCTCCTAATTAATTAACTTATTAACTATGATTAAGTAGCTGTATAGTTCATATTACTTAAATTCATTTGCTTTCTTCCTTTATTTCTGTCTTCTGGATCAGGAGTTCCCCTCCTATAAGAATCTCTGTTCCCTTTGTACTACTTCTTTTTGTGTTTTCCTCRCCCTGAGACCGTTCTTTATATTGATAGCAACAGAGAGGGCACTTACAGAGCTTTTTACTCATCCAAAGCAGTGTGACAACAGTTACTATTTCTCCTGTACAATAAAGAAGCGCGCAGGTGTGTGTGTGTGTGTGTACATGTGTCTATTTATTTGTCTATAACTACTTGGTAGCAAAAGAGATCAAGCTCGCTTGAAGCAGTGGTGGAAATAAGAATAAAGGTCAGGTGCTGTGGACTCCAGATATGTTTAGTACGTTAAACGGTGCTTAGAAAGGCTCGAAATAAGGTGAAGATTCCTGTAACTCTGCTAGATGCTGGCATTCACATTGTTGCTGCAGCTGAGGCAGAATGTAACAGAGATCGAGGAGGGGGTGGAAAGGTGCCCCAGAAGTGTTGGATGGTGTTGCACAGGGGAATTGTGTGGAGATATGTATATTTATACATGTATTTGTATGTGTAAATTACACACACACACACACACACACATATTTTATATATATTTGGGGTAGGCAAATTAAGTAGAAACCTGGAGTCTTATATGCCACCCTCCTTTTTAAGATCGTAAAAGGAAGGTTTCTATATATGGCTGCTTGGAGAGAATCAACAGTTTCACTTTTTGTTCTTTTCAAGTAGCAAATTCCTTGCATTATGCCATTGCCCTTGGAAACGAGGAAAGTAAGGGGAAGGAACATGTAACCCTCTGGGAGGGGAAAACAAATTCATTGCTAAAAGACTCATTTAAAAATACAGTGTTTGGGAGACCACACTGGCATCCAGGGAGCTGAACCTTCATGTATATCCATGAAATAGGTATACAGGCACGGAAGTGSTTGAAATGCCTTAATTCTGTTACCCTGCTGATGAGCCTCTGCCCAGACTGGGAGTTAACGGGATGACCTTCAAATTTACTTACCACAGCTAAGCTTTCTCATTTGGGTTTTGGAACAGGTTTTGTGTTTCTATTCTTGTAATATGAATAATTTGAGGGCAGTGGCTTTCAACCTCCSTTTGATTTGTAAACCCCAACTGTTTTCTAGTGGTTGTGCAGACCATGTTAGAAATTTCACATGTGTACTTTGCTGTATGGCATGTTTTAATTATTCTTCTGAGTTCATGGACCTCTTAAAACTGCTACTCTGTGGACCTTTAGGGAAGGGGAGAAGTTTTGTGGCCCACAGTTAGAAAAACTATAGCTTAGCAGATGTGTTCTAAAACTAACGTTTTGTTTCCAAACAGCCTGTGAAAACACAATTAGGGTTGTATTTTTTTAATCAGTAAAACTAACTCCTTTCCCTTCAAAAAAATGGGCTGTCCCTTCTGCCCTACCCCTTGCCTTTCCCTAAATAAAATTAGAAAACTCAACTTCGATTGATTTATTTTGATTAATTTTCATCATAGAATTAGGAGGCCATGTTTTTATGACTTCTTTTTTTCTCTGCAATTGTGAAGGGCTGTAAAAATCATGGAGTCATATAATGACATGATTATAAGGAGGACTAAAATTTCGGAATAACAATCATTAGAGCGCTGGCAACACAGTTTTGAGCAGCAGCACTGTGCTACTGACTTGAATTAGATTTCAGTCAGTAAACGAGAGGTGAAAGGCTCTGCTGCTCATCCTGTCTGAGAACTCCCTTTATCTTTATTTACCATTCAGTGCGGCAGCTAGGATTTCTTCAAAACACATGAAGGTTAAGTGTCAAAACAACAGGCAAGACCATTCTGCACCATATAACTGAAACGGTGGTTTTATGAATGAATTCTCAAGCATATGTTGCCATTGGAATAACATTGATCAGAGTTTGAACTTTAATGGTCATCAAAGGGCTTTTCARCTATTTACTGCCCATATGAGGAGACCTGCAAATAAATCTGGAAGAGGACTGAATTTAATTTTGACGCAAATGTTTTTTCTCTGGGTCAGTTAGTCATTGAAAATAGTGTCATGTGATTATGTGAGACAGTAAAATTCTTTGTTAGTGCATCAGTGATGTAGCTAATTATCAGTAGACAAATGATTTTTTAAATGTAATTAACTGTAGTTTAACCTGTCCTATCACTTGTGATGGATCTGCCATTAATTTCTACCTTTTCCCCCCTTTTTTGCCAACGTTAAGTGGCTAAAAGCCAAGGTAAGAAGTGTTATTTCTCCTTTGACCCACAGTGTCTCATGTGACTGATAGTAGAGGCTGCAGAGCCATTAAAACTGAAAACTAGCGCTCTCTTATACTCTCCTCTGCTTTCCATAGGATGTTTAGATTAAATATGCTGAACTTGTATTTTTATTTACAGCGTTTAGTGTGTGTCAATATATCTGCGATACATTGACATGTGCATTTACATATAGATACATTAATTTCTCTAACACATGTAGTGCTTTGCTCTGAATTCAGTAGATGCCTTGATTCCCTTCGCTTACCTTTTTACAGGAGACTTCCCAGACAACCTGAATGAAAGTCAAATAGCAGGGGCAAATGAGAAATCTTTAGCCCATGCTGACTGTATTGTGCTGTCAGTGTTAAAGTTTTATTTAAATTATTGACACTCAAACTGAGATGAACGCAAATGTGGCTTCACTTTAAAGAAACGAGGATACAAAAGATTTTTGCATGAACCTGTCAGTTGTCTAGCTTCCCAATGTCTGTTGTAAATTAATAGTAGAGATAACAGTGAGCTCATATTTCAGCTCTTCGTATTTACTGATGTCTGTCTTGTATGTAGCTAAAAACTTAGTGTTTGACAGCTGTCTGGGAATTCTCACTTCATATTCTTACGCTTAAAAAGAATAAAACACAGTCAGTAATAGAGCTGCCCTGTTATAAAAATAAAATCATGTTTTCCCTCATTTCAGCATGGAAATAACCAGCCTGCAAGAACTGGCACCTTGTCAAGAACAAATCCGCCTACACAAAAACCACCAAGTCCTCCCATGTCAGGCCGGGGAACTCTGGGGTAAGAATGAAGGCTGCTTGTCCGGCCTGGGTAATAGAAAGTTTTAATTGTGCTAATGTTGGTGTTTCTTAAATATGTGAATGGATGAGAGTTATGACTGTCTTTAAGAAATAACACAATTTCCTTCTTGTATGAACCATTTCAGCTGCACTGACTCTTATTTTTATGATGCCCTTTTTGAAAGAACTGCTTTTCATGGGGGAGGGACTTACAGTTCTGAGTAAATGATGATGCTATTGTTATTTCTGATATTTCATCAGAAATCTTTAGTGATGCAAAAGAATATGAATAATATTTTAACATTAATGGGGGAAAGACTTCGCTGTTAAGGTTTTGTCTTGTTTCTTTGTATTGTTTGAAGTATAAAATAGCTGTTGATTCTACATTGGTTATATTATCTAAGCAGAATTAGTGGTATCATGAACACATTGGCAACACCGATTCTTTTCTTTCCATTCAAATGCATTTGAATGAACATTTTTTTGTACTTAAATGAAGAAATTTTGCTATTCCTGAGTCCCAGTGTGACCAGAGACAAAGATTTCTGCTAAACTGCTTTAGACCTTTGGGTGGTGAAATCTGCTGAACTTTGTTTGCCAGCAAATACTTACTGCTTGGAGCCACAGTATTAATACTTCAAAAGCTTGGAGCATGTTTTATGTGGTTTTGTCTGTCCAGCTGTGCAACACCTTCCCAAAGACATCCTAAACAAGCCCTTCTGCCTATTTGTCAGCCTTGGTCTTTACTTTGTGCTTTGGGGGACTGAGCACTGGCATGGTTGTATTGGCTGCAGGTATGTTGTTTGTGAGAGGCGTGGAGCTGAGTAAATCTGGAATAACGAGACAGAACAGGATGGGGATCAAGAGCGACAGAGAAAATCAGGAAAATTTAGGAGCAGCAAACCCCTTTTGTAAAAGACTTAGAGATTCTAATCCAGATTTGCTGCTTTGCTGCTTCAAGATGGCAGTGTTTATTGTGTATTCCAGAGGGAAATTACCCTAGGGGTTTCCTCAGCATATTTTGTGAAAATTCCCATTGCTCAAGGGCATGCAATCACTATTCCAGTTGTCTCTCTGATCCCAGATGAGAGAGTTGTTTATCAGCCCTGGGAGGCTGGGAAATGCTTTAATGTCCTCTTGGACGTTTTCTAGGGAGACGGCAGCACTGATGTACTGGTGAGCTGCCTTGCTTTAATGCTCTCTCCTGAGCGAACCAGAGCTGTTTGGTTGCTTTGGCTGATAAGGATTAATCAGCTGAACGTCATTTCCAGATGAGCTTGACGAGAGGCAGCAGTTGGCTGAGGGGGAGGAATAATGTGGATTCACAACAGATTTCTATCTGCCCTTCTTGTTCAGGAAGTAGAGCTCTTGTCTTGAGCAGCCGTGTTCTGCCAAAGCATGAAATATCACAGGCGTGACTGTTTTCCCTAATATAGGCAGAAAAAAATGCTAGAAACTGCAAGGTTACTAATATTCTGCCTTTGGTTCAGAAAATGGCGTTAAGCCTAGAAAATCAGAACATGCTTGGTGTGTAACATGGGCCTTGGAGTAGGTGCTGCCTGTTACATGGCTTGTGCCTCTAAGGGCAGGGCTGTGCGAGGGAGGGCTCCGAGGGGGAGCCCTGTGCGAGAAGCAGTGCGGACTGAAAGGAGTAAGGAGCTACCAGAAGCAGGACTTTCCTCGCCCCATCTGGGAGAGGCTGAAAAGCTTAGGTACTCGGATTGGAAGCACTACAGGAAAAGAGTGAACTGGCAGAGCTGAACGGAGGGRAGAGCTGTGGTCGTACCTCCGTAAGGGGCCTGACCTGGAGGAAGAAAGGCCTTGGGCCCCCAGTTCCCTCTCGCTGGTGGCAGTGGGCATCAGCACCATGCTGAAGGCRGTTTGGGGAGCTCTGGGCCATGTCAGAAGAGAGCTGTGCTTCTCCTCCGTGTAAGGCTGACGGAAAAACAGCGGATAGGATTGGATTTGAGCAGCGAGATGATTTTGGACTGCTCTCGTGCTTGGGCCTTGGCTCTACTGCTTCAAGGAAGTTGAGGAGGACAAAGGAGAACCTGAGACATGGCTGAACTTGATGTCGTAGGTGTTGGCTTTTGAGACGTCATGTTTGAATTGCATGGTCATAATAAATGGCACTACAGAGCTGAGTGGCTACTATTCCTATTGCCAGTGTATTCCAAGATAGACTACTTAACATTAAAACATTAGTTTACAAGGTTATTTCTGTTGGAAGCACATTTATAATCTTTCATGCATATCATTTTATTTGGCAGTATTTAGAGCTCTATCTCTTAAAATCGGAATACAAAATTTCTTTATTTTCCCATGATGGATCTCTTTTGGCAGAACTCTAGGTGGTGGCAGTCTGCATATTAAAATCATCTGCAGTTCTGTATACAGACAAACTAATTTACAAACACCATAGTGCATGCAAACAATTAAGGTATTTCTGTTTTTTCCCTTAAGAAAGGCTTTATTATTAAAGTATGTCATTAAAATTTAATACTGTTGCACTCCATATTATAAAAATTGGGTCAGTCAGTTTTGTAGAATACTATGAGGCAATATAACCTACCAGCTGAGTTCTAACCAATAATTGAACAAATGATTAAATGCCAGTGCTTTTTGATTTTTTCTTTTCTTTTTTTTTTTTTTTTTTTTAGTAGCTTAGCTGGTCCATTGCCAAATTCCATGTCTTGCAGGAGATCTCCTAGTTACTAGTGAGACTGAAGAGCTCTGCAATTCAGCACAATAAATGCACTGTTCTTAAAGCAATGATGAGTCTGGTAAACAGATCTCAAAAGATCCGTGCTATACTTCGGACTTGATGCAGTCTGCTAGGTGACCTTGGGAAAGTCTATATGCTTCACTTTCTCAGTCTGTAAAATGGAGACAATGAAGTGTATCTGTGAAGCACTTTTAAGATCTGCTGAAGTGATACAAGTTTACTTGATCACAGTTTAAACAACACTAACTAGGAAAAACACTGGTGATTGCAGATGTAATTTGTCCTCTGAATCTTTCAGCACGCTCCCATCTTAAGGAGATGTATACTTTTGATCCTTTTGATCTTCTGATCCTTTATCTTTGTCTTCAAATCTTTTTTCCTTGACCAGGCGAAATACTCCTTACAAAACCCTGGAGCCTGTCAAACCACCAACGGTCCCTAATGATTACATGACCAGTCCTGCCAGACTAGGCAGTCAGCACAGTCCAGGAAGGACAGCTTCCCTGAACCAGAGACCAAGAACACACAGGTAGAGTGAGTTATTTCTCACTGTAACTCTTCCCTGTCCGGCATGCTGCTGCTCACTAATATCATGGAGAAGCTTGCAGGCTTTGTGCTTGTTTGGCTTTTTGTTGAGGAGCAAAAAGTGACTTATTCCACCACTCTGCATTAACAAAATTTATTTGTGTAGTTTGACTTTCCTAACATATAGGAACATACTTAAARTCTGTAGAAGCCACTTCATATTCAACAACATACCTCCATATGCAGAGACCTGATTTCATATAATTAATTTATTCTGTTCTATAGTGTTTGTTTCCCAAGAATAGATAAAGCTTCAAAATTTATGCAGTTGCAAGGTGGAGTGGAAATGGGTCCTACAGGTTTAAAAACTGTATTATTAATTTTAGCCTAAAATATGCTTAGGCTTTATAGAATGTTCTTTTGTTTGTTTTTAAGACCACTAATTGCAAGGGGAAATTTCTCTTGATTAGAAACACTGTGGTTAAGGTAGTATATTGAAAGAGTTGATTACTTTCTTTTGGCTAAAATTTAATGCTTTTAATTGGTACTAGCATGGTAGAAGTAGAAAGTAATATTTATCCCCTTATCTTTATGTGTGTTCAGCAAGAGCAGGGTTGTGGGTATGTTTGGCTTGTTCTTGCTTTCTTCCCCCCCCCCCTTCTTTTTAAATGTAAATTACTTTGGGGGATGCAAGGCTTTCTCTGTGCTTCTTGAGCGAGTTCAGATTCTTCAGTTTCTGTCAGAAGCCTTAAACTGCAGGGAAAGATACGGATGAAAGACTTCAGCTAAAAGTAAGATGATGGTTTATTGTTTGAAGAGCTTCCTTCACCCCACTCTCCCCCAGCAATCAGATGCTGCTGGTCAGTATTTAGGATTTGAGAGAATATTTTGGATAAGGTGTTCACAACATACTGTCAGGGTGAAAAAACTTATAAATCTTGGTGTAATGAAGACCTTGTTAAATGTATTTAGCTGGCTACTTTGAGCACTCTGGCTACTTTGAACACTCCCTACTCTTGTCTCACAAGCTATTCTTTTGTGTAGACTGAAGTTACAAATTCAGCTGCAACCATGGTGACACGATCAAGGTCCTCAGCAGACAGTACACTAATTTTGAAGGAATTATCTTGGCTTCCATTTTAGATCTCTGATTTTCTTTTTGTAACAATGTTATTTTTTGAAGATGTATTTGAATGATTTGCTTTTGACTCTTTGACAGCACTGATGTCTATCTGCCCAGAAATAGTAAACAAACTATAACATCACTGAGTCCTCTTTAATTAGCATGGATGGATGAAAGTGGTTTTTAGCTTCAGAGCACCTTGACTGTTTAGTTCTCTTTGTTATTAGTTTCTTTGGATAATTTTGGGTAAGAATAGGGACAGAATCAATCTGAATCTTGATTCTTCTTCAGCCCCCTCAGTGAAAGATGTAATGGCCTCCAAAAGGCATGCACAGAAATGTTATTTAATGATTCTTTCCTAAATTCTTCTTCAAAAACCTGTATTGCCAACCTTCAATTTGGATATCTTATAATGGCACTTAGACATACTGCTACCTGGCTGTACTGTTTTTTTTCAGACTGTCTTAGAAACCAACTTCTGTTGTACATAGAAAATTGGGGGCTCGTAGAGAAAATTATTACACCACTAGCTTGGATTAGAAAGGCTGTTAAAAAGTTCTCATTCTAAACTTCCGTTCCCAGTAGAGGAAAGATTCCTTAAGCCAATAACATATATCGTTTAAAGAAATTATTTATAGTTAGACATAAACCTTTCTCTCCCTAGTTTATTACTCCCAACTGGTGCAAGGTCCTAGAACTACTCCTGTGTTGTTACTCCATTGCCTAGAACTCAGTGGTTACTCTTCTATTTTTTAAAGCATTTCATTAGATATTTCATGCATAGGTAACATCAGTTTAGCTAATTCCATTTATTTAGCAGGGTAATACCTCCTCGATTAGCTGCGTATGATTGTAGGTAGAAACAGTCATTTTATTGTGGATTTTTCAACAGTCTGTAATTGAGTTAGGCTAGCAGTGCTCACATCAGAAATTGGACTTTTAGACCTTCGTAGGAATCACTGTGCTAATGTGCTCACTTTTTTTTTTTTTTTTTTTTTTTAAAGCGGTAGTAGTGGAGGAAGTGGCAGTCGAGAGAACAGTGGAAGCAGCAGTATTGGCATTCCCATTGCCGTGCCTACACCTTCACCGCCAACCATTGGACCAGGTATGTGGGATTCTTTCCCTGTTACCTTACGCTGTAATACCAGTTGCTTATGTTCACAGAGGGATTTTGACTGAATACAATGGGGTAGAAACTGTCCTGAAGCACAGTCCTATGCAGGAAATCTCTTAGGAGCGCTGAGGGGCATCTGAAGGTTTAATTCCTTAGCAGAAGTACTTGCAGAACAATTACTCATGGAATAGTGGATGGTTAAAACACCTTTGTCTGTTCTTGTTTCACAAGATAATCAAGGGTGAGGGGAGGGGGTGGAAGGACAGGGCTATATATTTTTAAAGCTCAAGTGCATTTGCTTAAAGGCTTATTGACAAGTAGGCATTTCTGGATGCCCTGAGAAGCAGCAGCAACTGTTCTGTATGAATTTGGTGGAAAATGTCTTCTGAAAAAGCCTATTAACTTTACCATCTGCCAGTGATTGTATGTACATGTTCTCTTTTTAATTAAATACAAATCTTCACYTCAAATAAAACACAAGATGATGAGAAGATCATCTAGGAATAAAAAAAAGTCAGTTGTAGAATTCAGGTTTATCCACCAGCATTGCTTATGCTATGATCAGAGTCTGAAATTGCTAATATGTGAGGGAAATCATTGAGAGAGGCAGGAGAAAATGTGTGTGTATATAGCATGACTTTTTTTTAAAAAANAGAGAAAGGCAGGTTCTCTCAACATCAAAAGTATATTCCCTTCTCTTTAAGAATGATGAATGGTGAGAATGTGTAAAACCCTTCATTATTTTAAGCCATTAGGATTATTATCTTCGATAATAAGCCAACACAATCAYCATCTTTTGTAAGCACCTGAAGCTAATTTCCACAAGAAAATAGTGGAGTTTTGGTGTAGTGAATTTTGCTGTTGCACCTCTTAAGTCCCTATTGCTCAGTTTACAAATCTTCACTTTCTTACACACATGTAGGCTTTCCTTTCTCTTTCCCAGGTGTTTCTGATTCTGCAGTGGTACAAATAGGCATGAATTTTACTTTCATCTGGCATCCCATTAAAATCTATGGAAATAAAGATCTACAGGTACAGAACCCTGTGTAGGGTCAGGGCCTGAGTTTGTATCAGTTGACTGAAGCTGAATTTTTTATTTGGGAAGCCTCTCAAGTGGCAGTGCTTTCTTACTTGCATTTTTAAAATTATACCCTAATCAGGAATGTAAACTATTTTATTAGCACACATTTCTGTTCCTCCTCCTCCTGGAGCACCGCCAGCACCACCACTGCCACCACCTCTCCCGATGGGCAGTCTGATAGGTGAGACTTGTGTCAGCGCTGAAGTGATTGCAATCATGCTGCATAATCAATAATCAATTCTTCCTAATGGACTTAGTGAAGCTGTTTGTCATCTGTAGTGGGGTCTACATGATTTTAGTGTTAAGATAATACTGGGTTGTTGCTGGCTGTGGATGTCATTTATTTATTTATTTATTTTAACAAATCTAATATTGACTAATTTCCTGTGGACAAAGCCTCTGAAGGTACATGCATAAGGTACAGGGAAAAGGCTGCTAGTTGCTTCAGATCTCTGTTCCCATTGATGCTTASCTCCAATTAGTCTGATCTGTAAGAACTCAAAATCAGCTTGCGTATAGGTATTCTGCTGCATCACTCCTGCAGTTGAAGCTAAGCCACTGCAGTTGCACTCTGGTTTAAAGTGGTAGTTGATGCGAAGGGCGGTGTGTGTATTCTGTCCTCTGGGAATATGACTGAAAAGCAGAAGTGTCTGTCAGGTTTGCTTGGGAATGATTCTGTAGTGCTGCAGGCAGATGCCAAATGGGAAAACTTGAGGATACAAAAATGACAATTCTTGAAGAATTGCTTCAAGTTTTACATACAGCTATGAGGAAGGGATTTAAGTGCAGCAAGTTTTAAAAACAGACAGATTAAAAAAAGAAAAAAAAGGCCAACCAAACAGAAGACACCCTTTCCAATCAGGGACTGTTGAMAAAATTCATTGCTCTTGTTATCAAGCTAGCTTTGGAGGCTTTGACCCATGTAACCCTTTCACTTCATTAAAGTGCAAAGTGACTTTGGATAGCTTTTCAAGACTGCAAAATTCTGGTCACACACTATTTGTATGTGTATACATATATATACATATGTATGTATGTATATATATGTATGTATTTTTATATGTGTGTGTATTCATGTATGTGTACAAACATATATCTAGATATGTATCTAGATATATCACAGAACATTCTATTGCAAAACAATTTTTGCATTTTAAAATTGCAAAGTTGTGCATTAATCTGTGACCTCAGCATGTGAGATTCATTAGTTTACAAAGTGTTTTTTTTATCTCTGCCAGACACTAATACAAAAAGAGAACTTAAATTGTTTTATTAACTTTGAATTTTGCATAGCAAGTATGTGGAAGGTAAAAATGGATGTTGGTCTGAAGGATAAGTGATGTCTCTGTCCGCCTGCAYTGGTGATTCTGTTTTGTTAGTGCAAATTTCATAAATATAAAAGCATAACTAGCAAATGTGACCAGCAGATGTGGCAAGTGTCTGAAGCTCATGTTGTTTATTTTGTTATTTTATTAGAATATCTTTTTGTATCAGATTGGAAAGAAGTTCTGGTTCACAATGGAAAACACTTGCTTTGAACAGAATATGGAATTTGTTGTGTGCTCTTCAGTAAAGGGTATTGCATGTAGAATAATTGAGATATGCTTATTGGAAGCTGATTCAATTTTGCAGTCCAATCCAGTCTGTCAAAATAATTCCCAGCATTTCTCAAATGTCCTTTATCTGAATGTTGTTTTATGTCTTGTGTGTTTTTTCTCATTATTGATTATAACAGGGACGTTTGTTTTTCATTAATCTCCTGTTACTRGCCTCAAAGTACTGGAGATCTATAATCAAGTATTTCCCACGTTCTGGAGCTTTTTTTCTGTTTTCTGCATTCTATCTCATGTAATACTCTGCTTAAGTCTTCTCCTTGGTTCCTCTGGCTAATGCTTTTCAGCTGCTCCGGGTTCAGCTCCTGGTTCCCAGTATGGCACAATGACCAGGCAAATCTCGCGGCACAACTCTACCACTTCTTCAGCATCTTCTGGTGGATACAGACGGAATCCTTCTGTGACTGCCCCATTTTCTGCTCAACCTCATGTTAATGGCGGGCCTCTTTATTCCCAAAATTCAAGTAAGCTTCTGAGCTCTGAAATCTCAAACTGTTTTGAGCAAAATGATTGTAAAAGCATGCATGGCATTTTAATTCATTTATGAAGCGTATCAATTGGATTATTGCTTTCTTTCCTAAAACAGAAGAACAAACAAACAACCTCCTCCTCTATTTAAGTTGTACAGTGATTGCACTGTGTGCAGTTATACTGTTTTCTCCTCAGATGTTTGCTGTTACTCATGATAGGAAATTATGATTGCCTATCTAATTATAGGTACATTATACTTAGCATTTCAGGTGTGCTTGGAGAACGTAATCTAAAGACTTTTTTTTTGCAGGAGACCTAATCTGGTTGTAATATATTCCCTCCACTACTGGCCTAGTGGCAAGAGAAGGCTGTCAGAGGACAGCAGTCATCTAACAAACCTTTGCCCATCACACAGCACATCGCTGTCTCTGTCTCTTTCTAAGTTCTTTTCCTGAGTTCAAGTTTCTCCTTTGTTCTTCATTTTATGTGTGATAAGGAAGGGACAGAAGAGTTTAGCTTCTTCTTTTTAGCAGACTCCTTCTCTGTGCTCTCACACTAGTAGTATAGCTGGAGATGAGTGACGGAAAGGATGGAATGGGCAAGGAAGCTAGTTTTAGTCAGCAGCATCCTACCTACCCAACAAGACAAAGAAGAAGTTCACTGCAGAAAGATCTGAAAACTGGGATCTACTTGAGTGTTGGTGGAAAGCAGTATTGAGATCAGCAAATTTCTTCCTAAGTTCTTTCCATAAAATTTATGACCAGATATACATAAAGTAATGATAATGCTCTAACTGGTTTTGGTGGTGTTCTTCAGTATGTCAACTGAGTGATATTTCTTTAAAAAGAAATGTTACTGTTTGAGCTGAAGATCTCTTTGGAACAGTGTTGTTGTGTACTTACTTTTAAGGAGAAAAATGCATGTAAAACATTTAAGACACTGAAGTGATTTTTTTCTCAGTAGTCTAGAAGTATTACTCCTGTCAAAAAAAAAAAAAAAAAAAAAAAAAAAACACTTACGTGCAGGTGCAACACCTATCTATTTTTTCAACACTAATTTTTCTCCCACTCTCTCACCTATAGTAGCCCTTCATTTTCCTCCACATTCCTGTTCCACAAAATTAATTGTCATAACAACAGAAAGCCCTTGCCGTTCAAGCAATTGTGTTCTATTGAGTAAAGAGGGCCTGACTTCTAGAAATAGTTAGTTGCCTTAAATGCTGTGCATGTGACTGTTTCTGAGCATCTACATTTTTTTTCAAAGCAATTTTTTGCTCAAATGCAGGTGCTATTCCTTAATCTAGCGTCTCTGGTGTTTTCAAAATACTGATTTTCAAACTGTTTTTAAACAGTATTTTGATGGGTTTTCTACTTTAAACTATTTCTTCTGTTCTGTAACTGACTTTTTTTTTCCTAATGCTACTGTCTCCACATTAAGTTCCATATTACCTTAAGATTTTACTTCTCATGCTAACAAATGTTCTATTTTTTTAGATGTTTCCTCAGTTTTGTGAGAAACTTATTTGCCCACTTTTATTGATTGTTTCCCCTATAAAGTTGTTTTAAATATTGGTTTTGTATTGAACTAAATGTTACATTTTATTCATCAGACATTAATCTTAGTTATGGCTTTTTTTTTTAAATTGTTGCTTACTTAGAAGTATAGAACCTTTTTCAAATTTGATTCCAACTGAATTACACTGCTGAATTCCCACCTTCWCTGGAATTTCTCTATTTTCATATAAGACAAATCGTCCCGAGGAGGAGAATGGTATATCGAATGAGTTGATGTCTTACTGTATTTCTCCTCCATGAGGGGATACCCTGCCAGAGCGGAGACTGGACGGCGTGCCCGGCCACCACCGGGCCTCCTCCCTACCTGAGCGTCTCGGCTGTGAAGCCAGCACCTCTGAGCACAAGTGCTGTGTGTTCGCCTCTCGCTGTGCACTCATAGGTGTACGCTGTTGAGGAGACAAGCTTGCGAGTGCCTCCCGAGGAGCTCTGCGTGCGAGTGCAGCCAGCTGTAGCCTTTGAAGCCTCCTTAGTTTGCCAAGTGCCTCTAACCACAGAAGGTTTAGTAATTTAAAGTAAAACTCAGTTCTGCTCTAAACCCATCTCTTCTCCTGCCARCAAGCAGCAAGGTCCCTTCTCTATGCAAAGCAAGAACATAGTAAGCCAGCCCACCCCACGGCAGCAGACCAAAACTGTGGCAGGTCCCCTCTGCCCGAACACGATGTGTGGCTGCTAGAGTCGCAGCGTTGTTTCCTTCGTAAAGCAGCTCTGTCAGCGCTGCTTGCCTGCACGTGGCGGAGCTCCCTGCCCTGGGTAGCCGGAGGGGTCCCGGATCCTCTGAAACCTTCCATCCGCTCCTAGTAGCATGCGTTTTAAAGACAACTGCTGGCATTTGAGTAATCCTTATTTGGCAGGAGGATTTAAGAACGCAGTTTTGTGTGCTCCCCAAGTGCTGTCAGTGCAGATAATTAACAGAGCGCGTGCCTTCGCACGCGCACCTGCAGCGTCCAGCCGCGCAGCGGGGACGCGGCCTTTCCTTCGGACAGACCTGTGGGCTGCTTCTGCTTTTTGATCCTCAATTGGCTGCGCGCAAATTCAGCTGTTGGAAACAAGCTTGAAGAAGGTTCTTCTGTGTGTGTGTGTTCACGTTGTTGTTTACATATTTTGTTTTGTGGTCCTCGTTACTGACGGCTGCTTTTGTTTGTTCCCTTTTTTTTTCTCCTTTGTCCGTTTGACTTCCCCGATATGGTGTGTGTGTGTGTGTGCGTGTTGCTACCAGTTTCTATTGCTCCACCCCCTCCCCCTATGCCTCAGTTGACTCCACAGATACCTCTCACAGGCTTCGTGGCCAGGGTGCAGGAAAACAGTAAGTTTGGACAAGCTGAGCTGTTCAAGGGTAGAGCCTACTTTCTTCTAGCATGCATGGCTGGCAAGTCAGACTCTATTTTGTTTCCTTTCCCAGAAGCTAATACCATCTTGCATTCTAGTGCCAATATGCTATCGGAGCTGAAGGGCACACTCTTCAATATTTTATAACACATGCATGATTATTACTGACCCATTTAAGTTCTGAACTCCACCTTTATTATAGAAATACAGTGTGAAGTATGTGGCATCTGCTTGATGTGGATATAAAATGTATCTTAATTATRATATTAATTTCATGTTGAATCATCCTTCCTGAGGCTTTTTTACCAGGGATAATTGATTAGTTTTGTGCTAGAAAGGCTTCTGTAGACTGTAAAAATATGCTGTATATCCATTAACTCTAATACTGTAGTAGTTTTTAGGAAGCTGTACAGTCAAACAGCTGAAAATGTGCAGTTCTATCATCTAGTGCCATTACAAAGGAGTCTGTCAGATACTTCCCTCCTCAGCCTTTCATTACCTATTTCTTTTCTGTGTTCTCTAGCCAGGTTTCCCTACTGAGCTGCTTCTAGCACAGGTGCCAAGTAGTACTCCTGATGTGGAGACACCTTTGCTGTAGGGAGTACCTTGTATTTCTTCAAGTAACAGAATGATTGCAATGTAGATGTGGTCTGAAAYAAGTATAAAACGCTCTTCAAGTGTTTGGGAACCATGCTAGGATTTCAGTGACTACTACTATGCACTGATGCTCCCCCATATGTTTATGGGCGCTCAGTTCTGACTATTGCTACCATTCAGCTTCCAGTAGACCCTTTAAGTGGGTGAGCGTTCTTCTAGAGATATAAGGTATCTTTCTGCATCTCATTCCAAAAAAAGATATTTTGGTATTATGCTATATAAATTGTAAGAGTCCAGACTAGTATGCCAGAAAATTGTGTTGGAAAGCCTTTTCATAATTCGCATAGAGGTGGACACACACCTACTAGAAATTAAGGTTACGGAATGTCTTCACTTGCAGATAACCTTGAGAAAATTGACACTTGTTTCTGAATTGTTCCAAGTGTTGTCCTCCTGGAGATAAGATAGCGCTTGGGAGAGCAGAGATGAAAAGGACAGACTTGCTTGTGTGTGTGTGTGTAACAATAAAATTAAAGGTGACTTGTGAATGGGACTGGCAGAAATAGCTAAAGCTTGAGATCCAGTCTAGGAAATTTTATTTTTATTTTCTTTCTTTTAATAGTCCCTTGAGTTTGAAAATTATATAATGAGTATGGCTTTGAGCTGCTGCCGCCTCATTTTGGAAGCAGGAGTGCATGTAGCTGTCTACACATACACTCACCAAAATTGGCTTTTGAGGCCATTGTTGGGTTTTGGCATAGTGTGCTAGCCCTTCATCTGCCTTATCTTCTAAAAAAAAAAAAAACCTACAGGCAAGTGGGATTAGGGAGATGTGGGTAGGCTTGTCCTTTATGGGAAAATATGTTTCTTTCCGTATTACCAAGATGTTGTTTCCCAAATGCATACATCTGCTCTGTGGACTTCTTTCAGAGGACTGTGGCAAAGGGCTTAAATTGTGCAAAGCCAATTTTTTCCTGCGCCCTGTGCCCTAACTGTGGGTATCTTCTTTAAAGAGGGTTTCCATCAGTGTGTGTACTRCCTGGAGACAACTGATTGTATGTAAATTGCTGTACTATTACACCCAGTCCTTTAAAAAGGAATCTGCTGTCTCCATTTAAAGAAAAGTGGTATGAGCACACACAAGAGATGTCCAGCTTCTGAATTTGGAGCAATATAGATACTAAAAAAAGGAAAATGGTTGCTTTACCTTCTCTCATATAGTGTGGCTTTCTGTATGCTTTTTTTTTCTAGGAAAGGGTAATGCTATTTTGGAGTTTGCCTGTTTTAGAGTTCAGAACAAGGAAATGTCTGGGTTAAAATCCCAGAAGTGGGAATACTTCCTGTGGGTAGCACTTGTCTAATTTTCTGTTCCATTCTCTCCTCTTGTTTAAGTGTGAACTTGAATTTGTTTTAAACATTTCCCATAAAACATGAAGCTTTTGCACTGCATYTCAGTTAGGGTCTGTGTTGGTGTTTTCACACTTGCATTTCCTACCCTCTTTTTCTTTCCCCCCCCTAAATAAGCAACTTCATTGTTGAATAAGTACAGCCTTTTGCATTTATGAAGGTAAGGATTTCTTAGCATCTCAAAGGATTGTTGTTTCAATATGATTTTTTTCTAAATGYAGATGGAAATTAAGGGGAGAAATACATTTTGTGAAAGATCTGCCAAAAGTACTGCACAAAACCAGTCCATTCGTAAATAGCTTTATTTATGTGTCATGCGTCCGTGGTGGATTAATGACTCCTGCCCATGAGTGCTATTCAGTAATAGGGGCAAAGCACAGTGTTCAGCTGGCCAAAGGCTTGAATTGTTAGTCTGTCTCCAAGTGGCATAAATGAGCTTCTATGCAGAGGAGGCATCAGTAATGCAGGAGTATCCAGTCTTACTGATGCAGAGCTGTAGGGAGTGTAGCTCAGCTTGTCATGAGGAAGAGGAGCTTGGGGTCTTAGGTGGAAAACAGCATTAGCTGCTTGAGGTGACGGAGTGGGCTGAGCAAGGCAGGTAGCTGCGTGCCAGGGCTAATGGGCAGCCTCTGCCTCCGCTGCTCCTGACACGGCGGTGCTGCGGGAGCTGTGCTTGCGCCCCTGTGAGGGGCACGTGGCTGAAGGGTCTAAGGTTAGWTACTGCTGGAGTAGTGGCCAGGCAGAAGTCATGAAAAGTATTAAAGCAAACAGAAACTCTACTCCTAATTTCCAGTGCCACTGTAACCAGTAATAGCTAAAACTTCACTCAGTGCTGTGCTGTTCTTTCCTGCTCTTCAGCTTAGCTCTCTCCTTAAACGCAGAGCACTGTTTGCCAATGAAAAATGCAGGTCCCTGTAGCTGAGCAGTAACACCCTGGAGCAGCTCTCCTCAGCTAAGGACAGCATTTCAGGGAGYGGTTGCTGATGTTGGTTCAGAAAATGGCATTTCTGCAGCTGTCAGTGCTGAAACTATGACCCTGTAACTTGGAAAGAAACTGAAAATGAGACCTGCCCTGCCCTGCATGGGCTCGGGAACCATTATGCATTTTGGAACAAATCAGCTAATTGTTCCTTCTAACTGAATTCTTTCTAGAATCACRGTTTTTAACCTTTGTATGTTTCTAATTTGCAGACTCCTCAACCTTTTGTAATTAAATTTGTATCTCTGCATAGCAAAGTTGAGTGTAGTGATGGTAGCTACCTTTCAGTAACTTCTGGCTTCATAGCTCTGAGACCTAGATCCATGTGTGGTGGCTTGGAAACCACAGATCTGAGGAAGAGGATGAGTGGCTTGGTGTCTTGCATCTGAGTTCTCCCTCTCTACTCTGCTACCAGCTGCTCAGAATGTTATTGAACACTAATTTGATAAACTTACTTGAGGAGTGGTTTATGCCATAATGCCTTTTTTTTCCCCTTTCCCAAAGCAACTTGTAACTGTGCTGATTGGAAAATCTCAGGGCAGGGATTTGACTYTTTGGATTATAGCCTTAATTCCTTGAGCACTTTTTTCCCCCCAAGAGCAGTAGTTTGAYATTCATTAGCTGAATCCTGGATGTGTGCATACACACAAGCTCTTCTGCAAGATAAGGACCTGTATGAAGCTTTTCTTCTGCAGATGGATTATTTTACTTCCTTTTACCTGGTTAAATCTCAAGCACCTGTCTCTCCCCTTGTTTTTTCTTTTTTTTTTTCTTCTTTTTTTTAAATCTACACCAGATCTTTTTTCCCCTTTAAAGCTAGCTCCCAGAAGAAATCCAATGAAGCAGTGTTCAGAAATAAATTAAAGCGATTGTATAAGCAAAGGATTTGTTTAAAAATCATCAAAACGGCTGGTGCTGTCCCGAGGCCTGTTGCTGCCTGGCTCAGAGGGTGCCGCTCGGAATCCTCCCCTAGCTACCGCTGCAGCTAGCCCCAGCGCATGGCCGGCCGAGCAGGAAGCTTTCCTCTCTGCTCGTGTTCAGCTTATACCCTGCAGCATGTGCTTTGACTCTAGTAGCATTTATACATAGATGTGACCACTAATAACAAACGTAGCTGTATGTTGTAGTTGTTAATACAAAGTCTCTAACAAGTGCATGGTATTATAGTGCATGTTATGTGTGGCATTCTCTTTCCTTTTTATCTAGAGTTTACAGCCTCAGGTTTGTTTGCCTCTGCCTAGTGTTTTTGATTTAAAAAAAAAAAAATCTCCAAACGTTTCTAGTTGCTGATAGTCCGACTCCTCCCCCACCACCACCTCCCGATGAGATGCCGATGTTTGATGACTCTCCTCCTCCTCCACCCCCACCACCTGTGGATTACGAGGATGAGGAGGCTGCTGTTGTGCAGTACAGCGATCCCTATGCGGATGGAGATCCTGCTTGGGCACCTAAAAACTATATAGAGAAAGGTAAGGGAGCATTGCAACTCCACATTAACCACMGTGTCAGAGGATTAATGGAGTAGCTGGGGAGGATGAAGGACTTTTAACGTGATGAAAACAATGGTTGTCCCTGCTCGGTCAAAACTAACCGTTCTCTTCTTAGTTTGTAAGTAATTGCACTTAATGTGATAAACTATAATCCTCCTTCGCAAGGATCTTGAATTATCTCCAAGCACTTTAGACTGAAAGGATTTAAAAAATCTATCACTTTAAGAAGCAGATGTAAATTGGACTGCTGAGTTGCTGGACTTTATCTATGGCTACTCCAGGATTGCTGAGCAATCATCTAGAAATAGTTTTGCAAAAAGGCTAGAAAGTCTGAGTTTGTTTATTCCACCAAATTAGATAGCTAGAGTGGATCATCAGCCTTTCAAATGTAAATTGTAGTGAGGCTTCACTGGAGACTTACTGTGATTCTAGATCAGCTGCCTATAACTATGCTGAGATATGAGTTTGAATAGTAAATGTGTCTTCCTATGAATTATTGAGATGCTGATTTCCTATTTAGTTTCCTGTGTTAGGAAAACGTCTGGTTTGTCAACAATAGTGTTGCAAGTTTTCTCCTGATCTGGCTGGTATGGTAGTAGACAGAACTCTCTGAAATGCATTAGTCCACACATTGTGTGTGCTGTTCTTTGCAACAGCAGTAGAAACTACTGTGTTTCATCTTTACTACTAGCTGGACCATCTACAGGATATGCTCATGAGATGAAAATAACTGATATACTGTGTCATTATTTGCTAAACACTAAGACATGTTGTTTCTGAGAAGAGATACAGCAGTT
Source organism: Rhea americana (assembly GCF_003343005.1). NCBI lineage: Eukaryota > Metazoa > Chordata > Aves > Rheiformes > Rheidae > Rhea > Rhea americana. The sequence continues at coordinate 1,594,005 of NW_028186679.1, forward strand.
CCTTCTAATCTATTAAACTGATCAATTGCATAATGTTAACTTTTTCTGAAGGATAAGGCTGATGTTCAAAGTTGGTGTATTCATAGTGGTAGCTTTTAATTCCAGTATTATTGGTGGCTCTATTTTCTTTCCTCATGGAGATCACATCTGCTTTGTTAATTGCACACAGTAAATGGGAGGTTGATAAGACTAGTGTATCCAATAGGCAAGTATTGTAAAATAGAAAATGTTGCTGTAAAGTCACTTCTGCTTTTCCCTACAGTAACTTTCATACTTGCACAAATAGCAGCCCCTTGAAAGTAATGCCAAAACTTACTACCATCTAGAAACTCCATAGTAAAGGCAGAAAATAATCCATTTCTTACAGTGGTTTTCAGTAGCTACATTTATAAAACCATGCAGTGAAGTACATACTATRTAACTGCAGGGACCATTTTGTAATTTTTTTCTATATAGAACTGTTCTACAGAATGACTTTAGGTTTTTTCTTATAAAGCGATCCCTGTGCAGGGATCTATAGGCATTTGAAGTAGGCTGACCAAAAATGTCCATACTTCATTTCATAATTTAGTTTTTAAACATGTACTGGGCTGTACTTCTCCAGGACAAAAATTTAACTGAGCATTCAATGCAGTCACCACGTACTCCTTAGTGGTGGCCAATAATATAAGAAAAGTGAAATTTCACTTTCCCAAATTAATGTTAAACAGGAAAACCTTGTCTATTCACTATGGAAAATCCCAGGATAGCTAAGTAGTCTTTTAAAAAAATTGTACTTCAAGAAATTTTAACACTAGTCTCTGCTAAACCTGTCCTYCTTCAATCCACAGTTGTTGCTATATATGACTATACAAAGGACAAAGATGATGAGCTGTCGTTTATGGAGGGTGCAATCATTTATGTGATAAAGAAGAATGATGACGGCTGGTATGAAGGAGTTTGCAATCGAGTAACTGGCTTGTTTCCTGGGAATTATGTTGAATCAATCATGCACTATGCCGATTAAAATCCTTTGCTTTTCAAGTTGGGTCTTGTATTCAGTCATACCATGATTATTTACAAGGGGTAACTAAAAGCTAACAGAATTGTCTTAATATACTTTCAAAAAAGATGTGCCCATTTCTTCAGGCCATACTGTTTTAATGGTATGATTGATCGTCCGTCTCTCTCTAAGTCTCTGGAGACAGTATGTCTTACCTGATGGCAATTTGTAAAACAAGCAACTGTCTATTACTGGTTATACTTATTTACTTATGCATTGTTAATTTCATGACCAGCCTAAATATTCTGGGGAAGTAGGGTATAATATTTAATGAATCGTGATTCAGATTGTGCCATTACATTTTTCAGTACAGCATGGTAACTAACACTACGTTAGACTAACATATTAAAATCTGGATGAGAAGTTTAATGTTAGTGCTGGTCATACTACTTTTTGTTTAGATTCTTTGCTCATTCTTGAACTATATTTGTTTAAAGCATGCATACAAACTTATGTATTGAAATATACTTTTTTAAAAATCCAAGATGCTTCCAATTTGTTGTAATCTTTACCTGGAGTATTCTCACTAAAGTCTATTACAATGAGTTGTTTGGGTCTAAGGTGTCCATGTGAATCAAAAAATGAGTGGTCTTATGTATGTGTAATTTGTACCCAAGTTTTTTTAATGAGTAAATTTACATTATGACTTTTTCCATTCATAAATATATAAAGTGAACCAAAGGTCTTGTCCATTACTTTGTTGGTTTGCTTGGCAAATAAGTTTGGAATGCTAACGTAGCAAAATCATGGTTGTGTTATCCCAGGCAATGTACCATAAAGCAGATGTTTGTAACATGACTCTATCACTGACAGAGGGCAAATAAATTAGATATGAAACTTGAATTACCCACTTACTTACACAAACTCTAAAAGTTCTTTTCTTCCAAAATTAATTTTAGTAAGAGTTCTTGATTGAATCTGGTTATCTGGATATGGTAAGTTGGACACTGTCTATAACTGACATTGCTCAATAGAAACTGTATCTGGACTTGGTAATGTGCCAAATGCATCAGAGAGAGCAGGTTGCCCTTAAGATACGACTGAGAGGAAACAAATATAATAGGATATAGTTTGGTTTGGGTTTTTTTTTGGTTTTGACGGGAGGGGAGCTTGCTTGCTTGTTTGCTTGCAGGGGAGACAAGCACTTTGCCTTTTGAGTTAAGGTACCACAGGCAGCGTTGGAGATGATGTACTTCTCTGTTTTGCAAAATCTGTGCCTTAAACAATCTGAAAAAGAAAGTGGTAGTACTGGGTAACTACTGTAACAGGGATGACCTTTGGACTTCAGAGTACTTTTCTACAGGATATCAAATACACTCTATAAATGAGTGACGGAAGGTGGTAGAATGGAAGCTTGACTGGCTGTTGAACTGAATCTTTCATTTTCTTAATTGCAGCAATCTCAAAATTTTGCATGTTGTTAATTGCTAACAACTAGCAACCACTAACATACCTGTATTTCTCTATGGAGTGGAAAACTTCATTTGTGTATAACCTTACTAAAGTCTGCATAGTCTTTATWATAAACCATTCCCATATATGAAATTCCAGGTGGTACTTAAGTTTAACAGCCTGGAAAGCATTTAAACCATCTATTTTCACAAGAGTTTACCAGATGGAAACATGCATGCTCTGTTTATTAGTGTAAACATGAGTGAAATTTGAAGCAACTTCAGTTCTGATACACTGATTGTATTTATTCTTACTGTGGCCTTTATGCATCAACATGTAAACATCTTCCCAACCCTCACCATTAATAGCTCCCACTAAAACACTTGTACAACACAGATTGATTTGTTTTGAGTTGTACGGCTTCCTACAATAAAACACTAAACTTTTTTTTAAAAAAATTTCCAAAAAAAAGTTTTTAAAAAAATAGTTTTTGGTAGCCTATATTGGAAGCAAATAACTTTTTCAAAGTAAATTTAGGCACAGTCTGGTAAGTAGCTGCCTGAACAAGTGGAAGGAGTTCTCTCACTTGTCTCGCAGGAGTACCATTTCTGTCAGTTGAATGAGGGCTTCTCTTTCAGGGGATGGCCGTAGTTTACTGATCTCTCTTGTAGCTTCATGGCAGTAGCGCTGGGCGAGGTAGGTCGTTTGCTGCACACCGTCACTCTTGCATAAGAACACAATCACAAGCAATGGGTAAGTGATCAGCTCCCCCCCTGCCCTTTGCCTCTTCTAGTTAAACTGTGAAGGGTTGTGTTGTTTTGTTTTTTAAGGTTAGTAAGCAGCCTGAACATTTAACAATTATATTCTGAAGGATAAAGGAAAGGGATTAATTTTGTATTTCTTGAATCGTGCATCTCTTCTCCAAAGCTTCAAAATACTAAAATTCATATATGCTAAACTTAAGTGTACTATAAAGCAATACTACTATCGATCAGATGCTATTCAGTCGGAYTAGAAACTAGTGGTTTCAGAGGGAGAAAACACATGCACAAAATCAAGACATAAAAAAAACCCTGCTATGCTGACCAAATATGTATTTGCTCTGCACAGTTATTCATTTCAAACCAGGCTCAGTTAAAACGAATACAGACCATGTGCTTCAGATAAGACTGACTGGTAATTACTTGCTGCTTACAAGAATTATTGAACACCGCTACTCTTCAGTTAAAGGAACTGAGTTTCAAACACAAACTTTTTGCTTACTATGTGGATTTTATGCCATTAAATAAAAATAAAAGGCTAATCAATCCAGTAGCTAAAGTTTCTATTAAAACATTGTGCTGGTGAAGCAGTTTGAGGAGTACTAACTGGGCACCATCTGTAGCATGCTGTTCAACATCTGTTTGAAAATATAGCCCTGTTAGTCGACTTCAGAGGCAATGAATTTCAGACTGACTTCAGTGGGGACAGCATTCAGGAATGAAATATTTTATATCAGTCTTACCTGCAGTACGTATTTCCGAGCACGTTCAACATCTCCTGGCTTACTGAATCGTCTCATTATCATAGCATTCATTTCTGGAAACTAAGCACAAATGGAGAAGTTTCTGTACTGCGTATGAGCTGTTGTCCATGTAGCTGCTGCCATGTTAAGGTGAAAAAGAAAACAACATAGTCGCCTTGCCTGGCCACTGTTGTTATTAGAGATACCAGTAAACACAGATACATCAATAGGTTTAATCCCATGAAATCCGCACAAGACTACTGTATAGCAAAGCCCAAGCTTTWAAAATTTAAAACTGGCAGGCTGTGTAGCCAGTTAGTAGCAAAAGTTAGCACCTGCCATTTCATCATGTTGAACAGATGAGCAGTGTGTGAATTTCTGCTGTGGGTACTTCCAGGTGTACTCAAGCTGGTTGAGGTATTTCCACATCACAAGTGATGGCTAGTGTCAGCACACCTAGGAGTACCTTTTCTCCCACATGTACAACAGATTACTGAGAGGTAACTGTATTGCAGAGTTCTGCCTATAAGGCTGAATAAAGCCCTTAATGAGACTGTTGTATCCACTTATGCCTTTCATTGTTTTACATACAGAAAGCCCAGGACAGCRCAGAACTTGTCTATGTTATAAATAAGAGACAATCCAGCTAAGATATAAGTGAAGAAAGATYCTACTAAATAGGTTTGTAGCAAAGATTAGAGATTTTTGAAGTAAGAAACAAAGCTGTTTAAACAATCAAATCCATCTAAAACTCTGTAAGTATTACYAGACCAAAAAAATCACTGCAGTCCACCTGAAGCTCAAGGAAATTTGAATAGAATCAGTGAGCAAGGCTTRGTTTTAATTTGCAGCTTCAAAAGTCTGCTGGTAATGCCCAACTTAAAGTTTATGCAAACAAAACCAGCAGTTTTCAGCTACTCAACTTCATCTCTAAACCACACACAAGCCATGGCATTATAAAAGTATCTGATAYTCAATTTGAAAATATAGATAAGGTAAGTGACAAGAGAACAAATATAACTATAATGTATTTTTGTTTACAATCACTTAGAATGTGTAGTTAGTACTGCACAATCAATAACCTATAAATCAGCTAGATGATAACTGAAGTGGGTTGTCTGAGCAAGTCACTGTACTACCATGTGAATGTGCTGCCACTTTCTTCCTTCAGACAGTCTAGAAACAAATCTTGATGCTTAATTAACAAACTAAGGCCACAGCTTCAGAGAGCTACTCTGTAGAGGAATTCTTTTGAAAGGAAAGAGGTAGCTGTTCATCTGTCTGAAACTCATTAGATTATTGTACTGCAGTGCACTTACAGACAAGGATGTGTTTTCCCTGCACGCTTTTAGTCCTGAAACCATATATCTGAAAAACTGTTGGTAGGGAATAATCATGTAATGTTTTTTATTGCCATGACATTTCTGTGTTACTCACAGGCAGTCTTCTCTTAGAAGATACATTTAAGAGTTTACTGGTGACTCAGACTTAGCTTTCTCTAGATTCCAGCTTTCTTCCCATATAATGGCAATTTAATTGCAATGTTCATGTTATTCATGTTTACAGTGATGTAGAATGCACTTCTTATATTTAAGCCCTAAAGGATATAAAAATCCCCAAACATTTAATGAGAAGCTATTATTAGCAGTTGAGCAGATCTAAAAGGTAATCATAAGCATTTGACAGGAATGCTTACAATAAAAATAAACTCCATTCATGAGCTGTGCTATTTTAAAAATGTCTTTAGAATTAGCATAACTGCTGCGTATTTCTTTTAAAAAATGAGTTTTTCTTGAGTGAGCTTTACTAAATACTGAATAAATAGAGCTAAACTTGACCCAAACATTTTTGTATGAAGCTCACTCCTCAGTACGCTAATGCAAGCAGATGTGTTTTAGAGAGGGGAGAGGAGAAGTAAAGGTTATCACTTGAAGATCCAAGCACCCTAGAAGTATATTTGTCAAGAAGATGACAGGAGTATTACCAGATAGATTAAAGGGTATGTAAGATAGCAGTAATATTAATTTCAAGCGAAAAGATAGCATATAATTAACAATCACATTTTGGACTACCTTCAAGTCCTTTTCTCAAGAGTTTGTATTCTCAGATACAAATAGATGAAACATCTTTTACTAACAGCATAGATAAGTGTCTGCTGAGAAAACTCCAGATTAGAGCACTTCTTTTGTTTATTTATCACATAAGTCTATAGTGCTGGTCTATGAATTTCTAAAATATAGCAGGAAATGGTCAGCAAAGAAGCCTTCTGGTTAACATGGAAAACTTTGTAAAGTGGCCAGGTTATCTTTCAAAGCAGAAACATGCTTCCCAGCTATCATAAAGATAGAAATGAGGAAGTATTCAAAACTGCCCTATGAAGAACTAGTAAATTTTTAAAATAAAACTTACAAAGTTCTTTCCTGTCCTATTTTTCTGTTATGAACTTAGCTCTTAGTTATCTGATAAAACTCAATAGGTAATCTTGAAAGTCAGATAGCCAGCCCAAATGGATGAATAGATGCATAGCTTTAAAAACCTGGAATAGTCAACCCCACAAGACAATCAGTATCACCCATTCACTGCCAAATCCTATTTAAAATCTCTGTAACATGTCCTTGTTTTTCCTATGAAAGTAAACGAAAGAAAAATCACAACTGCATTCTCCTTCTGTACCCGAGTCTGTCACTGTCCCTTAAGACAGTCCCTCCAGTTGCCGATGACTAATAAGATTCTGCTACATATGATCAAATTCTGCAATAATGATTCAAGAACAAGTTCATGAATCCTGCAGACAGGCTGGGATGAGGACACACAGAACAGGGAGCTGATTGTTCTCAGCATCTGTTAATCTGTATTCTTMCGTGGCCAATGCTCTTCACTTTCCTGTCTTTTCTGAGAGACATGTAAATGCACAAAGGATGATGAAACACACATGCATACATTCTTCCTCCCCCCACAAAATCKTTGGTTTTAAAAAAGAGCAATAAATCAAAGTTGTATGTTTTTGAAAGACTATTTAAAACTTTTCCCATGTTAAATTCTGAGCAATTCCAACAAGAGATCACAGACTACAGCTCTCATTAAAACTAGTTTGGACAAATCATGTATCATGCAGAGAAGTTTGTTTGGAAGCATTGGTTTGTAAGTCCTAAATCTCCTTAGCCCCAGTCAGTCCTTGTCCTTTTGTGGATTAGCACCAATTTTAATTTCTTTTTGGATGCTGCTGGCCTTTCTGTTTTCCTTATACTCCTTTAAGTCATCCTTCAGCCACTGAAAATCTTGACTGATTTTAAGCTTATTTATGATACTCCTTTCTCTTCTTCAAAGTAATAATGTTTTTATCTTTAGTAGCACAACTGCAAAGAATGGAAAGCTCCCCCCCCCATAACTAATAAGCTTGAAACCAAAAGAGACAAATGGACCAAATACAATGAAGGATAGAGTTGCCCACCTAGAAGCTATGCAGATATTTTAAGTATTTGGCCACAGAATGGGTACAAAGTTTAAATYTGGCAAAAGGGCCATATTCAGAGCCTGGGGAGAACAAGATGTCTCAGCAAAGAATATGAACAGGAAGCTGCTTAGGACTAACCTCCACAAAACATCACGAAAAGTATTGGAACACCTGTCCTTCTCCAAACRTTAGACATTTGAATCATGGCAGCAAAAGGCTAGTGCTGCTTTTAAGTGGCCTAACACAAGGGCAGCTGTTTCTCAACTCAGAACATGCGTAAATCCAGCTGGTTTTGAAAGTATTGACCTTTGGTACATGCTCAGGCCATGTTCATGTGTTCAAGCTGGAACTCTCAGCATGTGCTGTAGAGTTGATCTGCTTAGACATATTRAGCAGGGGGGTAAGGACGGAAGCTCCTGATGCTGGTGAAAACTAAAAAAATCCTTAGCTGAACTTCAGTTTGCACCCTCTCTAAAGCTTCCCATCTTTTCTAGTTTGTGGATCCCAATTTCCTTCTCAGTCTCCAGATGATGGTATAGACAACATGTTGCTTCCTTGTGGAGATCTGCTTTTCTATTTTTTCCATTTCACTATTAGATCCCAGTTAGCTTAGAGCTTCTCAAAGGTTTACTCCTTCCTTCTTTGGTTCTACAGTACTTTCCAATCGTAACAGCTAACAGTATTATTGCAGCAAACAGAATGAAAGCAAGCATCTTTGTTTCCTTTCAGTTTGGTTAATTGTGCGTGGTCATACCTTCATGACCACATATAACCATGTGGTCATATCTTCTTTTAAAGTCAGTTAGTGTTTTTTTCTTCTTTGTGAATGCCTAGGAATCTTTAGAACAAAAAAGGTAAAAATGCAACTGCAAAACCTCTGTTCCCAAGGAATTCAAGAATACAACATCATCTAAAAAACATTAAATTAATTCAAAGACTAGACTTAAGGTTTACAAAAATATCCCTTTAAAAGAGCAATGCACACTTTCGTTCTGGAGACAGGAGTTCCTATGGACTCACCTGTCGACAAGCAAACAAGACAGGGCCTGTGGCTAATCCCAACTTCAAGTCTGCTGTTGTTGGTTTCCCCAGGTGGTCAGCACATGATGTAAAATCCAGCACATCATCTATTAACTGGAAGGAGATAAACATACAGATTAACTTCTTGTTATCAGAGAGAGGTAAATACAGAACAATCTTCATTAAGAGAAGATTTATAAAAAGGATTTAAACAGCCCACAAGATGGTTTTCAGAAGTTTAAACTTTATATTCTCATTAATTCAACAAATGCAGAGGAATACACAACCTGAAAAGCTATGCCAACATTCTTCCCATACTGGTATGCAATCTCATGAACTTTGGGATCAGGGCAGCCAAGAATAGAAACCTGAAAAGGAGACAAAAAAAAAAAAAAAWGAAGGAAAGAAAAGAAAAAAATATCAGAAAGCTGTAGTTAGCATCCACCTTTAGTCTCTGACCCTAGGTAAGACATAGCAAGTAGGTACAGTAGGAATCTGGGAGAGGGGGAAAAAAAAGCTGCATCAGCAGCACATTCTTGCCTATCTCTGTAGATACACACAAAAAGCCAAGCCAATTAAAAAACAAGACTGAACAGCAATGCAGTATTAAAATATATTCAAGTCTTTAAAGAGATTAGCTTTATTATATATTTATCATAGTTAGAAATTATAATGCAAGGATGGAGAGAGAAGAAATATAGTTGCATTGTATATGCAGACTGGTAGTCATCTACAGTCCAGGGTCACAGGAATGAAGTTTATTACATATGTAATCAGCCATGGGATAATTGGAGGTCAGATAACAGGTAAGTGGACATTACATGCTTCATAAAAGAGCTACAAAACTGGAAGTGTTGCACCCAATTTAAGAGGACAGTTGAGATAAGAAAGGTTACTTTTAGGGGTGATGTTAACTATCCAAAACTGAAGTTCTCATGAAGATAAGCTGATATCTCTTGCTACCTTTCTCTGCAAGCTAATTAGTGACAAAGAAAAATAAGATAGTGAATGAAGGAAATACACCAAGTTAGATAGAAGTATCACTATACTGAGACAAACAAACAAACATTTTAGATACAGGAATTAGTCAACTATGTGACATGAATAAACTTCACAAAGCTAAAATATAGGACATGTTAAGATTCGAGATAAGACACTTAGGCTTTTGGATTTATATATTGATTAAACAATTTACCAAATTTGGTTAAACATTCTGCTTTATGCTAACCTTCAATAAAGCGATTGGGGGCAAAAATCTAGACACAAAACTGCTGCAACTAAACTGAAGGAGTGAGGATACATTTTTACTTGATTTAAGACTAAAAATGTACGCTAGAAAACCACACAACACAAAATTAGACATATAAAAAAAATCCTCTTTATTGGTACTGAAAGGTAAGATCATTAAAAAACAACCCTGAACTAAAAACCAGTCCCAGAAGAGCTGTGAAGGTGAATGTGAAGATGGAAATAAGAAATAACATTAGGTACTGGAGGATATATTCCAATAAATACATTGCAATTAGCACAAGATCAGAGATTGTTTCATGTGTCAATGTATTTCATTCAACTAAACACCAGAAAGCCTCCCAGTTACTATCTATATCCACGGATAACTAGTAAGCCCTGAGGAATCGAGATGCTGTGATAAAGAAGAAGATACTAAAGCAGGGAAATGATGCTACTTAATTTATGTCAAATTACACAGAGTCCTGAAAGTCATTATATTGAATGAACTGGAATTACAAGGCATTTAAATAAAAGTTGCCAGTGTCTACCAAACTGGAATACCTTGCCCTTTAATCCTCCTTTTGATACTTGTCCTTAAGTGGTAGTATTTGCCCCCAAAGGCTGACATCATCCACTGCTATACAATGCCTAGCAAACTTTTTGTTGTTTCTGTAATAAAAAAAATCAAACAAGATCATCAAGGCTGCATCTAACCTGCTTCAATGAAGTCTTCAGCTACCATCAAATTTAGTCTAAAGAACTGAAATAYGGAATTTAGTAAAACAGTTTTGTTCAAGTGGATGTTTTTGACATCCATTCAAAATCCTCATTAATGGCAAAGAGTTGGAGCTGGGAAAAAAGTTGGTAGATGGGGAGATGAAGTGCTGTGTAAAGAGAAGAGCTTTTTCATTTAATCAGAAAGTCAAAGCCGAGCTATACCTGCAGGTAGACGGTTTCCTGTAGACACTGACATTACTTGTATAAAGAATTGCAGCAGGATATGTGGATTTAAAAACAGAAGCATGAATTACAGAATGTCTTTACAAGAGCACAATTCTATGCAAATCCAATTCTTGCATCTTTGCAAAAGAGCTTCGTATCTCCTTTTCAAGCTATGAACACTTCTAAAGACAAAAAAGAAAAAAAAAGTATAGGAATTTTATATGCCTATCACCCCTCCAATGAGCAACTTTTACTGTGAGCACATCATAAKCCTGCAACATGACAGGGTCTTGTCTACTGGGGAGTTCCTTTAGGAGCTAATTTCTAAAATYGCTCCTGCAGATTATTGCCCCCATACGGACACTCACTGTGGTGCAGGCAGGCGGGCTGCTCTTTCTCAGTCAAACTTGCATCACTCAGAGTGGCTGGCTAACTGAAGACATACTGATATAATAGCATACATTTACAAATACAAATCAGAATAACAATGTCATCTTAATTATATTTGTGTGTAAGTGATAAAACTCATCCTTTGAGTACTTCTATAGCTCCTCGGACATGACTGGTTGATTAGAAATTCATCTTGGAGTATTCAGATACGTCCTCTGCTAAACCATGATCAAAAATCCTTCCTAGTATCAAGTGGAGAGAATTCTTCAGAAAGGTTCTTTGATTTCAATAAAACAAGTCAATCTACTTGGCATTTATTTATTTATGTATGTGGCTAGCCTTCAGTGCTGCAGGGTACACTGCTGACTTCCTCATGTCTCTTTAAAATCTTTTTTAGTAATTACTCCTCTAGTAAGAGGGATTATAAAAGCCTATGTGAGAGAGGAATTCTTGTCCTGAATTTGTATTGTCATATATTTGTCTTCTTCTCAAATATCTCATATTTTAAACATGCACTTGCTTATAAAAAATTGTACTTTTACAGAAATTAAGATTATCTACTTGAAAATCCGTGCCATATTATGCTAACAGAGATGCTAAGAGATTATGCTAATCTCTCTTAGCAAAGAGTTTATTGAAAAAGAAATTACTGTATTTAAAATAAAATGAAAGATCTACTGGCTGATCATAATATCTGATGCCACTGATATGAACCTACATCTGTTTTAGGACTTTGTTGTTGCCTGTATGAACCTCCTCAAGCTAGTCAATATTGTTGATGGTGTCCCAGCCTCTAACATTTCTGAAGATGTCTGATTTTCCTCGACACTATTTCCATACCAGGTGTTTTTTCAGATGAAGCCCCTGTGCATACACCAAACTGCAAAATAGTTGAGCAAGAGCTCACAGGTAGATACAGAGCTGCAGACTATTCCTTTTCTTCTGTCCCTAAGGCAGACCATACAAAGTCTTGCCTTACCCATGGCGGGTTCCATGCAGGTATACAAGGACATGTCTACGTAGATCAGCTTGCAAGATCAAGGCCCAAAGCTATAAAAGCCAAAGCACTAAGAGATAAAAGCCCAGAGTTTCTAGTACAACTTTACACTGATCTCAAACAAGCATGTTTTTAAGCCCTCTTCTGAAAGTATACTATGTGGAATATAAGCAGCTTTAGGAATTCACACTACAGCAGGAAGAAAAAGGACTGCAAGAACTGATAAGCTTATTTTGCCATCTCCATTTTTCCTGATGATTGATGGAAAYTCCACTTCTGTTTTATTTCTTCTGAATTCTTGAACCAGAGTCACCCTCTCACATTCTCTGAGAAATGCCTTTCCATAACTAAGGCTTCAGTCACCCTCTGGGCTATATACCACCATTTCCTCTTGCACTATATTACTTTGACTGTAACTTCAGTACACATTCTTCCATGCAGAATTATTGTAGAAATAAATTGGACACTGCAGTGGCTCTAACATCTTGAATAGCCATTTTTTAATGTACATAACACTCTACCTCAAATGAGTTTTGACTCAAGTGCAGTGATGCTTTGGCAATGCAGAAGATACCAATGCAGTGAATACACTAGTGTTAATATACTGTACATTACCTTGTTTAGAGATTTTCTGAGGAGCATCTCTCCTAGCATAATTCTAAGTTTGCCTTCTCAAAGGCATCATATAGTGCAGGATTTCAATTGGTCTGACATCTTTTTTTCAAGTAGTACCTTTACCGTCTTTATGCATAGGAAATCAAACACTGATTTGTTTCTATCATTAACGAGATCTGAGCTCCTTCCAATGACACACTAGCCTGTTAAGCTGTAAATAATGTTCTGAACATCAATAATCTCCCTCCTTAGCTTTGTCCCTGAAAACAAGGTGTGAATACTGTTCATCCCCAACTGAAATACAGGTGAATTTCTTTCCAAGACAGAACTGGTGATCTTAGCGATCATCTTTGTTACAGATAACACAACACCCTTCTGACGCCATCCTTTTCCTTAATGGCCAAAACCACCGAAAATACCCTCACTGCCAGGAGTATCAGCACAATTCTCCTAATCCACACAGAAAGAAACTGATGGAGAGATGTACATACAAGCCATTGCCACTGTATACAAATATGATTTTGTCATAAGGCCATACCTAACTCTTGTTTTTCTTTATAACACAAACACATTTCCTTCCTGTTAACTAGCATCTTACACACAATCTGGAAGGAAGTACTCAAATCCTTCATTCTTGTAAAGATTTGAGTGGGAAGTGGGATAAGGTGTGGAAGGGTGATCCTTCTTCTATCCATGAACGTTCTTTTATGAAGACTGTCAAAACAAGTATAAAAACTTACGCATTTTTATTGAGAAAGCAGGATAATGTGACTTACTATCCCAACTTTCCACTACAATAAACAAAGAATTGCAAAGGGAGATTCTCTACTGTGTCATTCTACCATTTATATGAACAATCCACAAGACTGAAGTTTTCTTCCAACCAGGAGAATTTATGCAATTAAAGTATTTTCCCTCCCCACAAAATTTATGTCTTTTGTTCTATCAGTCCTCTTGATTTAAGCAATTTTCAACTATTATGTATTGCACAAACGTAACAGATCTCTGAGAACAAAGGAAGATGATTAATATGAGCACACATTTTTAGTCCAGTTCTCTTAGAACTCCCCCTTGCTATGGCATGCATCTGCTATTCCTTCTTTAATAAAAATATAACTCTCTTGTGGTGAGATTACTACCAGTCTTCTCCATTTTCTGCACTGTTTAGAAACATTTTTTTTTTGGGGGGGGGATATGAATATCATCTTGAAACAAGTCTTTTTAAATGAAGTAACRGAACAAGTTGGGTTGGATATAGTAGGATCCCACCAATTGCTAATCAAAAACTCCAGGCAAATCAGCAAGTGCATACTCTTTTTACAATGTAACACAACAAGACAGAATCACGTGATTAGTCACCTAAAATTTATCTAGTGAAAACACATTTAATTCCTATGATTTAATTTATCCAGTGAAAACACATTTAATTCCTATGATTTAATGAATAGCAAAGGACAATGTCTTTTTTTCCTAAGCAATACTAGATAAGAATATATAAAAAAATACTTGTTTTTTTCCCACTGCTTTCATTCAAGGTCCCTCTCTACACCAGTGAGTGAGACCAGATGTGAAAGTAGCCTAAAATAAAATAAATAAAGTCGACAGGCTCAACAAATCTCAAATGACATTAAAAACACTGGCTCAGGCTTGCAGAATTTTGTAAATTAGAGGCAGCCACAACGAACCTTATTTTGATTCAAGTGAGGTTAAAAATAAATCTGTGCATGAATATAAAACATAAAAAAAAAAGAAAAGAAAACCAATATTGGAGGCTGCACTGCTGAATTGGGATAGAAACTACAATCTCAAACTCATTTAGATTCTGGCAGAATACCATTTAAAGGGTTTRCTTTGAAGTGTCTCCAGAAAGAGCAGCAATAATTAGGAGTTTAGCTGTGAAGCTTACAGTATGGTATGTTAACTTTAGAAGGGACAGACGTACATACTGCTTTACAACTGTTCGCTATAAGACTTGCAGTCTTCTTAAAAGTCTTCTCGAGGTAGTGAGCAAATCTCTCRTTTTCATTTTCCTTGGAACCCAACTGGAGGAATTCACCTGAAAAGTTGCACAGATGGGAGTTATTTGTGGGCTTATTGCTTGGGCAAACAAATCTGAAGATAAAAACAGAAAGAGACCTTACCACGCACCAAATCTTCAATCACCTGAGTCAAAACAGAGATGATAGTTGTATTTCCAATTCGTGCTAAAGCTACGGAAGCAGCTGAGAGGATGAAATCACCAGCTAGAACAGCCTAAGAATAAATAAATAATTGAAAAAAAATGTTTAAGGTCTTCTCCTATAAATGTTCASAGAGACAATAGGATTCTATTTGGCAGGTCTAGTCACATCACATCATTTTCCTACATAAAATGCACATTTCTCATTCTCACAGAGCAAAACAGGAGGTAACCAAATATTTAAATTGGAGCCATTTTTGAATCCCTTACAGTTTAGCTATTTGCTATATAAGTAACGTCTTCCCTCTATGCAATATCTGAATATGTGTTTGCCTGTTAAGATTCTTTAAAGATTGCCACTCTACTTGACCATTCGGCTGTGTTATGCCGTATCAGCTCTGAAGCACCATGACAAGTTCTGATGYGCCAGTGATTTACTCCTTTCCTTGTATTTTCCAATTAAGAGCTTCCTTATAACGCTCTACAAAGAAATGCCTCTCTCAGACATTTGCCAGTCAGTGATAATAGCAAAAGCTCTGTACCACACTAGTTAGCATAAGAATTTTTGGAAAGAGTTATTTCAAACAGTTACTTCAAAAAATTCTCATGTTGACTGAAAAACTTTTTGTGTTTACTACTGAAACAGGATAATCTACAGCATGCTGAATGAGTTTAAACAAGCTCAAAGTACTCCAGCAGCACTACAGAGAACTGTATGTGAAATTAAAACCAGTAAGAATCACACTGCAATTGTATCTTCTCTAATGCTTTCAAAAGTTCAGAACCATCCATCTTACCCACAGTCCAGACACTTTGCTTCACATCTTCTCTGAACTAAGCTAGAACTGTGCCCTTGGCCTGTTGTTAGTAATATGACAAAAGCCTAGGTATTTCTGTTCTACCAGAATTCAAAGACAAATCTTGCACATAATGGAAAACTCACCTTCCTCTCTCCCCAGATTTGATTTACTGTCATTTTTCCTCTCCGAGAATTTGCATCATCAATAACATCATCATGAACTAGACTAGCTGTATGGATCATCTCTGCAATTACAGCCACAGAGCGCTGGCTTGCCTGCATCTCCCTAAAATGAAAAGTCACATAATTAAGTGATTTAGATGTAAGAAATCTCCACTGAAGCGAAACAAAAATTACTTATGAGAACAGCTATTGCAGCTTTTTCATGGTCTGGACTCCATCTTTCAAACCTGTAATTATGGAAACGAGAAAGTTGGAACAGATTAGTAAAGCATGTGCAATCGGATGATTCCATCTTTATTAGGCCCATTTATTTATAGCTGCATTAATGGTACTGCACAACTCTTCAGTTATTGACTCTGGTCCCTCAAAATCCAGACTGCATTAAATGGCACAGCATAAAGGATACTTGATTCCAAGACGACTGACATCTAGAGAAGAGACAGTAACAGAATGCCATATAGCTCTGCAGGAAAGGAATAAAAAATAAATTTTTTAAAAAAAAAGTTCTCCTTATCTCTGTGTTGCTCTACCAGTAAGACACAGCATCACAAAGTCTCCAGAGCTGGCTAACAATACTAACCAGCAGGCTGGAGGATCTACTGACCAGTAGGCACAGAAATCTGTATTTTATATTTGAAAGACCAACCCATGGATTTTGTCTTAAACTGATAACATTGTATGACTTCAGGTTCTGCAAAAAACTGAGGAAACTGGAATGATATTGCAATCACTTTACAACTATAAACACTAACTACCTAATACTCACACCTGAAATTCAGCCTTTGGGATGATCTAATACTGATGATTCATATCTCAGTAGTTCACACCTACTTTTTTAAAAAAATAAATGAAAAGGGGTAATGGAAGAACATGGAAACAATTATCTAGGTATGAAGGTTGGCAAACAAACACAAAAGAGCCATCCCAGGTCAGACAGAGGACCACCTGCCGTAGTATCTAACTACCACTACCCTGTTCAAGTATTTATCTTCTTCTACCAGTTTTCATCAGGACTGTATTCAGAATCCCAGAAATGGCTGTCCCAGTCAGCCATGCACACATGGATAAAAAACAAAAACAAAAGAACCTTCCTTCTGATATCCAGGCACCTCACTTCTGGCATACAGATAACAGAGCAAATCATCCTATGTCCAAGCAGAACAAAAAAAGAGTCAAGAAAAAACATGGAAAACAATCATTTCAGCTTAAATGAAGGAAATTTAAAAATCTTCTTGCATTGCCTACATCTATTAAAATCTAGTGATTAATCATAAAATGAAAGAACATCTTGCAGTCTGCTGACATAACATTGTGTTCTGACACCTACTTTTATGCAGAACTCCACATTGCTGTCAGTGGGAGTTCTACATCCTGAAAAATAGCAGGATGTAGCTGACAGGCTATGAAATTGTGACTTCTAAACAATCTGAGAATAAGAGCTGGAAACCTTCACAGTTGTTTTCAGGTAAATTTTACTGTGCACTAATAATTTAGCCAAATGTTAGTTTGGAATAAGTTGTTTTCCAGAAAAACTATTCTTACTAAGTGGAACTTACCTTCATACAACTGTAAAGGTCTCCAGCCTCTTTCATGCATTCCTCTCCTTTTTGGGGATCCCTTTTTCATTAATTATGTCAGTAGACGKGACTTCCTGCTGGGAAGTAGCAATAAATGGCAACACTCACAGACACATCAACATCTTCAGTAGTATGAAGACAGCAYGACAGACATTTCAAAAGCAAGTTTTGAAAAGTTCTGTTTCATGGTGCAGTTCATCTCTGACAAGTGACTGAAAATGGCATAGGAAAACTCATATTTATTGTGTCTGATTTCTAGTACCTTAGGTCAAGTGTGATAATTTAACCAGAAGTTTTTTTAGACTACTATTGCTGCAAACTTAATTTGTATGTTCCCATCACTGACAAGAGATTTTGTAATAGAATAATTCTCATAAGATGGTTGTAGTGAATTGAATTGGAGCATGCCTGTTTCACAGGACAGAGAAGAAACAGGATCATATCCATTCCCTGACATTTTTTACTTGCTTTACTTCTCCCCTGAAAAACAAAAACAGAAAGTAGCAGTAGTTCAGGTCAATGAATAAATGGATCCCCACAAGTCCAATACGTGGGAAGATGCCATTTTTATGTCATTCTCAGAGTAAAAACACACCAAGGAGATATCTATTTATAAATACATTTTATATATATATATATATATATATATATAAAATATAACTAGCTTCCTCTTTTTGCACATGCATTGTATTAATCTTAATGTCCTTGATAATGATAAGTTTTTACAAATTCATAGCACCCTGGAGTTTTCACATAATAAAAGTTGTTTCATACACAGGGAACAAGATTAAGGCYGATCTTACAGGTATAACAAACAAACAAAAAGAACTAAACCCCGCCAAAAATCTCCCCTCCAAATTTTCCTCTTCAAAGAAGAAAAAAATCCTCCAACAACACAAATGGTATTTACAGTTTGCAACGAAGAAATTTGCAATGTATTTGCCAATAATAAAATATTGCTAACGTAAAGATAGGAAACCTGCAAAAGAACATGCAAGATTACTGTGTTGTGAACACACTTCCCAGGATTTTTTTTTTTTTTTTTTTTTGCTGTAAAACCTCTGTGGCTAAAAAAGAAACGAACATTTCAGAAGTATGGTCTATGATGCAGAACGGTATTGCAGACCAGAGGAAACACTGAGACAGGATGTGTTAAAACAGTTTGAACTGCAGAATAGCTGAAAACGAGTGTGCAGTGTAGGCATCTCAGACAACTGGTTTGGAATGAAGGCAGGGGAAGAGGGCTAATATTTCTAGGAGGTCCTTGTATCCCTTGAGAAAATATTATTCTACTGAGTCTAGTTAGGTCATGATATTTAATTACTTCTTTCAACATTTTGAGAAATTTATTTCCCTTCCCCCTGCCCAAAATCTTTTGTACTCACTATTTTCTCTATTGAGTGGTTTCTGTACCTCTCTGACCTTTTCTTATCTCAGTTTCTCTCTCTTAAAATTTGGTTGCAGAAATACAAATAAAAATTCCTACTCACAAACACCTCTTGAGAGTACACCCTATACAGTAACATAAGTCCAGTCAGGCTAAGTGATAATTCTGTGAAATCTGCCCATAGACATGATGTGAAGAAATGTCAGAGGATATGTGAAACAGAGGATTTTCATGATCTCAGCTAAAACTCTGTAACAATTCTCACTCTCACACAAAGACAAGCTGCTACCATTATACAAAAAGCCACTAAAAAGGGGACATAAGAACTAAGGGTTGGACTTCCGGCACTTGGACCATAAAGGGGAAAACCCCCAAACAACAACCCCCCCCCCAGCAATCAAAAAAGCCCTCCAAAACAAACAAAAAACTCATACTACCACAAAACAATTCAAATGTTTTAGATGCTGATCTTTTGACAATGTTTTAGATTTATTATCATCTTATACAACAGTTACTTTTCTTGCAGTGACCACAATAAAGTGACCTTATTCAAGAAAAAGACAGCTAACCTACTGATGGCATTATAAACAACAACCATCCTCAAACCTAACAAAARTGGTCCAGGCATCCAAACTGTAAGCATTGCCATCTGAATATCCCCTCATCCACTTGAGGGGTCTCAACTACTGTGGTAGGGCTCTGCAAAGACAGAGGGGTCTCTGTAAGCTGCCTCAAAAGACCTATAACCTTGTAAAGCTGCATCCTCTAACTTTAAGAGCCAAATAAGGAAGATAATACCTTTTCTACTACTACTGTGTGCGCATGCATGTGCGCGCGCACACACACACACACACACACAGGCAAAAGCATGCTGGATCCAGAAAATTATGTGACAGTTGGGAACGGTAGCAAGATAAACCAACCCCAGAAGCAGAAGAAAAAATGCTGGGGATGGAAAGCAGAGGAAATTGGCCAACCTCAGTGATCTGTATCTGTTATCTACCCCATGATACAAAATACTAGTCTACAGATGTTCTGGCCAGTATCTTTGGTTACACAATTGGGAATCAAAGCTTCAGAGAAAAACAAGTCTCAGATAAGAATCACTATTAACTGAGAAAAAGAATGCTTTCAACAAGGTGAAGGAGGAAAAACATCTCAAAAAGAGTTAGCAGAAGCAGAATGGAAAGTAAGAATTTTTTTGGTCTATATCATCAGAGTAGCAAAGATGGGAAGTGAAGACTGAGAGGGGGATTTTATCAATGTGTATAAGTATCTGAAGGGAGGATGTCAGGGGGACAGGGATAAACTCTTTTCAGTTGCCCCATGTGACAGGACAAGAGGAAATGGGCACAAACTGAACCACAGGAAGTTCTGCCTGAATGCGAGGGGGAATTTCCTCACTGTGAGAGTGACGGAGYACTGGGACAGGTTGCCCAGAGAGGTKGTGGAGTCTCTTTCTCTGGAGATAGTCAAGGCCTGCCTGGATGCMACCCTGTCTAACACGCTCTAGGTGACCCTGCTGATCTCCAGAGGTCCCTTCCAACCTTACTGATTCTATGATTCTATGAAATGTGAAGTGTTTCCATCTCTGCATGTACAATCTTACTCACGAAGAGCAAGAAGCTGGACGAATAATTTGTCACCAAGAAGCAATATTTCTGTAAGAAGCAATAACAATGAAATCAATGCCAACGTGAACTGGAAGTACACATACTTCCTATATATTACATAGTGATTAACAGTTTTAAAGCTCAGAAGCTGGTGTAACACACAGCTTGCTTGAAGAACCCCATCTGCATTTTCTTTTGCTTTTGAAGTGGGATCAACTCACAGTAAGTGGTCAATCAAAGTAAGACAAAATATTCTTTGGCT
This sequence comes from Rhea americana, assembly GCF_003343005.1. NCBI lineage: Eukaryota > Metazoa > Chordata > Aves > Rheiformes > Rheidae > Rhea > Rhea americana. Next base: position 1,614,591 of record NW_028186679.1, read on the forward strand.
TCCCCAACCCTCAGATGATGTTTGTCATCATGTATGAACCAAAAAGCAATACACTGAATGCTTGCATAAACACACATCATTTTTAATAAAATCATAAATTTAGAGAAAGGAGGACAAAGCAAAGAAGAGGAAGGTAAATACCCTAAGATTTCATTCTCCTCCTTTGTTTAAACATATCTGTTCTTCCTACTCAGAATTTCGTCCTAAAAACAACATGAGAGAAATGGAGACTCAGCCTGTTCCTATACAAGCCTGTCCTATACACACAGATTAAAAGGCTTTTAAACATTAAACAGAGTTCAGAGGTGCAAAAACTGTAAGAGATATAAAAAGGTGTCAAATGACACCAATATCTAACTCAGAGCATTGGTGCTAAGAGCTGACTATCAAGCAACACACACTTGCCCTTAAACACATGCAGCACTTCCGCCCAGAGATCAAGCTTTCTCACTGGTATAGGGCAGAGCTCAAAACTGGTCCCAGGGGTTTCACAACAGCGTAACAAATGTATAAGAACATATTTTACAGGTGATCATGCACATATGCCAAAAATGCCTTGAACAAGTAAAGGCAAAAATTTGAAAGAGATAAGAGACAAGAACTTTTGCACAGGTACGCCAGATAGCTGCAGGTCTAATTCAGTTCTTCTGTGTCTACTTCTTGTACCTGATTCACTGATCGCATCATACGGTGTCTCCTTATATTAATTCCAGCATCCTTGGTATTGCATATACACCACATAATCTTGCTCATAGTTTTGCCATGCTACATATTAGAATAAGACAAATCTGTCTTCTTCCATTATTCTGACTAGAAGGATGTTCTAAAAACTCACTATCCCACTTAAGTCTCCTGAATTTCTATGCTGAGTTTATGACTCTTATCAACATTGCTCTCTATCTTAAAGAACTCTTTTCCTCCTATTCCTATGGATTTGTAGACTGCAGTTATCTACCTCCATGGCCTTCATTTTGCAGTACTTGAAAAGCCAAGCTCTTTTGGACTCTGAGACAAGTCCTCCATTCTCCCTGATTACCCCTGCAATCCTTCCTGAAAGCCACTGAGTCATCTCCCCCCTGCCTTTGAACATAAGTATCAGGGCTGCAGATGATTTCACAAAAACTGTGTACAATGATCTTACTACTTCCTTAGTTCAACTGGATGCGCTGTGATTGACGTGTGCTAGGATCACAGATTTTTTACAGACAAGCCAGCTGTAAATCATAGTGGGGGCTATGCCCTAGTGGTACACTGATAAGCCTCAAAGCACAAGCATACATTTTCATTTTATTGTGCTACTCAGATATTTTTGTTCTAGCTTCTTTCATCCTATCCATAGATAGTCTAATTATCCTCTGAATCAGGAGTAGTTTTGTCATCAAGAAGTGCCATCATCACACTCCTGTTTTTTATGCAAAGGTCGCTCATGAAAATATTAAGCCCTTTGTCACAGCACTGATTTGCTTGAGGAATTCCAAACTATTGTGTTCCTTGTGTTACCTCCAAGATAGTGTAAGAAAAGTACTGAAGAGGGAACAGTATCAGGCTGGAGTGAAGGTTATCAAACCTGGACAACRTTTTCCTAAGACAAGAGGATCTGGCACATACAAGGCACAACACTTGCCAACTAGGTTTTTCTTTCTCCTTAAAAGCTATATTCATGTGRGGAGGTGAAGAGAGGAAGAGACACTGCTCTACTGGAAAACGCACCACATCAACAAGCAAAACACATGCCATGCTCTGATACACAGATCAAGTCTAGCAAGGTATTAACCTACTAGKAAGGAAAAACTTGTAAGAGCTAGGGAGAATCCCTTAGGACTAATAAAGTGGCCTAGAAATAGTCCTGGCAAGGGACCAAACTTTTAAAATTTGAAATTCTATACCAGAGAAGACTGAAAGTATAGCTAAAATACAGGAAACTTTCCAGCTAACAGCTTTCCTCAAAATGCAAACATAACAACTGATAAGAATACATCGAGAGAAGAATTTGCAATCAGCCAGAGCAATGAGTGCAGAGAAATGACAGAGAGTACAAGGCAAGCATGATGATTTTCCTTTGCTAAAACTACCTTCAGGAGCCATATACCTTGAAGAACATGAGGATTATACCAGTTTTAAGCTTAGAATCTCATGCTAGAGGATTAAAAACATGATCCTAGAGGGGAAAATCTCTCTGACTTTACTGCATGTCTCAGAACACTGTATACAATCATACAACCTGCTTACTGGCTTTTCTGTGTAATTAGAAAAAAAATTAATGAATTTTTTCTCATAGCACAGGAACTCTTATCTGTGACAAGAGTTTAATAGCTATAGGAATGGTTACAAATGAAAAATACTTTTATGTGGTTTTGAGGCATATCACACCTTATAAAAAAGTATTTATATAAGAAGCCTTAACTGACTGAAATCTTCACAAACATCAGAATTTGGCAACATTATTCACTAGTAACAATTCAATATGGCCCACCATTTTACTGGAAGTATGTATCAAAACCATTAATTCCTTTCACACTGCTAACTACCAAAATACAGCCTCATAGTGGAATTTAAATTGAGATTTTGCTGAAGTGCTTTTTATTTTCATAAAGTTACTAGACACACTTTGGGGCAATATGGGAATGATCAAGTTTAAAGAAAGATACATGTTCATATACTTAAAGGTGATTGACTCACCTGGAATTATTATGATGAATGTTGCAAGCCCTTGCCATTAGCACCACAATCATTGGTCGAAAGGCCTTTCCCTTCCCGTCAAAGTAATATTCACACATTTCCCTAAGTTCTGCTGTAGATACAAGTAATTCCTGTAAAAAGGAAAGGAATGTATCAGCATAGAAGTGACAAAGTTAATCTGTTAGTGCGAGCAAACAGTATGGACATACAAGATTCCTGCATGTATTCACCCCACTTAATACAAGTTGCAGTTGTTTTTAAGATTACTTTTCACGGTAATTGGAAATGCAAATGAATATTCCACCTTTGTAAATCAAGAGAAAACAAAATTGAACTCTGGTTCTGTAAGATATAATGATCTCATTGCCTTCAATTTAGGTTTCAGACAGCTGTTTTTGCACATAGAATATTCTCTCAATGAATGCCTTCCTAAGTCATGGTTACTTTTAAAGTCTACATCTTTACAATATCSCAGAACAGTTATCAAAATCCCTTACCTTTTTAATATCTTCATACAGATTCTTCAAGTCTCTTCTACCAAGTTGAAATGGATCTTGATATTTTTCATTACTAATTGTCTTACTACAGCTGCACATTTGTGATATACTTGTATGATGAAACCTGGCAACAGTGTTTTTTCAAAAGAATAACATTGTTAAAAGCAAGCTTTTCCTGACTCTCCAAATAGAAACATTTCAAAGCACGTCCTCCTCTCCACTGGCATAAAATTTAGACAAATGCCTAAAAATTAAACAGAAGACACTGAAACGTTTTTTTTCAGCCAGGTAACGAGGAACAAGTGCAGCACAGCTGCACACTTGTACACTTGGCTGTACACTTGTAGGAGCTGACAAAGTGCAGTATTTGCAAAGCAATTCAGAACCTTCCCAACATACTTAATAGATTACTATTATTTTGAGAAATATAAAACTCTATATTGCTTTTAGGGCACTTCTTTGGCGTACACTATTTATGGTATAGTCTACATTTGCAGATGAAGTCTTCATCTTGTAATACAGTGATTTTGTTGCTATTGTCCCTCTCCTATATCCTTCTGGGAAAATATTTCTGACTCGGATTTTAAAATTCTCCTTTACACAGCCAAGTGCTTTACATAACCCTGTCAAAATTAAATCAATACTTTCAGGTAACGTCATGTTGCCATATAAAGTCAACAATAAAGGGTAAAAGCTTCATCTGTATGCCTCAGGATTCAGAGGGCTTAGAACTTGTTTTCTGAGGTTCCCTCAAGTTGAAGTTTATGACTCTTTTTGTTTCCTGTCTTAAAGTGAACCTTTCCGTTTCAGCAAGAACTTGCTTTTGCCCTGCACTTTCCGGAATACAAATATTTAGGTCCAGCTCCATGCCACAATAGCAAAAATGGAGTCTATACAGAAACATACAACTATGTATTACAGCAAATAACATTATTTGCAGTCTAAGTTTATAACTCATAGCTTTAACAATGCAATTCACCCAACAATTATGTCTTTACCCATTACACAACCCATATGGATTGCCAACTTACCGCCGAAGTATATTACATATTTTTGGAAATGACAAAACTGTACTTCTTTGGAGGAAGTGATGCATCTGTAAAAAGGAAAACCAGCATTAATTTAAAACTAAGATCTTTAAACTGACAGAAAACATTTGATTACAAAAATAAATGTATCTCAATCATACTGCTGCAGTTCCACCTTTTAACAACCCAGCAGCAAAAGGAACCTTATAATCTCCTTCCATATCAYGTGCGACGTAACTGCCAACATGTACATTAACTTCTGACTTAAACTGGTTCTTCCATTCAGGAATGTTGAACTTTCTCCCTTTGCTGGGCAGCCAAGAAGGTGTATCAGTTAACTTCCAAGAGCWACACTAATAAAATCTTGCTTCTGTACATATGGAAGGTGCAGTTTCTTTTCAAACGTTTCCTGTCTTGCAAAATAAGCCTAGACCACACCAGTCAAGGCACAGAGAAGAGGACAACTGCCGTTTTTGTAAACTACCACACCAATTAAAGGAGAGTATGTCCTTATTTTCCCCTGAAGTAACTGTAATTCAGCTTGCTTCTTATTATAATTTACACACACTTCTTTTTCCTTGCCAGATGTCAAGAACTTAGCTTCCTAAGCCAGCAAATCTCTCCAAAAAGGTTTCCTCAGAGACAGAGACCAGGGGCCCGGGAGAAGACTCAGGCACGTATACATGATTCCAGCAAAGACAGCCTGAGAAAGGAAACAACTCTTTTTGCTCTGCTCACAGCGGTGCTGCCAGGAACATGTCCAGCCCCACAGCCCGAGTGCACCCTGAGTCGGGGGCTCAGCATAGGGCTGACCCACCCAGAAATCAGTGCAATTGCGTGTTCACTCAGCTGACCCGCTCCTAAAACCTGCACAGAAGCGTCTAAAAAAACCCCTCTAAAATTGCAGGAGAGATCCCTAAATCTGCTCCTTGTGCCTCCAAGTCTGCTAGCACGCAGTTTGAAATCTCTTTCTCCCCGCTTTGCGCACAGGGAATAAAACAAGAGCACGGGCTCCAGGGCACCCTTCCGTCCTCCCCACTTGAGGGGAGGATGAACGAAGGCAAGCAGACAAGCCCTGGAAGGCAGGAACCATCGTTTGTTACAGATTGGCAGCTCACTGCTGTCTGACTTCAGGGTCCAAAAGGTGAAACAAAGTGCCAGTCCCCTGGCCAAGAGGTTTCCAGGTCCTTTCTCTCCCACAAYTCCTACCACCTCCTGCTTGCTAACGCCTGAGCTCGTCCTGCCCTTCCTTTAGGGAGGGCACAGTCTCCTTCCCTTACGCCGCGTTTCGTGTTGTAACACACCGGGTAATACACGGTGTTGTACGGCCAGAGTACTTCAGCGCAAGTCGGAATGGCAGCTTGGTCTTGTGGAGAAGGCATAAGTGAAGGAAACGGAAGGACGCCTCCAAAACCACTACAGCCCTGACTAAAACGCACGTGTAAATACTCTCGAAGTCTCTCACAAGCGAGAGACTCGCTCCCTCCGTTCCCACCTAGAGAGGAGCCTGAGAGGTTCCGCGCTGTGACTCCGAGTTTCACAAACCCTTCGCGCTTCCGAGGCAAAGCCGAGGCAACCCGCGGGCACGCAGCCCGCCCGGCCGAAAGGCGYCCGCCAGGCTCGGCCGCGGCCCGGCTGCCAGCCAGGTTAATACCGACGAGCCTCTCGGTGACAGCCGGCGTTTCCCCCTTGCACAGATTTCACCGAAAAACAAAGTCACCCGACGGGGCCG
>NW_028186679.1:1621066-1636333 GCF_003343005.1 Rhea americana
GCCGGCGTGCGCCGCCCCGGCCCGCGGCGCTGCGCGGCTCTGCGCGGAGCAGGCAGCCGCCGAGCGCTGGGGAAGGCCGGCGGGAGGCGCCGGCCCCCGGGCGTGGAGCCTCTCCTCAGAAAGCCTCCTCGGTACCTGTCCCGCCCCGGCGGGGCCCGGCACCCGCGGCAGCGGCCGTTACTCAGAGAGAGATGGGCGGATCTTTGGTGACGAGGAAGCAGCAGCCGAATACCCCTCGCTGCTTTTAATGTTACGGCTTAGGCTGGCCGTGGGGAGCAATTTCTTGTTCTGGAATTGGTGACGCGTCGCAGCGGAGAGGCGCGGCAGTGCCATCCGCGGGCTGGCGCGCAGCGGCGGCGCGGGGCTGCGCGGAGCAACGCGGCAGCGCGGGCCCTGCGGTAGCGCTGCCGAGTCGTTTCCACGGGTGGTAGAATTACTGGCAAGCGTTGAGAAGTAGGGGTCGGTGACCCATCTTGTGGCTGCTGYGTAAAACAGGATTTTTATTTAGGGGTACTGAAAATCGTTGCTAACAGCCTTGAGAGGTATAATTAACTTTTTAAAAGTTTTTTTTTAAGAAGAGTGACTATGAGCTACCGGGGTTTTATATTTAATGAGGAATCATAAGATAACTGTAAGCAAAAATCCATAAAAACGTTAAAATACATACTATTAACCTGGTGTTTTAAAACACTATCTGCCCTCTTTTATCATGGATCAGGGTGCAGAGCACCTCTGAGGGAAGACGTAAATCACTGGAGTACATRGGTTGTGCTACAGCAAGAAACATGTGCTCTGACCCTTTCTTTCTTTTGCTGTTTGCATTACTCGGAGAAGACTTCAGGCTGTTTTTTTTTACATTATTTGGTCATTGTCACTGCCATATGGTGTGTGTATCACCTACCCACAATTATCAGCGTACGGTGACTTCATCTGCGGGTGTTGTATTATGGGGTTCTGCTGTGGGTGTAGCTGAGTTTGACTCTTCTATCTGAAGAAAATATCTTTTAAGGCTCCATATAATTGAATGCAATGTAAAACGGCCCTGAGACTGTTCTAATTAGGATTAATCCAAACTAATCCTAAATACGGGTTAGCACTTAAAATTGGCATGAACAATCTATTTCTTCAACTGCAGGATTCAGTCCTTTTAAAAATCCTGAACAGCGTAAAATCTTGAATGTATTTAGGATAATTCTAAAATAAAATCCTAAATTTTATTTAGGCTAGCTTTTTGTGCAAGTTYACTGCATGATGTAGTGGTAAAGGGTGGCGGGTTTTGTTGTTTCTAAAGTATTTTGACTGGCTTTAAGGAGACATATATCTACAGTATATGGCTAATTCTTATTTTTTAAAGATTTCTTGCCTTTTTTTGTTTACAGATTCTTTTCCAATTGATCCTATCCAGGAAAATTATGTCCGTAATGTGAGAAACTGCATTTTTTCGGTTGCCTATCCTACACCTTTTAAATCTAGAGTTCTTCTTGTAGCTGTTTCAAAGGTTGGCTATTATGTTTTTTTCTTTTATTTTTGATAGAGATTGTTAATACGTATTTTAATTGTTAATACGTGTACTAAAATATTTGTGTATCATATACTATTTATTGTTAATGCATATTATTAATATATACTTTAAACATRCAGCACATTTCAACATATTGTTCATTCTCTGCACATACATTGGGACGTATCTCTCAATAACAAAACCTGTATTGAAAACACATTCATTGCCATTGAAAATTTGGTCATATTCAACTACCACTTTTTTTTTCCCACTCCTCTCCAGGAAGTTCTTGAAAATATTTTAGAWCTTGATATATCTGTCAAAGAAAAAGCTGATTTTCTTCAGTTCATCAGTGGTGAAAAAGTGACACTCGGATCTATTCCATTGGCACACAGATATGGAGGTCATCAGGTAACCCAAACACATACTCTTCCAGGTGAAATCATATAGGACTTGTCATGTGAGTTATATCCTGACAATCTATAGTTATATGAATGCTTATGAACACTTAGATTGCAAATTTGCCCTTCGATAAGCAGCTGCATGCAGATAGGAGAGAACTGCAGTATTCTTTCRTGGTACCATGTCTGCTTTCTCTGCTTCTGTTTATGCCAGAAGCAAATTATCTTTTAACTTGGGATAGCTGCAGAGTGTGCTTAGCGCCCCTGCAGCCCAACAGGCTCTAATTTGTGATAAGTGTCGGCTCAGAGGAGCGAAGAAATACAGAGCCTTACTGAAATCAGCAATACCATGGTTACTTATAGTTAARTTTAATTGACATGCATGAGATTATTCATGGAATAAGAGTGGAATTTGATGTATAGGCTGTAGCTGTACTTAAGTAGCTAGAAGGTAGAGAAAAAATGTTTGAATTCCCYGCGTTATTCTTTTTCTGTGCTTCTCTGATTCATTATTTCTGTGAGTGTGGAAGTACAGTTGTAGGGATCAAAACCTTAATGCCTATTAGAGCATATGTGTCACTATATTGCGTAGATAACAGTGAATCTACACATATATGTAGTGTGTGAGTTGTACTCTAACTGCTATAAATGATAGTAAGAAGAAAATGACTATTTTTGTCTTTCCCAGTTTGGTGTCTGGGCAGGTCAGCTGGGTGATGGAAGAGCCCACTTGATTGGAGTATATACAAACAGGTTTGATATTTTATGATTGATTTACTTCTATATAGTATTTAATTGACTCATGAATTCCCCAAGGTATATTGTTATAAACGGTAATGGTATTTTTTCAGGCATGGTGAGAGGTGGGAACTACAGTTAAAGGGTTCAGGAAAGACCCCATATTCCAGGTAAACTGCAGTTAATTTGTAAATAATGTTTTTGGTTTTAAATTTGACTTGGTTTTACAATCTATTTCTTGTTCTCTAAATTCTATAGGAATGGCGATGGAAGAGCAGTGCTTCGCTCTTCTGTGCGAGAATTTTTATGTAGTGAGGCTATGCACTATCTTGGGATTCCTACAAGCAGAGCTGCTAGGTATTTTTCTTATTTACAGTATCCTTATTTACAAGTAATTTTGTGACTGAGTTTAACTGAGCATCAGTAAAGCAAAACAGCTGATGTCTAGGAAGACAGATATTTCTTTTCATACATATGCAAAAAATATATCCCTCTAGTTTTTTAGATAACACTTTCCAGTAATAATAAGCTCCAGCAATTAAGTCATTCATTTGCATCTGTGGTACAGTTTAAAATACTATTTTGTTTAAACTCTATATTGTGTAATGTCATGTTTATTGTGGTGAACAACTGTTATTCACTTATAAAACTGTCTTAACTGAATGACCTTAATTTGTAATCTAATTGATTTTGTAAAGAAAATAAAAAGTGGAAATTACTTTGAGTAATAACATCTGTCACTAACTCCGCTCTCCAATTTGTATGGTACTGCAATCAGTTTCTTCTCTTTAAAGAAAATATTGTTCTCTCCTCTGTTTCCTGACAGAAGCCTAGCAAATACAGGAGGACTAGATTCCTGTTTTGTAAATATTACTAATGCTGTTAGGATACAGGGATAATGCATGAGTTTATTAATACATTTTACCTGGTTAATGAGTGAATCTATTAATACATTTAAGTTAAGCATTTAGATGAGTTTCTGAAGAATCAGGCCAAATGGGCAAATGTAGAAAGTGACAATTTCTGTATTGTCGTAGTCACGTATTGGGAATTTTTACTCTTTCCGTTCAGCTGCTTATGGCTTTTGAGATTGGTAGGAAAAAGCTGCTAGCCAAATAAAATAGGTATTAATTCTGGAGGTAGTAACTAATGTAGGTAATTGTCCTCAAGTCCTTATTTATACAAACATCCTTCTTCTAATTATTGCTTTTCCCAATTAAATTGAAAAAGAATAAAAATTCATTAAAAAACAAAAAAATGCATTTAGAACTAATTCTGCTTGAATCAGAGAAGGCCAATAAATGCACTTTTTTGATCTTTTCTTAGAATTAAGTAAACTGAATTTTTCTGCTGATTGTGTTTAAAATTTAAATTTTATTTTGTGTTCCAAGTGGTCTCATGTCTGTTCTTCAGAATTTCAGACCTTAAAAAAAAAATGTTCTGCGGAAAAAGCCCTGTATTAAGTTGCTACATGGCTAAGTTTCTGTGCAGAACACAGAAGTGGCTGTAAATCTCTCTAGCATTAATTTTTGCACATTTTCTCTGTTGGAGTGCAGTGTTGTAAATGACATTTTGAATGGTCTGTTCACTGACTTCACTTTGGGACCTTTTTCTGTTAACTGTTGATGCAAAACTGTAAGTCTGTCTGAATATCAGCAGGAGAGCACCTGGCAAGGTTATGTCCTTTCTTTGCTGTTATCTCAACAAATTGTTCAGTGCAAAAACAATACGAAATTACTCCTCAGCTGTGCACAAATTCTACTGAGTATAGTGTGCCTTAGTTCTGCTTGCAAATTGGTTAAATGTCTGGCTCTCCTGACTGTGCTGTACAAGCTTTCCAAATTGCTTGTAAGGCTTAATTTGGAAAAAACCCCGACTGATATCCATATTCTTCCCAATGGGATGCTGTTGTGTGGAGGCTGGTGAGATGCATTTACAGAGTTCTTGTCAAGTTTTGGCAAAAGCGTGGGTAAGAGCCTCGTATCTTACCCCAGAACACCCAGCAGGCTGGTTTGCTCTATTGAATTCAAGTAAGCACTCTCAGTAGCATGCTACAGTTCAGAACTGTACTGCCGGATAAAGAACATTTCTTCATATGGTACCATTTTACTCACGTATACTGGGGCTTCCAGTTAGCAGTGCTATGCATCGAATCAAAAAAGTGAGCTAGTATACGTAGTTCTCAAAGTGAAATGGCCATTGATATTCCTGCAGAACAGCAATCATGGTGCTCAGGAAAGTAAAGCCTAGCCCTTAAGCTGGAGCTGGGCGTAGGGGGAGGTGTAACCCATCCATCCCTCTCTGAGTGCTGTTACAGCTTCTCTGACATAATCGCAGCTTCAGTGCTCCATTTCCTGCGGTTGTGCATGCAGCCAGTCTGCTGCAGCCTTCTCTCAAGTAATGTTACCTCTCAACTGCAAGGGCCATTTGAAAACTCTTTTTTCAAAAGAATGAGAATGTAGATATGTTTATTTGGCTGTTCAGTGATTTGGCCAGCTCTTAAGAGATGCTGGTCCATCTCTTGTATTAATAAATAAACAAATGCTGTTGGCTCCATGGGTTTTCTGTCAGTAATAACAGGAATCCTAGTATTCTGCAGGAATTTTGTAGAGATCCTGCTAAGTGTTTCATAATCAAAAAGAAACAAGCTTTTTGGTATATCTCAGTTCAAAATGGTAAAATTTAATAGGATTATTCTTCTGACCACCTCTTTCCCCTCGTGCTCTGATGCATGCACTATTTTTGTTAGTATAGAGGGTTGTTCCTTGTTTTTGAAAATGTTTGTTTTTCTTGAATGGTTAAGGTTTTTCGTCTCATTTATGTCAGCACATTTTATACTTACTTTTACAGATATAGTAATCATACATTATTATTCCCAGAAGAGTCTAATCTGGAAATTTTATTTTTTTCTTAATATTGCTTGTATCAATACAGCTCCAGTAGTGGCAGCGTCACAGAGAGCAAAAGAATAGACAAACCATCCTGCAGCCTCTAGAATTTTATCCAATGTACTTTTAAATGTTTGCAAAGCAATGCTTTTGATATTTCAATTCCTAGATTTTTTTCCCCTCCTCCCTTTGGAACAAGTGATTGCCTGTTCTTTGCAGTTAACAGAGAACATTCGGTTTGGATGGCTACTACATGCATTCAAAAATAACAGAGTAGAATAATAATATAATTTGGAGCCCTYAGTTACTATGGCAGCTAACCTTATAGTATAAGAATTGAGATGAATTATTCCTGATAATGTTTTTTCATATATTTATATGCATACACAAATAATACATACTAAAGTATGTAAAAACATAATCTGATGTGCTCTGAAAATGTAATACTTAGGAGTTGCTTCAACTCTGTATGATTGTCTTCAGTCATATTTATGAATGAAGTATTAGGTTTGCCACTTGTCCTTTTCTGTGTACGTCCAAGGAGAGTTTGATTCTGTCTTCTGTACAGTCTTCARCTACCTAGTGGATGGCTGTAATTAGCTGCATTAAGTTTTCAATAGCACACCACCTACATATTTTTGGAGAGAGAGACCCTTTTCAGTTATCAGCAAGCAAAGATATGAATTATACAAAACAAGRTGGTTTTTCCTTGTACTACACTCCGTGCTTATTGAGAGGACTCTGACAAGATCTCTTCCAAAAGACAGCACCAAGCATTGCTTCTACTGGTTTGTCAGTGTAATCTCAGTTGCTTTGGAGAGAAAACTTCCTGCATGTTAAGCTTAGAAGAAAATGGTGCCCTTGAGTGGTTGGTTAGGATTGATTCCATTTTATTTTTTCTGATGTAACAGGTGAAAAAAAGGTAAAATTATGTATTTTTTTTCCTAAGATGAGTGTAAATTGTGAAATATTTTAGAAAAAGCTGTTTTTCGTCTTCTCAGCACTCACAAATCTTAACGTTTAGAAAAATAGGAAAATCTATAGAATGTGCAGAATTTTAAGGCAAATGATAAAGAGATTGCTTTAAAAAACCCAAAGTGAAGAAGAAAGGGACAATTAAAGTGCTTCATCATAGTTAAGCCTTTTTGTATGTTGATACTGTTTGCAGAGTCCTTGGTTACTAAGGATGCCAGATCTGTCCATGAAGTTACTGAATAAACAGTTTTGGCTCACATAATAGGGCAACCTGCAGTCTGATGCAGCAGTTTGTTTTCTAATTTCTCTGTCTTCCCAAGTTTGCTGTCTTCCTCAGGGGACTTGCAGTCACAAGTCACATTTAYGTTACCATAATGTGAATTGTTTGTTAAGATTTCAAGCTGAATGCAATAGGTTTTTTGAGTGAAACCTCTTGCCTCAGAACAGTGTAGGTAATGGAAATTAGGCAATGTTGTATATATACAAGAGAAATGCATCTTACTAATGAAGGATAATAGGCTTGGTAAGCCTTAGCTTACTGTTTGTCTGTCATTTGTTAAGACAAAGCTATGCCAACAAAAAACCTATTTCTTTTAAGAAATAAATATAAATTTATATAAAATATGACTTGGTCATCAATGTAAATTATTTTTGCTAAGATAACTTTTTAAAAATTGAATTTCTTGTTTCTTACAGCTTAGTTGTAAGTGATGATGTGGTGTGGAGAGACCAGTTTTACAATGGAAATATTAAGAAAGAAAGAGGTAATGAACATATATAGGTTAAAAAAAAAAGTACATACRTGAGATCTCATCTCAGTTATTTAGATATAAAACTTCTTTTGAGAAAATCAACCTTAAACATTGCTTAGCATAAAGAAATTAAGCTGCATAATCAGAGCTGTTGTCATGAGATATCTGTTTTAGGGGTATAATTTTTGTTTTCAAATATCATTACAAAAATTACATTGGAAGCGAGGCATGTTTTCCATTGTTCTGCTAGCAGTAGTGGAATGGTGGGAATACTACTTTGACTGTGCCACTGCTATCATATAAATCTGCTCTGAAAAAGATCTGGGTGACCCAATGTGGGTAAAAATCAGAGGTGAGTTATGTTGGCTCTTCCTTTGTTGCTGGCATCTTTGATGGAATTCTGATGTTAATGCCACACTGGAATTTTGCTTGTGTTTGCTGATGTAGTGCATCCTATCAAACATATGAAGATATGGAGGAGTAAGAATATCAATTACTTTCCAGAAAATTAAACTTGATCATTAAAATGTGTGTGTAGTAATGTTATATATCTGTTATATGCTGAGCATTCATATAAAAATACACATTTAAGTATGGATATGTGAATTATGTGTCTATATAAATAACATATAATTGCTTTTATTATGGGATTTTTTTTTAATTTTCTGAAACTGTGTTTACATTTAAACATATGTGTTTATATTTAAGGTGCAATCGTTCTCCGTGTTGCCAAATCATGGTTTCGTATAGGATCCTTGGAGATCTTAGCACATTCAGGGGAACTGGATTTACAAAGGTTCAAATTTAATCTTCATAGTAACTATATTAATTGTCATAACAGTCAAATACATATTAGAATGAATATATAGAGTTGGAATTTAGACATAAATTATTTAGAAAGGAAGATTACATAATTTAAAAATAAAACCTACTTTTTTTTTTTTTTTTTTTTTTTAATAAGCATACGAATGATCTTACCTCATAAGGATAAAAAAGCTTGTGGGGTCTTTGTAAGGCCTGGGTCTTACAAAATGAGAAAGTCTTTATAGCTACAATAGTTCCGGTAACTAACTGTGTGTGCAGGATGGCTTTTGTTTAAGAGGAACTTGTAAATATATAGAATAAACTCCTAAATTTCTCACTATAACCTGTGAAACTAAATTAACAGAAATATGAAATACATCAGTAGCTTAAGTACGTTGTATGATGTATGCTTTCCAAGAACATGTAAGATTAGAAAAAGTATATTGGATAATAAATAATTGTATAATTTTAAGCCTCTTAGCAATTTTAATTTAGTGATAGAACTGTGTTATTCCATTTCAAGCAATTGGCCTGACAAGTTTTTAGTTCTACTGTAAATACTTCAAAGTAGTAGGATRTATTGGCCATTTCTCCTCAGGGGCTGTGCACTGGTTGATAATCACTTACAATAAAAATTTCTGTGGGGTGCTTAAAAAAGAAAAAAGAGAAGTAGCAGCAGTTGTACATGACAGTAACTGGCCATTCAAGACAACTTCCTGCAAGAGTTGTCTTGTGACAGATTTTTATTGTAAAACTGAAAGACTAAATTAAGGAACTGAATTTAAGATGCAACTSTACCACATGTTTTTGGCTGAAATATTTGTGCCTTCTTGGATTCAATGAGCCTGTACAAATCTGTTCTACTCATGCAGAGTAGATGACACCTTCCTGCCTGTTTTGGAGGGAGCCCCCAGAAAGTGTGGCCAAGAGCAGTCAGGGCCATTGTGACTGTCTGTGCTTCCTCCTCAGAAAAGATTCCTCCTGAAAAAGGMTGTCCTGGAATAACCAGCTAAAATTTAGCGGTAATAGGTTGGACACACCTTGAATGGGGCAAGTTGCTAGATACTCTTATAAAGTTGTCACAGTTCAAGGGGAATTTGGTGATTTGTTCCAACAATCTGATTAGAAAGTAAAATCTAGATATTTGTGTGCATAGCCTTGCAACACSAGCAGAGATCCACAGGTCCAGCTCTASCCTGGATCTTCTATCCCACTTGTARGGGSTACTTGCAGCCTCTCCAGCTCTGACTACCAGAGGGCCTGATAGGGGACTTAAATGTACTGAATGCCAGAGGGACTGCTTTAAAGATCTGTAAATGTGAGCATCTGACAGCTACTGCAATTGTTATTCATGTATCCCAATTTCCCAAGCTTGACATACAGCAACTTTATGTAACATTGTTTTGGGAATGGCCACTTACTATGACAAGTAACCCTACTTCCTAGAAATTCAGCCATAAAAYTTTCTACAAGGGGAATTTTTGATACTAGTATAGAGTTATTCCTTGTAATGATACGCCTTTTTTTTTGAACACATAAACTGTTTTTGATAAAAAGTTGGTGTTACAGCATGTAAAAGCAGATCCTGTTGTACTCTTAAAATTTAACCTGAGAGTAGTTTGAAGTCTTTATGATTCTCCATTCATATTTATAACTGGAGCATTAAGTTTTATCTCTAAGCATTTTAAAGGGTTTAATCCAAAACCCATTGSAGTAAATAAATTGAATTTTCTCATAACTGATTACAGAAAGCTGTAGATCAGCATTTAGCTGTTGAAAAAATAAAAATTTTGAATTATCAGTTCTGAAAGTAYCAATTGTGTTTAAAAAAATATGCATTTCTTATTACAGAAGATTGCTAGACTTTGTCATCCAGGAACATTTTCCATCAATAGCAATGAATGATTCAAAYAGATACCTGGTAAGATACAAAGCTTTTCAAAGTCTGCAATTTTAAAAAGTCTTAAAATTTGAAATAAGCTTTAAGTTTTTATTAGCAGAAGTTTGTAAATACTCTTTTATATACATAAAAAACCTACTTCTAGTAGTTTCTCTCTGAAAATCAAATATGAATGTTCTTTTTTTTTCACAATTTTTAATATTTGAATATTGTGTAAATATTTGTTGATAGTCTTCCATTTTCATTTTTTTTTCCTTCTGTTGCTCAGATACTAAGTGAACAGTGGTCATGGGAGTGATGAATTATGCTCTTCCTTATATAAATATAGTATATATATTGTCTTTGTTCCCTTTAAGAATTGATAATTTCTCTTAGTGTATCTGTGTATGTTTGTATAACCGTAGTCTTTGGTGGGCAAGTTTAATTTGCGAATCAGATCATTTAAGAATGTGAACAAAAAGTCCTGACAGACATAGACACAGATTTAAAAATAGAATATATGGAACATTTCTAAAGTTAATAAATTTTTATGTTGTTTACTGTATTCTGTATTTTTGATTGAGAGGATTTGAAATAAAATATATATTTGATTTTAGGAATTTTTCTCTGCATTTGTGTTAGAGACTGCAAATCTGATTGCCCTCTGGATGTCTGTGGGTTTTGCACATGGTAAGCTGCAGTAGATACTGTTGTAGTATTGGTTTTACAGGAGTGTCTCTTTATAGTTATGTACTTAAAGATGACTTTTATACTGTCACATTTAATTCTCTTCAGTCTTTCTGACGTCTTTCTCTATAGCAGTATCTGTTATCTATTATACAAGCTTTTCATWAACAGTTAAGAGAGCTTTCTAATTTTTCAAAGTATGACTGTATTTGACAGAAGCAAAGAAGGGAACMATGGGAGCTCCTCAGAATCGCTGTGATTATCTGATGTACATAGACCATGTGTTGATGTCACATAAAAGTTTCATTACTTTGAATTTGATATATTTGCATAAAAACTTGACCTTCTATAGTGTACAGGATAGAGTGTTGTTCACCTTTATTCCAGATTTAYATTATGAAAAATAAAATAGTATTGTGTTATTAGTACAACATACACATCAATTTGCAAATAAAAAAATTTATCAGTTGTGCAAGATACTGTTTCAACACCATGTTGCATTGAAAGGAAAAGGAAACAGTGCCACCTAGGTGTAGAAACCRGAAGCAAGATAATGTAGAAAACAATTTCTAGCTTTGGTACTTAAAATGCCTGCCAGGTCAAGAAAAAAAGAAATGAGATTATTTTCCAGAATCTGATCTCTGAAAGGTAACTGCTGCAATGTTGACTAGGTTCGTTGGATTGATTTCACAGCAAATTTTCTAGGCTACAGAATTCAGGTGGAATTTTATTTGTGTTTTTCTTTGCTGTTTTTTCATTTTAGGTGTATGCAATACAGATAACTTCAGTTTATTATCCATAACAATAGATTATGGTCCATTTGGATTTATGGACTCCTATGATCCAAGTGAGTATAGTGCATGTTTTTAAGTGCATCTTTTGATTTAAAATAGATTAATTTATGTAATTTCTCTGGGCATGAAAACTGAATTATTATCAGAAACATCATGAGTATGTCTATTGTGTGAAGTGTTTTAGGAAAGACCAGTTACGTTCTAGATCGAAGGCCAGTTTTATGATATAGTATACAAGTTCCATTTCATGTTCTAAAAATTTTCAGATGAAATTTTGCTATTAAACCCAATTCCATGCATAATCTTTCCTATTGAACTTTGTCARTTGAACAGATGCTACAAGAGAGACCTAGAAAACTAAATTTGAGTATGGCCATAAGCAAACAAAGTTGTGTATGATTTCGAATATATCATGCTTCATTTTTGTAGTCACTGCAGCTAGCTGTATACTTTCAAAGAAAGACTGCTTTTCCTGCTGTATGAATGCAGTCCACCTGGGATTGATTGATGTAGGTCCAATGTGTACATAAATGCACATTCTTGGATTGTTGTTTGGAGGCTGCATCTGAGTAAGGTTCAGAACCAACAGTGTTTATCTTACTAACAGTTTTCGTGAGACTGCAGTCTCAAATTAATCAAGTCTCATGAGAATAGATRTTACACAATTGATATCATATTGAAGAAGTCCAAACTGAATCTTTAAAAGTGAGTGTTCCTAGTTTTAGACCTTACCCTGAAACCAGGCTTAGAACTAGAATTTCAAATTTGAACTGATCACCAGATCTGACAGGTGTGTTCCCTTTAATGTTCCATCTAGTATTACTATCCTCAGAAAATTTGGGCAATGCTATATGTTTTGATCAGGTTAGCTGCATCTGATCTCTGTYGGGGTTCACACTGCATCCATTCTGAGATTGGTGCTGTTAGAGTATCCAGAATGTAAGCATATTTATTATCTCTCAGATGTGGACTTGTATAGTAGARCATCTTACCTCTGATTTTTCAGAACTGAATATATAAAGCTTGGATATACAACAAAACAAATCTTGTTCAGGTGGCCTATTTTTTTTTTTAATGCATTACTTTTCCAAAGATGTATATTGATCCTGAATCTGAATGTATGATTATTTGGTCTGTTGTATGTAGTAAACAACAGTGAATAAAGCATTGCTTTTTGTGTAAAAATTGTCTGTTTCTGTTTAAATATCTGAATTTATTTTGTATCTTCAAGTAGGAAGATACCCCTTGTGACTTCTGGAAACTTGTTCACGAAGTGTATATCCCTTAGCTTTGCAAATATTAGATCTTGAGTTAATCTAGACTAAATAAATACGCTGTGTTCTGAGTTTAAGTATTTAGTACCTTCAGGGCTTTTCTTTGCTGTTTAAACATAAAAATGAATGAACGTGGCTATTTTAACATTGGTTATTTATTCTAATTACTCCATTGTAGAAAAGTTTTTTTTTTTGTTTGTTTGAAACAGATTTTGTTCCAAACACATCTGATGATGAAAGGAGGTATAAAATAGGAAACCAGGCAAATGTTGGGCTGTTTAATCTGAACAAGCTGTTACAAGCTCTAAAACCTTTATTGGATCCCAGGCAAAAGCAGCTGTAAGTAATCCTTAAAATATCTTAACGCTTAAAAGAGCTAGTGAGATGGGAGAGACTTTAATTGCCATCTGCTTAGGAAAGAGAGGGGTTAGTTTTTAAAATCTAGATTCTAAATGAAATTTGATTCTGGATTAATTATTGGCCAGTATAATGTGGAGGGAAGAGAAGACTTTTTCTTTTCTATTAGTCATAAATCATAGCAAAATGTGGCTGGAAAACAATTCAAGATGTTGTCTGGGCCATTCTCCTTTCCCTAAGGTAGGACATTTACCTGTAGTTTCCTCTTATAACTTTGTTTAATTTGTTGTTAAAGATGCCTACTTATGCATTCATACAATCTCCTTAAGTAATGAGTAAGTATTTTAATAACCTACTACAAAGATTCCTAATATGGATCTTATTTGTGCGATTTAAACTCATGACTTCTTACTCACTGTGGAAACAAAAGATAGATCATGTTTCTTTCTTCTTTGCAGCAGCTGTTTATGTATTTGAAGTCTACTAAAATATTTTCCTTCAATCTTTTTTTCACTATGTATCACAGTTGATTCAGAATATGGAAGTTGTTAGAGAGCAAACAGAAGAAGTTTTCCTCCTTTTGTGTACRGCAGGATTGCTGTACACTGCACAGTAATACGTGAAAATTTTGACATTTCTTTTGTTTTTACAGAGCTTCACAGATTCTAGAGGAATATAGTAAACACTACTACATGCGGTATGTTCTAGAACTTAAAATTGGTGGTTACAATATTTAAAATATGTTAGGTGAYAATTTACTATTGTTACTATATTCAGTTTTACAGAACTATTTAAAAGAAAACTGGGTCTTCTGGGGGAGAATGAGGAGGATAACTATTTGATTGCTTTTCTTCTAAATGTGAGTTGGCTGTGCTAATTTTGTTGATRAACATCAGAACTGATATCTAATACTTTAAAAACACTGATAAAAGTGTGTTAATTTCACTAGCTCATGGAAGATGTGAAGGCTGATTTTACAATGACATTTCGACAGCTCAGTGAAATTACTGAAGACCAGTTAAAGAAACTCCATATTCCTGAGGTATCAATAGACACACCCCATTTTAGGAATACTCAATATTGAATCAGGCTGGATGTAATGCTGATACAATGAAAGACCCCRATACAATGGAGGTCTCCTGAAGTTGTGACTTTCCTGAAAAACACAAGCAATTGTAGCATCATTAAGGGACAGAGAGACTAAGGGACCTGTATCTTGCTGTCATCCCCTGTTAAGTCTGTGTCTCATAATGAAGGATGTGTTAACAAAGTGCAAAAGTCAAATTTTCAGCCTCTGGTATAGGTATGATATGAGTAGTCATAAACATTCATGCATACATGGGAATGTGATTRTCTTCTCATTTAACATGGGTCTCCTGGCCACCCTTAGGAACTTGTTTGCAATTAAAGATCTTTCTCCAGCCTGAATTGTTGTCTRAGTATCTACAATATTTTTACAGCTGAAATATTAGTAAGAGCTTTCTTCCTCACAGCTTTTTGTTTGTTTAAGAATTCCTTCTGATAGTATTTCATAAGATGCAAGCAAAGTTCAACAGGGCTTAAGAGAGCAATTTCAGTCTTGGACCCATCAAATTTACCTAAAGTGGATTACCAGATGGCTTAAACCTCTGTTCTCATCAGCTTGTCTGAGTATCTAATGACAAGTGAGATCCCACCTCATACTCTTGCTAGAATCTCAGCCTGTCATGGCCTCTGCCTTCCCTGGGCACAAGATTGGTTCTAAATGTCACCTAAAGCATAGGAATGCATAGCATAGGTCCTGCTCAGTTTACACTTCCATCCTATCTTGCTGCTAACTCCCACTAAACTTATTCTTYAGGACCAAGTATTAAAATAAAAGGGATTTAAGCTTTCCAGCAGTGGAAAGAGATGAACTTCATAGCCTGCATATGGTGCAGTCTTCAGAAATGGAAGTATGACTGAAATGTTTGAACTGGAGTAAGATGTTTACCAAGTGCTAATTGCATAGAAGTGTAGAATGGAAATTTGGAAAAGAAAGTTCMTAAGTACCAGATCTGGAAAGGAATAAAGGAGACCTTTTCACCTGAGCCAAAAAAATAGTACCTTTTCCATGTGACAAGTATTAGTCACTTTACCTGCAAAACTTTGTTGTCCTTCCCTAACTTCTGGCTTATTTCTGTTTGTCTTTGAATCTAATTTAAGACAAGAGAGCTTTTTTTTTTTTTTTTTTTTTTT
>NW_028186679.1:1636374-1641744 GCF_003343005.1 Rhea americana
ATTATTGTTTCTTTTTCTAATTATGTCCCAGATAATTAAGTGATCTTGAGCAAATTCTCTGCTTTTCAGTCCTTTCCTTCGTTAAATAAGAGGTTTTATCTGACTTCTTCTGTGAGCCTGAAGCCACTAATGGTTAACAAATTGAGATTTGTTCTAGTGGTAAGCAACAAAAATGCRAAGAACTGCAGCTGTGGAGTTAATCATTTGTATGGAGAAGAGATGAATGTGTTTGTAAGAGAGGGTATTTTTGTCATAGAGTAAGAGGGATTTTTCCATTTCTTAGCAATGTACATGTTGCTGTACATGTGGAATGGAAGCCTCTCCCATGACTGTGGAGTCACTCCCGGACTGCTGCAGTAGTGGCATTCATGGCAATTCCATGTCCCSTTCTTTGAAGGCTCTAACTGGGAAGCTTTGTTGTCTTTCCCGTGGTGTAACTGTGACCTTGCTACCACTCTGAGGGTTGTCTGCTGCAGCTTTCATTAGAAGTAGRTGATTTWAAAWWWTTTTTTTTTCTTCAGACAGTTAAATAATTTAGCTCACAAGTTCTGACTCCTGAAACTGATGTAGTAAAATAGGTTTAAATTTTTGCAGGTAAAAAAAAATTATTTTTTAAAGATTTTTTTAACATAAAAATTAAGTTATCCTATTGTTTACTCATGTGCCAACACTTTGTCAGTGGCAAATTAGATTTACTTGCTGCTGGTTTATAGATCACTTAAATATTTTCTTTTRGATGCACATCAAAATTCATCTAAGAATGCCAGAATCCTTCAGGAGCACTGCAGGAATCCTTGCATTCTAGTATTAACATTCTGATATTCCTGCTAAAGCAGCCTAACCTTGTATATGTTGGAAGAAATGCTTGATACCCATGTTCATCTGCTATCCATGTGCTGGACGCTCAGCTATTAGTTACTTCTGTAATTTTAACTCATTTTTATACTCAAATGTGTTTTTCATTATATTTTTAAACTCCCATTCCTTTGAAAAAAATGATACGATTGAACCTTAGTTTCATTCCTGCTTTTATTTTCCCATACTGCACTTCCTCTCCCCCCTTTTTTTGTATATCTGCTGTTTTATCTCCTTTTGTCTATGTTCATTTCTTTCCAATTTGTTYTTTCTGTGAAGTTCATTTTTTGTCTGTAAGCTTTGGCTACTTTCTTTCAACTAAACAATATAACACAGTTACTAACTCAGTGTAGCCTGCCAGGGAAGCCTAGTTTGTGGTTGTTGTCCAGCACTGGAGGTGGTAACCCCAAGTTCTGGTTACTCTCTGTTTTTCTTTTCCAAGTTTTTCTTCTTCCCTTCCTCCCCTTCTCCTGTCTCTGTTAATGTCCACAATCTTATCCTAGCCTGTGGACTTCAGGTTACCCTCTTTCTCCACACCCCATCTTTCTTTAACAATATCTTTGCCATACACCACAACTTTGAAAAAAAGCAATCTTTACAAATAGTTCTGATCCATGTACCAAGCTCAGAAGAGAGTAGCACCTAAAAAATAATAAAATCAGCCAAAGGATAAAGTAAAGAAAAATAGGAGCGAAGTCTTGGAGGTATTGCGATGGGATTCACCATAACAGTCATAGATTAATATGGAAGTATCATAGTAGCAAAAAGAAATAATTTGAATATAGAGGAAAAGATACTAGTAAAGTTTTGAGGGAGGAAGTTTGTTGAGGTTCGTTGTATTTTTCCCCCCTCTCCCCAGCCTTTCTTCATTTGTTTGTTCATTTTGTTTTTTGCTTAATGGGGATAATATTCTGATTACCTGCCATTAACAGTTTCTTTCTCTTTAGGAGTTCTGGGCTCTGCAGGATCTGGCTAAACACAAGTTATTTTCAGAATGGGTTACTATGTACCTCTTGAGGTTAAATCGGTAAGTCTGATGCAGTTTCAGGTTTAAAAGTAACAGCAAGTGTGTATGAGGCAAATTCAATCTACAGTGACTTTGGTCAGATTTTTCATAGTCTTTTGTGGGTCCAGTAACYTGGCTTCAAATATGCTTTGATAAGTCTTTTTGTCTGTATGACTCTACATTCTGCTAGTTTCCATAACTACTACATAATTGTAGTCTATTATCTGATTGTACTGTAGTTCTGTTTCAACACAGAATGACATGGGAGGAGTGATCTGTATTTATTGTCCTTCGGTGATCATTCAGTCAGATTTCTTCAGTTTTTGCTAAAATATAAGTCCTTGGATTCATTCTAGAAATCCGAAAGTCAGGCTGTGAAAATATATAGGACTGGATAGTGTCTCGTTGCTGTTAATACTTTTTTTCCCCCAAAATCTGCTTTGCATATATAATAGTATTGTCTTAGAATGGTAGGGATTGAAAGTTGCCCAGTTGTGATGCACACGTTGTATGTGGAAGCCACCGGTGTTGAATAGCTCGTGATTTTTGCATTAGAACTTCCTACCAAATATTTTGTCATAAATCAATAAAGAACACTTTCATTTCTCTCAGTGATGTGTGCTGTGCATGGCTAACAGTAGTGAAACGAAATATGTATCAAGTACTTGGAAACTGTAGATTGTTAATACAATTCTCAGGGAGGAAATCAATGCCAGAAGCAAAACTTAGAAAAAAGTGTGCAATATTTTTCAAGTATAATTATTCTTAAAGATTTATACTGCCTCCCCTGAACATAGCAGCAGAACACTTAATGATTTTAATAGAATCCGTATAAAATATTTAAATAAATAAATAAGCATAACATTCATTGGCTAAATCAATTTCAGATTTAAACAAAAAACTGAGCTGGATAAACTGAGGATGCTCCAGAATTTGTGCACAGCACTTTTTTATTCATGTTTAGTGTTATAGATGTACTATGGATCTATAGATATATAAAAATGGAGAGAAAGGAGAGAGATCGAGAGATTGAGATTATGTGTATAGCCATGTTATATATCATAGCTGTGTTGTAGATTTGGAACTTACAAAACCCACTGGAAGCATAAGTGTCATTTATGTTGATTTATAACTRTATAATATTTGCACTTACACCTTAGAGTGGAGTACAAGAAGTTAGACCTACAGTGTGAAACAAAACCTATTAATTACAGAAAATTGCAATCAGCCATTGTATGCTGGATGCACAATTTTCTTTTGAGGAAACCCAGAGGAAGTGTGTGTATTCTGGTTCTGGAAAGATGGGAACTGAATATTTCAAGGCTGATGACCTTGAAGAAGGACTAGCGGAAACATGTAAAAAAAAAAAAAAAATCCAGTTACTGTTTCTTTAGTTCTTGTCGTTCCAACAGTGGAATTAATTGCTTGCTTTGTTTACAGTAGATGGTTATTGTAGTGAAAGAGAGAAAGTGTAAAATATAGCATGAGTAAGAAAAATAAAATGAACAACACTGACATTTACCCTTTTTCATTTTTTGGTTTGTTTTTCACATACAGTAACAAGGATGATTCTGACACTAAAAGAAGAAAGAGAATGGCAAGTAAGTAAAACAAGTTATGCATTTAGAGCTCTTCAGAAAATGAGAARTATTTTGATAAAAAATGTATTTCCCAAAACTCACAGTCCAGGCACCAAGTTATTTTCATTTAAATAAGTTATTGTGGCTGTGACAAGTTAGCGGTTTGAGGACAGATGCGGTTCTTCATCAGACAGATTAGCAAACATGATGATATAAGAAAAATCTAAGAGGGGTGCCCCCCCCTCTTTTTTTTCTTAATTTATTCTGAGGAATTTTTTTGCCTCACCCGCAAGTTGCTTGATTTCCAGGGGACTGTGCAAGATTCAGTTCTTGTTTTGTGTGTGGTATGGAGAATAACTGCATGATTGTGTTTTGTGGGAATCTTTTTTGCTTTTCCAAGCTAAATCCCGTAACAGTCCAAAGAAATTTGTATGCTTGGTGATGGCAACTAGCTATTTTACATAGGTTTCTTTACTTTTCCTTTTGAGKAGCACTGAAATGTACAGTTTTTCTGAAGAGGAGAAATGCTAGTCTCATTACACTGCTGCAAATCTTGTAATACTATAAATTCCTATAGCTACCTCCAGTTTCACCCAGTGTGGTTTGATTAGGATCTAGCCATATGCATCTGGCTAGGCCTGTGTATACATATATACATCCTACATAAGTCTAATGATAATGAAGTTCCTTGGCTACAGTAAGGCTCTCTTCTTCCTTAATGAACCACCCTTTCCCTTCTTAAAAAACCTTAATTTCATTGTGTGCATTTTTGAGGAAATATAGATAACTTAAACAGGTAACTAACTTGAGGATATGAGATTCATTTATATGTTAAAAAAAAAATCAAAAAACCTCTCACATCTTTGCAGTGTCATTTCTCTTTAGATAGAACATGAGTGCATGTTATTATTTTAGTCATTTGGAAGGTAAGAGATATTGTTCTTAACTTCAATATCTATTTAAAGCCAAACAGTCTGAACAGTGATCCAAAAATTGTGAAGTACAGCTTACTCTTCTGTGTTATAATAAACTGCTCTTCTTWCTGCTATGCAGCATTAAGCATTTTGCTGCTTGTTTCCTAAAAACAGAAAAACGATATTCAGTTTTAAAGTGGTTGCTTTTGTCTACTTCTCTGAACAGTTCAGTGAAATTAAGCTGAAATGAGAAATATCRCCATCTAGATTTGAAGTCTAGACATGTAGGATTACTTGATCTGGATTTTATTCCTAAATATCAAGACTATCTTTTTCCCCTTTGAAAATGTCTGGCCCTTATCTCTTTCTGTTGTGAATACAGTCATAGGCATATCAGTTGACTGATGTCCAAGAGCATGAGAAAATGGAAATGCATCATGGCTACTAGTCTGAGTTGCTCTTCTCTTGATTTTGCTATCTTTGAATGATAGAGCACATGTCTGTTCATGTTTACAGGGGGTTGAAATCACAGGTCGTGAAGACCAGAGGGCTTTTCCTAGCAGTGTCCGTAAAGGCGGTTCTAAGCAATGTCACACCAAATGCGACTGTAGAGATTGGAGTGATCCCACTCAGCAGCCCGGCTATGTTCTATTCCGCATCAACTCTCATTGTCCTATTTGTTTGTCTACTCTCGTTTATTGTTTTCTTTATTTTTGCTTACATTATTTTATTTATTTATTTATTTTGCTTTTTCTTTCCTCTTTCCCTGYCAGGAGTTGCTGGGCCTCTGGCTTGATGCATGTGTTGTCCCAAAGTCTGGGTTCTGTTACCCGGTGTGCAAGCAACCGATAGACACACAGGGTCGAGATATTTGTTTATTTCATTTCTGCGCAGAGATGGGTGCTAGGKGGYAAATCCRCAAAGCTAGCACACCTTCTCCCCCTCTCATTCTTGATTTATACACACTTTTCAGGGAGTATTTTATACAAATCTTTCTATTGGTTACAATTTCATT
>NW_028186679.1:1641990-1660776 GCF_003343005.1 Rhea americana
TTTAGCCGGAGCTGGTTATCCTTTGCAGTACTGTTTTTCTCTCCCCCTTGTCCTTGAGTCTTGTTAACTATTTGCAAGGTTTTTCTCACAGTACTTCTCTARCACATGCTTTAGTGCTAGTGGACTTGWTTTATTTATTTATTTATTTTTCCTTTTGATTCCTTTTAAGAATTTAAGAATTACTGGCTGGTTGTGTGTATCTTGTGATTTCTGAAGCTGGGCTTCATCTTGATGTCTTGAAATGGTGGATATGCTCTGGCTGCTATTCAAAGCTGTAATTCTTCRTTACAAACTATATGGCTCCCTTAAAGGGCCCCTACGATTTGATTTTTTTCTTGATAGGTGCCCTTCCTCTTCTGCTTTACCTGCTTCTCCTGAGTGTAAGGAACATCTTTTCATTAAATCTCCACCTACTCCCTTGAGCCATCTGGAAACGTGACAGTTCACACGAAATGTGACTGTTCACACAAAGGTTCTGGTAGGCTCTCGATCCTGACTCACTGGACTAGGACCTGTCAGAGTGTTCAAGTATGTCCAGATACTTTCTATATCTTATAAAGAATTCAGGTTTCTGATAGGTACCACCCTATTTTTTTTCTGCACCTGCAGAGTTGGGCCTTACTCGTGAAAGGAAGGTGTGATTCTGAGTGATCAAATACCCGATTTACTTTAATTCTGCTGGWTATTCTAAATACAGAATGGTAGAGGTACTGGATTTAGCTGTGTATCACAACACCAACAGTGGATCTGAAATTCTRAAAATTGTTCAGAAATTTTTTTTGTGAATCTGCAATAAACTGTGGTAAACTTGTAAAAAAAATGCCTGTAAATAACAATGAACAATTGACAATCTCTGTGCAAAGGGGAATGAAGCAAATGCAGGATCTGACCTAATTCTCCACCAGAGGTATTATAATGTTTGCTGTTGTACTGCTCTGCAGGGTGTTTATTTGCATCTCTAATGGAAATGGCTGTACTTTTTTGTTAGATATTGATTCGTCACTCTCTTCAAAAGCTTTAATTGTTTTAGGAGAAGAATGGAAGGAATTCGCATGGAGTTATGGGAGTAAGAGAGTAAAGACTACACAAGGCACAAATTATCACCGCTGTGGACCTTCATGTTTGCATCCACATTTTCTAAGGCTCCATCTGTTTTTAAGAAAACTTCTTACAATTTTACATGCATCTTGAGAAAGTTAATATGAAAGCAGCCAACAAGAAGAACACAGTGGTGTTTATTTTGTTATTTATATTTTGGTAGCATTAAGAAGTCTCAGCTGTAGCACTTACCTGCTTTTTCAATATTTCCAGCCCCCTACTTTCCTCAGGTAAAATTTCTTCCTAAAAGCTATATAAACAGACTTCTATTCTTCTATGATGTTTTTGAATCTGCTTTTAGAGAAGATTATAACATTTTGAGCTTTCATCCCAAATCGGAAGGAATCCCAGTTTGGGGATGATCTGCAAAACAGCATCATGCTTTTCCAAACACATCTCAGAGGATCCTATGGTATAGGAGACAGGCAAAATGAGGAAAAGGTTTTGCCCCCAGAGACATGCTTCTGCTGTGCTACTGATCTCAGCTTTGGTAGCCATCCAGATTTCAGTGTGCGGACTTAAATTTCCTTTACTACTCCATATTCCTAGAGCAGAGCTAGCAGGAATTCCCAGTAGGCTASTGATGTTAATATGCTACTGTTTGTTTTATTTTAAGTATGTGCTTGTACARCTGTCCCCTGTCAATACAATTGCAGGACAAAAATGGCTCAACTCAATCAACTGTGTCACTTCTGCACAGYATTTCATGTTAAATACAAAACTGTCATGGCTCTGTAGATTTTTATATGGRTTGGTGAAGTCCCGCTAAATTCTTCTTTGCTGTCTTTACTATTGATGGACCTTGGGTACGTTGCTTCTCATTATTCATCACCTTTCCCACATTATTAAGTGTGGTAGATACCTCAAGTCCCAAAATACATTACGTTGAAGCATCTGAAGTTGGTCACTTTTTCAATTATCTTTACTTTTTTTTCCTCATCCTTTAGTTTTTAGTTCTTAGTAATGCTTTATCTTGTACTGCATAAACTTAGATCCTTAGGAGTTTATCCAAATCTCAATACAAGTCTATCATCTTATTTCTTTATATAAAAAAGGTAGGATAAATCATAATGCTCTCATAAAGGCACTTTTTTTTTTTTTTTTACAAAATTTCTTCTGCATTCTTTTTTATCTTGTTTATCTTATTCTTTCATAATTCTTTGTCACTTGTTTTTAATTCCAGATCTTTTTATCTCCACTGTGAACTTGTCAGTTTGCAATGGTTAAAAATATTTTCCTGGGACAAATATTCTTCTGCTAATATGAATCATACAAAAAATGATAATTCACGTTAAAACCATGAGTCACGTATTAACTTATTCACCTTTTTAAAATTTTTTTTTATATACTTAACTGCTGAAAAGCGCTTCACTGGGTTAAATCAAGTGCTTGTCCAGAGCAAATCATTTTGCCRAGATTTTTTTTAGTTGTTAGGGAGGGATGTTGTATGACTGTATGGAGATGGCCAGGGTTCCCAGCAGTGAGTTGTCAGCTTTTGTTTAGTACGTACAGCTACAGATAGAATGACACTACCATGTTAAAAAGAAGAATGTCTGTATCTAGACTGATTGCATCTCAGTCTTGATTCTTAAGGAAGCCAGTGCCTACATATTGYGCTAGAAAGTCATTAGATTACCTAGACAACTTTCATAGTGCAGGGAGAACATCCCTTTGTCTGGCTTTGTGCCTGTATAAGTGACAGTGCCACTTGATGAGGTGCTTTGGTTTYAGCCCACATTCTTATTTTATAAGAGCTTCACCTTCTTTCTTCTCACAGGAACATTAGCAGTTGGAGTTCAATACTTAGAGCAGAAAATGGTTTTTGTCATTTACTTTTCTAAATCGTGTAAAGACCTATTGTATAATGCTGCTGTATGTCAAATCTTGTGGCTTAGAACTGCTATAATTTGTTTTCCAACATAAAGAATGTAATTGCATTGTGATACATAAAATAATTACACAAGTGTTTGTTCACTGATTTTATAACTTCAGTAAATTCTATTTTGTTAGGTGAATAAATGGTGCTTTTCAGAGCAGTGCATATTACAGAAAAGTCTGTTCGCTGCACTGAGCACTCATTCTGTCCAGGGAATTATCAAAGATTTATGAAGTCCTGCTATTGTCTGACGACAAAACCTTAGGAAGAGCAAGTCATAGCTTTTCTCAGAGACATTAATTGTCTTTGAGCTTGCTACAGTCAGCTGCAGCATAAAAAAATTATCCTTGCAAGCTGAAGAAGCAGTATAAAGAGAAAAGAATAGAGTGAAGTGGGAAATGGGAATAGATTAAGTTTAATCTGTATCTTAAATAGTTTTTTGATCCTCCCCTTCATGTTATTTATCATTTGTAAATAAAATAAGATCATAATTAATTTGAGGAATTGAATWCAGCAAAATGTGGGATGGTGTGAGCAGATGATTTTGAAACGCTAGGTTTTGATGAATGCCATGCTT
This sequence comes from Rhea americana, assembly GCF_003343005.1. Classification (NCBI taxonomy): domain Eukaryota; kingdom Metazoa; phylum Chordata; class Aves; order Rheiformes; family Rheidae; genus Rhea; species Rhea americana. Next base: position 1,645,542 of record NW_028186679.1, read on the forward strand.
TCTCCGATATTCTTTTTGAAATATGCTTTAAGCATATTTAAAAGGATATTTTATATAACTACAGATTTTTTACAGATTTTATACAGCTATACATTATTTGGAAATAAATATTTCATATTACATAAAATACAAGGTTTGAACTAACATTTATTTCATAGAAAATCTATTGGAACATGAACAGGAAGAAGAGGAAGTTTGTTTAAGGGCCATAAATCACAGACTTTTGGTTTCAAGGCCACAGGTGATAACGTCTCCAATATCACTAATCCCTTCATGGARTAACCAGTTACTGACTTTGGGAAAACATACAAGAAACCAGGCCTTAGTAAACTAATTGCTTTTGAAAATTCTGCTGAAGTTCCTATCGGGAAATCCTTTTCCTATCAGGGTGATGTTCAATATCCTTCTTCTAATTCTTCATATTAAATATAAGCAGTGGTACTTTGGTACTGGTATTTCTGTGAGTTAAAAAATCCATATAAAAATGAATGGATTAATTCTTTTACTACTTATGCCATTTTTTCTTGAACTGCAAATTAAACCTTCCCGCAGGTTTCAGTGGCTTCTGTGCTGTCTTTTGCTTTTATTGAACTTRTGTAACTGAATTTAACATGATTTACTTTTGGTTTCAGCTGTTAATCCTAGGTATGTGCTTAGGAACTGGATAGCAGAATCAGCAATACAAAAAGCGAATCTGAATGATTTTTCAGAGGTAAAACTGGTTATTTATTTCGTGACATATTTGTATTATTTTAAAAAAATTGTTGTTTACACTTTGAACCCATGCTACACTTTGAACAACAGTGTACTCTAYGTAATACCAGTAACTATTGATACTATTAATAAGATTATTAATACTATCAGTTATAATATGAATAGTATTGGTTATAAAACTGATAGTASTAATAATAGTAAGCAATTAATGGAATAATTTCTAGAGCCAGAAGAGTTGTTTGTATGACGTAGCAGAGACTTCTCTTATTTAGAGGAGAACATCTTGTATAAAATTGTACCCGTTTTAATTGCTTCCAGGTTCACCTCCTGCAGCAGGTTTTACAACATCCTTTTCATAAACAACAGGCTGCAGAGAAAGCGGGCTACTCGCTACGTCCACCAGMTTGGGCCAGGGATCTTAAAGTAAGCTGTTCATCCTGAGAAAAAGTTGAACGAATAAGAAAAAAGATCAAGGTCAGAGTTCAGGCCTTCAAAGGGGATTAAGGAATCAAGCCACAGGAACTTTTCTCCTTTATTCTGTAGAGACTGGAATTTGCTACTGTCTAGATGAAGTCTTGACCAACTTTATAAAAATAAGGAAATGGACTACTGTGTATGGTTGCATCAACAATTTATATTGGCATTTATAATTTTTCAGTTGTGCATTAATTTGAGTCCCAATAATACAATGCTGCCAAACTATAACAATTAATTTCTCAAAAATTCAAGTCTTACTGGTTGGATCTCAGTAAGTTTTAATGGCTGAACAATTTAAAATCTATCTGTGCAAGTTTTAATTATACAGTATTTTGAGGAATATTCTCACTTGCTATGACACACTCTCCAAATATGTTTGTATTCCAAAAATATAAATGTTCCAAAGCCTTTTGCAGAGCTGGAACAAGGGATGATCTTACACTTGGATCCTACTCCATTTTCTCTCTTTGCCTTTGTTGTGCCCCATTAAACTGCCAAAAAAGATTTAAAGGACATTGAATTAAGTAGGGAATGAGTTTGTCTATCTCAGGAATAACTTGCCCAAGAATAACTTTTGGTGCTCTTTGCCAGAGTCAGGTGCCTATCACACCTAGCTTGCTGCTCTCTGAAAGTTTATCTTTGATAGTATTGTGGAGATCAATGGTGCACAGATATGAGTCAGGAAATTTCCACTGGTTGGACATGGAAAGGGACTTTCTTGAAAGTATCTCATTATGAGTATATTGAGGTCAATGTGCCTTTCATATCCAGCCACGTGGTTGCTGTAAGGGGCTAACAAACCTGTTATAGGGAAAATATTTAAAATTTGGTTGAAACTGTTATATAATAATCCTTCGCGTAGCAAAGGCAAGAGACTAGTCTTGGTTTTATGAATTGGGTCTTGTTACTCGTTTTTGTTTGATACTCCAGTTACACGTTACAAAAAAGAGTATATGATTAAGCCAAATTGCTAGATAATCAATCAGGTGCAATGTTACACTGGAAAGTTTACAGCAAAAATCACTTATTTGAGGGCTCTGTTACTTCTTGACGTTACCTTGGCTCTTCTTAAATCCCAAATGGATTGTTCTAGAATCTCCAAATTTCTTGAGTGYCACTGGACTCTGAAATAGAGGCTATTCAGTGGCATAATTAACATTTCACAAATCTATTCCTAGAAATATAATTAATAGGAAAACCAGATCTGTCTTATTAGAAATCTTTCAGTGACAAAATATATTTGAATGCCTTTCATGACTGTAATCAGCACAATTATTCAGGAACTCCTGACATACAGGTGTTCAAATATAAATTATATTATCATAATGTGAGGCACAGTGTGTATTTATTTAACTACAGTTTCATGAAAATCCTGACCAAATTTTGAGCAACTTACACAAATTCAGTCTGGGTTAAATGACAGCTTTAGTGATTGTATTCAAAACTGTGGCTGACACCTCTAGAGTAGAGCAGTGAGCTTTCTGCAAGGGGTATTTAAGAGCCTCAGATGATCCRTGGACCAAGGCTATGGACTTTATTAGTAGAATACTGTCTTAAATGTGTCATTCATCAACATATTTTTTCCAGTATTGGAAGCTCAGTAATCTGCTGGTAGTGAGAGTGCTCTGGAGGATGCAAGAAATGCAAGGTCATGTTTTAATATACAATACAATTTTAGGATATATGGAAATGTAGTTCTTATGTTTCCATTTTAAAACTTCAGAAATTTCAGAGAATCCTTTGGTTCAGTTTTCTTTATTGTTGCTTTGAGAAATTATATTGTTCTTAAATATTTCTCACTCTAAGGTAATAGTTGTTAAATACTCATGACACTTTTCCCCAGAATGTAGAATGAAACAGATTTCCGGTGAATTTGTATTGGCAGTAATGACAACAATAATGGAATACTTTCAGTATATATCYTTCAGTTCTTATGTATGATCTGAGGATGTACATGTAATTTCTATGGTATTCCTGCTTGTTCAATCACAAGGAAGATAACTTTTGCAAGAGCACTTGAATATTAAATATAGATTTTTTTGTTTATTTGTTTAAGCCAGAAAGAGTAGTTTCTGTTCTGCTCAGAGCCAGCCATTTTCTAAGCATGGTCCAAACACAAAAGTGAAGTCTATCTTTTCCTGGAATATCTAATCCTGCAACTAAGGTGCAGGAGACTAGACACACTGCAAAATCTAGACGTAGGTTGCTTTATCTATTAGTAATCTAAATTTGTTTGTARGCATTCTGGCTATAGTGAGTTAGATGGGATTAAAGGGAGAAAATATGTTGCCTTGATAAACTAGTAATATGTAACCATTCTACTTAAGAATTTAGCATGGATAAAGTAAAATRTGTTTATGTGGAGGAATTCAACACCGGCCACAATAGATCAGCCCTCAGCGTGAAAGTTTGCAGCTGCTGTTTGTAACTGTGCAGGCATTGTAGCTGTGCCATTGTAGCTGCTTACCATTTTTTACATATGAAGGTTACTGAGAGAGGCAAGCTGAAATATAAGTAAGTTAAGCGTTTTTTTCCAACTCGTTTTTACAAGAGTAGTGTGTGTTACTATAATGATCCATGTGTATTCACTGTAGGATTAGAGTGGTGTAGTGCATTTCAGTTACATAATAGGAAAACAAAGCTGAAGCCAGAGAAGAGGCCAAATATTTGTTAAGAAGGAGCCTCACTTTGTGGAAATGTAGCATTCCCCGTGAAAGTAAGAAGTGCTCTTCTGCTCTCCCTGGGATTAGTACTCTAGCTGACAACACCTCTAGTTAAAAGCAGTGAGCTAGCAGGGGAGTTTTCTGAAAAAGCCCTTCAGCAGTGGGCAACACTCCCAGCTTATTGAAACACTGGCATGGATATCTGCTCTCAGGTAACTACAGAAACGAAATAGCATGATGTGATTAAACGTGCGAATATCAACTTTACTGACCAGAGTGCAATGAGTTGCACTGCAAATAAGTGGTGATTCAAAGAAGAATTTGTTTAGTGGAAGGAAAATACAGGAGCACTGCAGTTTGGGTCCTGGTTTTCACTTAGTTGAAAGGGAAGGATTCTAATTTGTGTGGGACTGAACATCTGTTTGCGTGTTTTTTAGAGAGAGAGGGAGGAAGGGCGGGTGGGGGCTGAAAATTGCTACCTTTACATCTTTAGCAGATAGAATAATAGCATAAATGCAGTAGCATTTTTATGCTAATTTCTTTCTTCAGAGCATTTTATAAATGTTAAATCCTATTAGTGACAATAGAAAGTAGACCTCTATCTCAACCACAGTTATGGGGTAAAGGAAACCTCCAGTGTCGTGATATAACAACAGAAGATGAAAGCTATTTCATATGCAGTGACATGTATTGCTCACTTTGTTCATCACAAGGATTTTTTCAGATTCTTGAAAAACATCTGAAATGCTGAAGTCAGCTCTGTAAGCTGATTTTGCATGTTCCTCTCGCCCTGGAGAGCCTTACTTCTCTTTTCTGGGAGTTCATTCATGGATTGTTATGTCCTCTTTCTTTGGTTCATGCAGAAGCAAATCTCCATTTTTCTAGTTTTATCATCGTACATAGGTAATAGTCTATGTCAACTGTTAACAGTAATCACACCACTTTAGAGTATTCAGCAAAACTGTGAAAAGCCATGAGTCTTAATTATACTGAGTCTCTTCTATTCTGCATCTGTCTTCCTCAAGCAGAATAGAATATGCATGTTTCTTGGTCACTGTGGGATTGGCGGTGATGATTCATAAACCATGAGACTGTTAATGATAATCCTAAGTAAAAGTTCTGTGCTTTTGCAATGAGATCTATATAAGTGTCCACTTTTCCAGTGACCAAGCACCTGAAAAAAATGAGTGCCTGAAGAACACATGAAGACCAYGGTTATCTCAGTACTGCCTTGTTAACTATCCTTTGTCAATGGACAGAAGTGAGCCTGTATCATGCGCTGCATTTTTGCCACCTCCCTTTCCACTTGTGATGATATGTTATTACAACATAAKCATTAATTCTGTGTTTCATGATATACTTCCTAAAATTCTGCCTCTTCCTTCATAGTATGTAAACACAACAGTGGTGTAGGAGAGGGTTGGGAGTAAAAGTACTGTAGTGGGTAATTAACCAGGTGATTATTTGTACTCTCTGCCTTTTTCAATATTGGAGGACAGTTATGTGCATCAGCAGTGGTGATCCCCTGCAGGTGGATTTTTCATTGCCCCACAAATCTGCCTTTTTACTTCCTGAAGTCTGATGGAAAACTGACCTCCTGAAGTAGGTCCTTCCATGTCAGAGTGAAGGAATAGCCCAACAGAAAAAGCTGCTGAAACTGCTTCTTTTTGAGGTATGGAAAAAGKTTAAAAATAACATGCTGTGATATCRGATCTTTTCAGGCTAAAATTCTGTTTTTAATAATGTAAATATTACCTAGTTCTGCAGGAATAAAACAATTTCATATGGCAATATGTTAGAGGAGGAGAGACTAATTTCTATTTTTTACAGATGTTTTAAGTTTCTGTTCTGTAAAGCATAGTCTGGGAAAGAAAGGTTTTATATACATAAAATACATATTTTGCAGCATCAGTTTTTCCCATCAAATAATGCCAGATAATTGTGTGCCATTAGGATGGCAGTTGTGTTCTGTTCTTTGAAAGCAGCTTTTGAGTGCTTATTTCAAAAATTCAATGTAAGTATGTACCTACACAAGACTGTTGATAGATGGTTAATCATCTCAGCATTTTAACTGATCTCTGGGRTCTTCTGTAGGCTTTGATTCTTTTTATTTTGGAGGGCTCAAATTTTTGTGTAACATTGTTAAGTATATGAGTTATGATCAACTGCAAATGGAAAAAAGAAAAGAATTTGCTGTAGCGAAAGAGAAGGGAAGAAATAGGGCAGGAGGCAGGGCACTGTGAGAAGAGTGAACGCTAAGAAGGCCATGTAAGACTGAACTCAAASTAGCTTATTGTGTAACACTTCTTTAAAGACAAATTCTGCTTTATTTTGATGCTAGGTGTATATTTCATAAAAGAATCCATTTGATACAGAGATGGTTGGATAGCAGATTACTGTGTCTCTTGTGCGTGTCAGAGGTGCACACTTAACTCTTCACAAAATGACACTCAGCTCTTTAGCATTTTTCTCTGTATTGTTTAATCAATTAGGTGTGAAAAAAATGGAAGTTAGTCTTTTCTTTAAACCTCCTACTTCTAGCTAATATTTTTTCTTCTGCACTTAGAACTAAGGCTTGTACTTAGTTGTCTATGCTTATGAGCCTTGCACTTGTTTTGAGAGCATTTCTTAGTTTGCCTATTTGGAGATGCTATCTTTTGAATGCTTTAGCTTGTCAGTTCAAAACATCTAGGTAACRTTTTTGTTATCAGTGAACATGGCTTGCCTCATGAGAGCTTCTTCCTCACTTTRGTGAAAGTGAGAAAACTGGAAGACCAGTAAGAGTTGCATGGGCTCTGTCTGTATTAGTAAATAAGAGGGCCAGGAATTAGTCCCTTGCCCCAGAACAGGTACCCTAATTGGTTGTGTTCACATGATAGCAGACCCATATAGGGAGAGTCAAACCTGATTTAGTCTTGTCCACATTATCTTCTGGGAATGGTGCCTGTCTTGTCCTTGAATTGTGTCTGAGACTGTGTTGAGGCACACTTAGGCAGTGTAGGTGAGCACTAGGTGAGTGCTCAAGCCTGCACCCTACTCTTTTATTGAGCAAGAGATGCAGGTATACAGTCTCTGGCATCTTGCTAGCAATGCTAGATCCAGAAGCAATGGCTGCAGAGCAAAGAAATGATTAACAGTAGTCRTAGCGTACCCTTACCCCCATATTCCCAATGTGGGCTTCACCTCTTTTTCCAATATTTAATGTGCTGACAGACCACAGAAAGGAAGGAGAAAGGAAAGATCCGTGCAATAACTATACCCTGAGTAACTGGAGATGGACAAGCTTGCTGCAGAAAAAGTATATGGCTTGTCTCAACTGAAAAGATACTAAGTTTCACATTATTATAAACGTTTTTAGTGACTCATCTGGCACTAGAGATGACTCCAAACTTTCCCAGGCTTGGGCACAGTCATCAGCTTTTTGTCATTCCCCTGCCTTCCACCACCACTTCTGCACTGGCCCTAGGAATCCTACTTTGACAAACAGCAGTGCAGCTTTTCCTCCTGGTCTGTCAGCTGCTTTTACATCTTTATTTAAAAAAAAAAAAAAAAACAAAAACCCACACTTTTATGGCTATGTCTCAGAGTAATGTACCTGTAAAACTCATGTTCCAAAGGACTTGAAGTATTTCAAAAAGGAAGCCAGAGACTCACTGGGCTACGTACTGCACTGGTGAGGCTTTGTGATCCTCTCCAGCAAATGTTGCCAAGACRCAGCGCTCCTCCTGTACAGACGTGCTGTGGCAATGCGGTGCCTCAATTTTGGAAATGTCTRAAGTTTCCAAGCATAAAGCACACCCCACCTGAAACTATTCTTCAGATTCCCCACAAGAGGAGTTCTGATACATTGGTTGCAGGAACTGATAAGGCCCAATAACAGGTAGTTTGTGAGATTCCAGCTATCTTCCAAATTATGCTGACTAGGCCAGAAGGGAGATTTAATCCTAACCAAAATCAGAAAGTGAATTGTTCGGCAATAATGTGAGACTTGCTAGGGTGACTGGCATTTTTTCCATGAAGTCTGAAGGCAATCGATGCAGGTAGCTCTAAACTTCTCCTATGTCTAATACACTTTCATGGTGCCAAACTTGGAAAAAAAAAAGCAGTATGTTATTTATGGAATCTTAGAAGAGCATATGCATGAGAGGAATAAAGACTGGAGGAAATTAAAACAAGCAATCTAGAAGATATAGGCAAAATCTTTAAAATATTTGAAGTTCTGTGGTACCAATTTCCAGTAAAAAYCTTGTTCATTAACTGTGACACTTTGTGCAGATATAAAATAGACACTATTTTTATTTGAGAACTAATAATGAACACTACCTAAATGACAATGGAGAATTAAAATGGAGAACAAATGAAAAAAAGTAGGTAGGAGGAGACACATTCTTACAAGATAATTATGAAATCTTCATGGAAACAGACTATTTCTAGGTACAGTTTAAARGTAAATGTTAACCAGCAGAAAAAATAGCCCTACTTACGAGGGGAAAAATACAACAATTTGAGATTAAAAATTTGTCTTTATCTAAAATTAGCCAAATAAATGATATTTAAAGGGAGCAGTTGTGAGTAMAGACAGTATGACTGGAGTTGTGTAGGGAAACAGTGGTGTGTAACATTCGGGGTGATGCTCTTTGGGAATAGCYCTTCTCCTGCCTTTCATCTGAGGGTAATCTAGCTGAGATTTTTCTTTTTTTTTTTTATAAAAAGAGGCCTATCTTAAAAAGTGTCTTTTTATAAAAAAGTGTCTTTAAGAGAAATTCTGAGAGAAGAGATTTTCCCAATTCTCAGAATCCCTAYGAGAAACAGTACTGTTTCCTTCAGCTCTAATTCTCTTACAAGGCAGCCACAGAAGGTGCATTTCACTCGCTGCCTGGCACTGTGGGTGCTGCTCTGGGGGAGAACTCCTTGTGGTGGGGCCTCAGCCTGCACCACCCTCCATGAGACCACACACACCAACAGCTGTGTCTTAAAGTCCATCTGCCCTCAGAGCTCAGGAGCTGCTGCCCCTTTTCTTCTCAAGAGCTTTCATTAGATCAGACATGAAATCTGCCTGTCTGTCTCCACCCCCAAACGGAGGTGGCCCAGTTGGCCTTGGTTCTCCATCCTGTGCTGTGATTTCTTGCCTTTTTGGAGGAAGTGGCACAGGTTTCTTTGTCAGAGGTGGTATCTTACTGGAGACAGGTGGAGGTGGAGGAGGTAAAGGCAAGTCTCCATTACCGCTGCTGGAGGATGGTGGTGGTGGAGGCACAAAATCAGGAGGAGGTTCACAGAACTCAGGTGGTGGTGGTGGCAGATCAATCTTCAGTGCAGGTGGTGGTGCTGGAAAACTGTCTGGATCTGTTAGGAAGATGCCGCTGTCTCGTTTGGCTTTGGAGGGTAGAACTGGTGAAGCAGCAATAGCAGATGACCGCCTTTCAGGTGGAGGAGGAGGCTGCAGTGAGCCTTTCTTATTCTGGTATTTCTGTGGCCTTATCACTGGTTGTGCCAGGCCAGCTGCACTGATACCATTTGACTTCACCTTTATCAAACAGAAGGAATAAAAGGAGAAGACAGTCAGTGCATCTATAAGCTACTGTCACTGCCTAAGAACACTGAAATGGTGTGAAAATATGCAAAAAAAGTGCAATAGACACATGGTGAAATTAGGTAGAGTACATTCTGCCAAAAGAGTGCAAACAATATTTTSTTTTCTTTCTCTAGCTGCCAGTAGGGCTTAGACAGTGGGCATTGCTCTGTTAAAAGTATCTGCAGTATTTCTTTAAGTGCTGCCTTCATAAAATGAATGCTTATAAAATAGTTGCAGTTAGTAAGACATAAAAAATACTTCCTTGATATTCCACCCTGCTGCTCACTCCCTGAGAACATGAAGACTTAAAAAAAAAAAAAAAAAAARWMWCAGYGGTGTGTGTTTACATCYAAAAACACTGAGCAAGATCTGAGGACATAAAAAGCAGATGTCATCATTTTGGCTCTCTTCCCCACTGTACCTCTATCTCCCTCTCTAGCTGGGACTGCTGGGTATCTGGATAAAGCTGAAATGATGAGGAAGTTACCAGTCTCTGCCAAACCGGTTATTAGTCACAGCAATAGTAAGCTGGGGAGAAGGTGAAGCTATTTGGGATTTTACAGCATGTACATCTAGATTCCCTGTCCCCGTCACTCTGSATTCACCTGTGCGGGGGTGCGCTGGGCTCCCTTCTGTGCGGGAGGGGGACTGTGCAAACCAGTGCCGAACCAGTGGCCGAAGCAGCCTGTGCCTATTCTGTGCAGTGCACAGCAGAGGAAAGTGCTGCTCCTCTGGTAAATGGGTGAGCACCACTGGTAAGCCGAAGGGACTCTTCTGCCTGTTGTGCAAAATGCGTGTGTACGCACACCCACACACCTTCTCTGCTGTTGGAACAACATATGCCAAAAAAAGCCCTGAAGTGATTAAGTTCTAGCCACATTTGCAAGGTTAGTAGGCATTTAAATTCTCTGATCACTTTCTCTAAGCAAAAAAAAAAAAAAGAGTTAAAACATCCAGTAACATTTAGGTGGCTTATCTTTCAAGTTGTGTTTGCTAGTCAACACTCTGAAAATAAATAAAGCCCATTTGGCAATATCGGAACATAATTTTCCCTCCATTTTTTTAGATGGCAGCTGGTAGCTGCTGACAATTACCATAAAATCATGCAATCTGACATGCACTTTCTGCTTTTACATCTGTTCTTGTAAATCTGTGGAGAAGTCYGCTCTCCTGAACATAAAAGCTTTTGTACTACATTCAGTTTTAGTTATGTTATTTTATCAGTTTAAACCTGGCTGGCATAGTGCTCTAACTGTAACACAGTGTACCCTGAAAGACCTCAACTTGATCCTTTGGTCTCAAGCTTGCAGAAGCTGTGCCTAGAGGACAACAGCAAGTTTGCTTCCTCTAGAGAAAAGTGCTCTGCAAGCCTGTAGTCAGCTGTATTTACTAATGTTGGAATTAACTATGTATAGCACACTTGCCTTCTCTTGCTCTCTCTCTCTCTCTCTCTTTCCCTAAAAATAAGCAAGTAAATTAGACAAAATGAAGAGGAACTGGTGCCTGAATTCTGAGAATATAATCTAGGCAAGAGGAAGTGCAGTTCAGAGGAGACTAATAGTGTGTTTTTAAGGAGGAATTCAATGATAGAAACAAGAAGTGTAGGACACATTATGGAAGATTTGGAGATTAATTTAGGAGTGCATTTACATCCTAATTAAAGTACGTAGTGTTCGTCCTTCTACACAATTCCTCTCCTTTCTTATGTGCACACCTGAAGGTGCGCACATTGTTTTCTGCTGAAAATGCTACTGCAACCTTTGTGTTACCAGGTCAAGGCCTGTTTTCCTGTAGAGATAGAAAATGGCACCAAGGCTTTGGCAGCAAAGACTCTTTGAGACTGTCCCAGTAGACATTTCCCTGTTTCTGCTACATAAACTCACAGATGCATCTGCTGAAGAATGTGTGGTGAATGGCTGTGCCTTCACCTCCATCAGTGCCTCCTTGGCTTCTGCACACATGCACACTGTGATCCAGTGTGTAATGCATGAGGAAGGAGGAGCTGCAAGGAGCCAGCCCCTCCCCAGGAGCCAAATCCTTGTCACTACTGTACACTGGCATRTTGAGGGGAGAAGAACAGAAAACCTGAAGAAATGGTTCACTAGTGAAATTTAAGTGGTTCACCAGTACTAGCTGTTGACCAGTACCTCTGATGTGTCTGCTTTCTTCTGAGGCTCTGAAAACTCTGCACTGGAAGGAGGAACAACTTGGAGAATCTGTCCATTTGCCTGAACAGCATCTGTGGACAAATACAAAGAAGAGGGAGGGAAAAGAAGATTATGTTTTTATGATATTAACCAAAACAGCAGATAAAAAAATAAGAAAAAGGCTATAAAAAAGGTCTTTCCAAYTTGCACCAAAGAACTGCAGGTTTTATACATAATGCAGCAAAAAGCATGATGATGTCTGGTTCCCACTTTGGGCCTGTATTGTGACTTTTCACCTAAGGAAAACAAACATGATACTTTACATTAAAACTAATAACTGTCTACATGCTTGCATGATTGCAGCTGACAGTCCTACAGGAAAAGCAAGRGGCAGAATTACAAAGACTTAAGACAAATCATCTCTGTGTGTAAAAGCTATGGCAAGCAAAGATATTTTTTCTTCTGAYCATTGTAAACTGGCGATGATAGAAGGGACAGGTAAGGCTGGCCCAGGAAGAGAGAAGGGGAACTGGCATCAGGAGGGGAGCTGAACAGAAAACAAACTGGTATAGTTAAGGCCACTCTCTGGCCTTCCATGTTATAAGCCCATCTTTAGCATTTTAAAGTTTGTGGAGTGCTGCAGTATTAAYTAAATTCTCTTAAGAATGGAGTACTTTTCTGATTAATAGGTCCTGTGAATGTGATAACTATATTCTTACTGCTMTACTTGCAAATCACACAATCAACAGAGAATTAAGACTACACCCTARTTCACTGAATTTACAGGGACTGCTTAGGCTTCAAAGGATAACAGGAGATAGTCTGAAGTCCTTGTTTTATACCTACATGTAGTCCAATATATATATTTAAAATGCCATTTTGATCAGACTACAATCTGTGGTTGTTAAAGGACTGACATGGAACTTCAATAAGGAGCACAAAACAATATTTTGGCTGTAAGTGCTCAGCAGAGATGTGAATCTGTCAGTTCTGAGGTCAGGCATTCAAGTGAGGCAAATTATCATCTCTCTTCATGTCATCTACTCCCCATAGTAGTGTAGGAGTCTGGCCTTCATGCTGCTCAAAGTCGTTGTCACCTTCAGTCCTGCTGAGCTTTAACTGGATGAGAGCAGGCAGAGGGAAATCCCCATTACATACCGCAAGGTATAGCGTTCTACCTGGATACCAGGAGGTTGGGACATAGCTAAACAGTAATTTATTTCTTCTTCTGTTAATGAACGTGTATTTCATAAGCTATGTAAGATTTGTTGGCAACATGTAATGCAGCAGCTCCTGCCCTGTACCTATATGTATGCTATACACAAAACCAGCCAAAGAACCCCAAGTCAATCCAGAATGTAAGTCCATGCACTGTTCTCTCTGGAGATTTAATTTAGATGTTACAGTATACTTGCTGAGACAGTTTCTGCAATTTTTTATACTGAAGTAACATTTGCTTTAAACAAACAAAAAAATTTAGTGCAAATGTAATGTAAAATGTAGCTGCCCAAGAGCCTTGTAGCGATACAGCACATCTGCAAAGGGCAGCATCCTTCATCTTTTGACCATCCCGATATTGTGCTGGCACACAAATACATTGCTATTGGAGTGTCCAATGATATACACAGTGAGGCAGACATGAAAACAACATACTTTGCCTGAGATTTGTTTGGCACTTGGGATATGTCAACACCATAGACTATATGGTTTGGGGTATATGCCTCCACACAAGTTTTGGTCACAGCACTGTGATCAGGGAGTACAGACTACATAMGATGTGAGAATAGAAGTCCACCTGCCTCCCTCAGCATTACTTTTAGTGRTCAATAAAGTTATTTGAGTACAATCCACTTCTAAGCTCAGACAGGACTGTAGTTTTCTATAGCAGATTTTAGCCAATGCCAAAATCAACCTATATAGATATTTGAAAACAGAAGAAAACATGTTTTCTTCCATTTTTAAAACAGGAGCTGACAACKGCTCAGTCAGGCAGTCCAGTTTATAGCACTATAGTTGGTCCCTCAGGTTTTATGTAGGCCAGTAATGTTAACTGTAAGACAGCAAGAATGCCAATCACTTAATTAAAAAGCTAATGATTCTTCACAGACATTTCCATAGAGACAACATATATGTCTAAAATCTTTTCAGRCTATTTAACCATTTAATGGGATCCATTAGCTAAGATTAATAGTATATTTTTATGATCATATGCAACRTTCCTGGATTCCAGTCAGGAGTCAAAGTCATAAAGATGTATATATACTTAATTAGGCTGTGATCCTGCTAGTATCCAGTAACTAGTTCAGCACCGGTGTGGAGTCACACTGGTCAGCCACCTCTCTACTGCCATCAACATCAGAACACTAAATACTGCATGACTGTGTCGCAGCCACCCTAACTAAAATCACTCTGTGCCCATCACTCAACATGACTATCGGGAAGTCCACTGATCTTAAAATAGGGCTGTTATTGGTCTCTCCCACCCCAAACATGCATTTATTACCATGATTTGACTCGAGCCATAGTAGAAAGCCCACTTTCTTCTCACATATACTGAAAAAGGGCTTTTGGAAGGTGTTTGGAAGATTCTGAGTTGTGAGCGTATATGAAAATTTATAAAGTTAGTGGTGTGGGGAATTGCCAACACTGACTGTTCTTACAGCACTATGTACTTGGCCAGCACATTCTCCCTAATAAATAAAGCATATCTTAGGTATGTGAACTAAAAACATTCACACAAGTTACAGCTAGTATCATGCATTAGTGTATCTGTATGATGATAAAATAGGTAACAGCAACTGGATGAAGCTACCAGAAAAGTAAAGGTAGAGACTAACTCAAACCCTTCTTCCTCCTTCTCCTAATGCTCACAATTGTTATTGTACAGARGAGTCTGTGAAAGCCTTTGCAGACCCTTCCCCATGAGGGAGATAATGACAAGGAAAGAAGGAAAGAGTGTGGCTCACCCTAAAATAACATCTTTCTGATATGATCATCCTCAGAATAGCCCACTCATCCCTTTTACCCACYGGAATAAAAGCTCTGATACTCCCCGACTGGAGATGGACAAATGGAAAACTTCAGACATGGACCATCAGTCAGGAYAATGTGGAGGGTGGAAAATGGATTTGTATACAAGTGTCAACAGAAAAATTCCTATTAAACTGTGTAGAAATGTGTTTTGATTTAAAATGGCCTTTGGCGAGTTGTGCCTTCGAAGCTGTAGTTTTAAAGGAAGTGCACTGCTGCAAGCTTGGTTACAGGTCAGAGCTATACTGGGCTCTCTAAAACAAGTCATTATCTTGCTTAATCCAYAGGGTAATTTTTTGAACACTGCTCATGATGGGAGGTGAGGACAAGACGAAATTAATTGTGATTTCAGCTGCTCTAACAGCATTGGTACCTGTGGATGAAGATCCYGTAGAGACAGCTGGTTCCATCGTCCCTTGGTTTGCCCGCCGAGAGGCCAGGCCAGCTCTCTTCACTGCACATTTGTAATTATCATATAGTGTCTTGCCATACTGCAAAACGATCAAAACAATACGACATGGCGTTAAGCATGAGGTAGTCAAGCATTCATTTTGCTGTCAGACAAGATTTCTGCCCCTATTCCTTCCCACCCAGCTCTGTTAAAAAGCAGCTGTTTCTAAAAGTGTTGCCCC
>NW_028186679.1:1660852-1685719 GCF_003343005.1 Rhea americana
GAATCCCCACAGCCAGATGCAGTCCTACTAATATCACTCGCACAATTTATGTTCATTTCAGTATTTGTAAACATCTTGAAATTTGGCTTTAAAACCAACCATGCTCTGTAAATACCCTTTTCCAGTGCTTTCCAAGTATTACATTTTCAGACTGGAGACTTGGGATGCTGAATTCTAGCATCCCAAACAAAAGCTCTGGCAAGGTCAGACATGAACTACTTTGCTGTCCAACTTGCACCTTTGTTGGATGTTGCCTCGCAGCAGAACTGGCATAAAAGAATATATATCTAACAACAGCAGCTCATAGCCCAGTATACTGGTATAAACTCATACCCCTGAGTGGTTTATGGTAAATAAAACGGGCTGTGAATTGGGATCTTTTTGAAGAGGGTGGGCTAGAGAATTTAGGTAAAAGTGTCTTTAAAATGTCACAGTCGGATTGACCAGAGCCTGCCCGTCTTTAACTGCAGCATCTTACTATTATGCCACGTATCCGTGGTATGAGTTTTAGGAGTATGTTAATTTTGTAGCTACAAAATTTGCTCTTACTTGTTAATGGGAAAAACATACTGATAACTCGTGTACAGGAGCATTTCATAAATGCTGAAGCATGGCCTTTTGCTCCTCCTTTCTACAGTAAAATTAGCATGAATATATATGTACACTCTCGGCGCAGTCATATCTCCAGCTGGTGATCACCTGAGGGAGGCAAGACTTCACAATTGCACAGGAAACATATTTAAAGGAATTTACTTTTAATCTCACCTTGGCAATTCTTATACCCGTTACCCACTGATGCAGAGTTGCTTGGTCATCACAGCATAAGTATTTGATATACTGTGACTCCTTCTGAATCCTAGGGTGCTGAAAGATATTAATTCATGCAATTAGACACAGAGATCAGTCACAATACAAAAGAGTGAACGTACCACACTGACATTGGTGCAAACGCTGCCTAATGGTACCAAGCTAACGTAACAGTGATTTGAAAAGAAAAGTAAAAACAGAGCATAAGAAAATATGAAACAGATGGTGATTGCTAACTACATGTGAATTATCAACAGGAGCATTTGCTTGAAATAATTTCAATACTTTATAATATGAATTCAAGAGTTATAGAAATCTAGTAGTGATCTAGAGGTCAATGAAGTCTAGAAATGCCATGGTTCAAGGTCCAACACTCAATGTATAAACACTGGAAGGAAGTATGTTTCTCCCTGGGGCTTGCCGTCTGTAAGGCATCCAGCCTGAAGGCTGGACAGGATTACTGTTCAAAGAGYATGTTAAATCTGGATAAGCATAAACTCTCAGCTGAAACAGGCTTTCCCTTCTCAACTCACTGCCTTTCTTTTTGTCTAGTTCTAGCCTTATTCCTACAAGTTTTATTCTGCTTTACTCTTGCTGTTACTTGCCAAGACTTCTGTAAAACTGTTGCATGCTGTAGCTAGAGGATTATTCACGATGCAGTACTGTCGGAAGTAACCGTTTCAGAAACCTACGCATCGGTTAAACCTCTTCCTTTGGTTCTTTCGGACGCAATCTAACCCCTCTCCATTACTGCTCAGCATAGTATGGTGTGTAGCAGCATACTACTGCAATTCAAAAACTTCCAAAATGTCAGGCTGACTCCTTGCCTGCAATTTGAATATCCTCAGTAAAATTCAGAAGGAGTTTGCTCCCTGTGCTACAGCAGATTTTAGTAGCATGGATGATTCATGGATGAGATTGTACATGGCCATCTCTTGATACATAAGGAAAAAAATGAAACCAAAGCCAAAGGCTCCATTACCCCWCATTCAGGCATTCATTTTGATGAATATTCTTTCAAATTTTAGGTGCACAGTTAGTGAAACTTGGTTAAYGCTCAAAGTGCACTTAAGTATGCTCTGAGGATAGAACCAAACCACTCTCTTCTCTGCCTGAGCAGTAGAAAATTCAAAGCTTACTCYCACCCAACAGCAAGGATCCTCGTTCTCTATGCATCACTAAGGCCCAGGAGCAGGGCAGCACAGAGCCCGGCCACGTCCTCCGGGGCCYGCACAGAGCGGTGCCTGACGGCCCGGGCTGCCCTTCCTCCACACCGGCTCTGATGCAGCAGCCAGATGTCTCTTTGCAGGCACCTGCTGGTGTCCAGGACTTCCCCGACGTGGACACCCAGCCCTGGCCATGGCTGGATGACACAGGAGCCTCAAAAGCAGTGCTGAGCAGAGATCTTGCTCCTTCCCCAGCACTGTGGACACCAGCCCTCCCTCGCTTCTGCTGACCAACTGTCTGTGAGGCCACGTGGGGAACTGAAAAAAGGAACTGAGCTGGGTTAAAAATAACCCATTTTGTCAAGCTGGAGGATTTTTTTTTTTTTAAAACTCAGCAGTGTACAGCATGGCCTCACACACAGCGTGGGGACAGGGTGCATGGTGGCGTGGGGAGGGCATGAGCAGCAGGGGCTGGGAGAGACCATGGGATTGTGCAAACCAGTGCGGAAGCCAAAATCCTGCACCATCAAACTCTGGAGCAAGAGTGAACACACCGGCGATCAGGATATTGCTGTAGCGGGGACTCACAGCAGCAGCAGCGTCCCAAGCCAGTGCTGTGGTAACTACATTAAAACTCGCTACGTGTCTGAACACAGGTCACAGGGACATTGTCACAGCTGAATTCCCTGTTTCTCTCCAGATGCATAGCTGGCCATCTGCACTGCACTACGAACATGTGCTGTCCTCTGGACGGGCCATAGATACGTTACTCTTTTAGCTTGCTCGTGGGCACTCGCAAGGTGAGAGCTAGRGACATCTCATGCTGCAGCCCGGGGATATCATCTCATTGCCCCCAAGACATCCAAACTGCAGAGCAAACCCAACATCTGCCCATGCTGCAGGCAGCTGCTGGGCTGCTCAGAGCAGTGTCCACTCCTGCATCAAGGACAGGACACACTGACAAACACTCCCTGTTTCCTTCTACCATTTCTTGATTGTGTGACCAAACACAGTTAAAACCATTAGACAAGTCAGTCTTAACAATATCACTTAAAGGAAACTATAAGAAGGCACTTATCTGTGTAGCCCAGTACACATCTCATGGACATGGGTTGCCTTACCACCAACAGAGCCAAGAGAACCAGGAGAAGCAAGCAAAGACACTGCAACCTTGGATAAATTCAACTCTTCAAGCTCTTTTCAATCAGCACCTAGCAATCTTGCTCTAATGTGTTATGTCCTACTGAACCCAGCAGATGGCATCAAAAAGCTTTCAAAATGATAAAAGCAAGGATTTTCTTCTCCTTTTTCACAACTAAGAACAGTCCAATGACCCCAAATATCTCCCCTCATTTTCAGAAACCACATCTACCAACTTCTTATTAAAAGAAAAAAATCTATAATTTAATAGACAATTCATGCAAACATTTGGGAGAAAGCACACTCTGCATAAACAGAGCAGAGGAGGAAATGGTATACAGCAAGCCAGGTGGCGGTGGCGGACAACCCTGCCACAGGAATCTGCTCTGGGAGCTCAGAGGGGCTGCTGCAGGCCTTCTTGCTRGGGTACCCCACCAAAATCTCAGTTTCACAAGAACATCTGTACTGGGTCAGATCAACTGTCCTCGAGCCCAGTAACCTCACTCTGACAGTGGCATAAATGAGAGAAGAGAAAGAAGAGGACAAGCTTACATGATACTTCCTTCTCAGTACTCTCCCTGCTTGCAACTGTTTTCAGCTCAGGGGATTTTCTGAGCAGAATGTGCTTTACTTGTATTTAGATTGTTCCACAGATTTATCTTAAGTACCTCTTTGAGGTACTTCAGCTTTTTCTTGAGCCCAAATAAACTTCTGGCATCCACAACATAACCTCTAGTAACAATTTTCACAGTCTATTACACAATCCATGGAGAAACACCTCCTTTTGCTCCGAATATGGATGCTACTAGCTTCACTTTATGTTCTTCTTTTGGAAGAGACATTGACCAACTGATCCCTAGCCCTACCTCTCCATGCCACTCACAAGCCAAGAAACCCACATCACATTCCTGACAAGTCATCKCTTTTCCAGCTGGTAGACTCCTGGTCCATGCAGTCATTCTTCTGAGGTCCTCTCTGCTAGGACAATCTAACTTAACTCTTGGTATTCGCCAGGGAGGTCTACTCTAGATTACTTCAGTCAGTTTCTTGATCAAATTACTCCAGTCAGGAACCATGATTGTCACAAGTATATTCTGTCAATCAGGAYCCAAACTAGCAATATGCTGAACATCTACTTCCCATAAGGAACATTAAATGCCTCAAAGCCTTGCTGGCAGTTTGTTTCTTAGCATCAGCTAAGAACCATACTATCACTCTGGCAGAAAAAAAGAGAGTTCTTGGCAYTGGCTCTCTTTTTATGGGTAACTTTACCTATAATTCATGAAACACAGCTTTGTACTGGACCCACAGCCCACTGCACTAGGCTGGAAGCAACCCCACCTTTATTGGGCTTTGGATCAGGCCTGCTACATGCTACAAGAGCAGAGGTTGCCTGCTGCACCTCTGTACAAAGCCAGGCCATGGGTCTGAACATCAGAAAGCACTAAGATCAACACCGAAGGTTCATACCTGTAAGAGATTACTACAAAGCAGCTCAAATGGACATACTTGGCTTCCTGTGGACTGCAGATACACGAAACATGCAACTTTAGATAGGAAAGCATAAAGCTTTGGCTAAGAATTGTCACACACACATCTCTCCAGGAACTTGCTCACTTGGGAAGTAGTGGTTAGTGACATTTTTTGTCTGCACAAGTGGCAGAAGTCTCTGCTGTTGACCACAACTGTTACAAGTTCAGATCTCCACCAAAAACTTCAAGTGACATGCAAAATTCATGAAATACTGCATAAAAATGGTGACTTAGGATGCTCAATTCAGATAGGAATTGGGACAGCCTTCAGTCCCAGGAAATAATGACTTGATGTGAAGATCCATGTAAAACAATTTCCTCACCTCATAGCTCCTGAGTCTCAGGATAATTGTTTACTACAGAATACAGAGGTAAGGTGCTCTGGTTCCTATGGATGCTCATTTTTGCTAAATTGTATGTATAGTGCCTGTAATAACCTCTTTGTGAGAGTAGCAGAGGTTGTAGCAATGTCAGTCATGACAGGATCACATGAGAAAATACTGCATCTTTAGACAAAATAACACTAACCTGGGTATGCCACAGCTTACATGCCTCACATGTAGAGAGAGAGAAATTATTTTGTTACGTAGTGCATACTGTGTGCAGAAAAGGTTATTACAATCCTCTGTCAGCAAAGTGAAAATACGTTCTCTGAAAAGGTTTATTCCCTTTCYTCTGAAACAACTGTCATAACACTGAATTATAAAGGAGAACGTTGAAAAAGCAGTCACCTCACAGAACGGCTGAGGCTGGAAGACCTCAGAAGTCACAGTCTGAATGAAAAGTGGTAAAATGCAAATAGAAAGGGACTCTAGAATTTTTCTCACAGAAAAAGAATTTCCCATGGTATAATGCCTGGAAAACAATCATATAGGCACTGAAATGGAATATAGTCTAACTGCAATGCCCTTTATAGATGACAAAGTTCTTAATAATKATGAATTGGTAGCATCATTGACACTTTATGGCTGGAGAAACTGACACAGGTGAAAGTCTGGCTTGATTTTTGGAAGTGTTGGACATCAGTTACTCATTAYGGCCGGAACACCTCAAACACGAGGCTGCAAAAGGTTGTGCTGTGCTCCACCAGGGAAGCAGTGAARGGGTTTGGAACAGAATTGAGTATTCTCCTTTTACTGAATGTCTCCTTTACAAGTATCAACTATCTACAGATAAAGAAAGCATTTGAACATAAAGAGCTTATTTTTTGAGAGGTTTAAAAAAATATTTGTGCTCTGATTACATTTGCAGATACAAAGTAAACTCTTTGCCTAAAGAAAACAAGATAGACATTGAAAACCTAAAGCGATGGGAACTGAAAGATGTGGTTTCTATGGTCTGTGCCAAAACAAATGACTAAAAGCGGTCAGGCTGTGTGTGCATGAAATCAGAGATTATCCTAATAAAATGTTCTCTTACTTCACCTTCTTCCAACATGGAAGATGAAAAGTAAACTGAAGTTATTCAGGCATCTCGTTGGATTCCTTGCCCAAAAATATGCGAATCATTGTTCACTCCCTGAGGCAGAAACAATAGCCGGAAGCATAAAATAAATGACTAGTTTTGGATCAAAAGCTTTGGCTTTAGGCCAAATTTTCCAAAAATGATGACTGTTTTTGGATACCTTACACTCTGGTGATGAACTTGTGCTATTTTGAGCTTGCTTCCTGGAAAAGCTAAGAACTCACAACTCCTACGATTGAAAGAATCGATACCCAGCACCTTTGAAAAATGGCTCCAGACTCTTTCATATCCGCTGCCTGCTGTTAAATGCAGTCAAATCCTGATGCTATCCCTCCTTGCATTAAAATGACCAGGCTTACCTGATCATTTGAAGACACGTGCATGAGCTGTAAAGATGAAATAGCAACTATAAGGAATTATTCTTCAGACCTAAATTTCTCTAATTTCTGAGGCAACATTTTTAATTAATTAGAAAGAAAAAAGCTATTGTAAACAAAGAGSACAGCTTTACATAGCAAATAAAACAGAAATGCTATTATACTCCTTTTCTCACYRTCCATTCCCTGTCCTTATTCTCTAYATTGTTTACACATTTTCTTGCAAAATTGTGTRCACATACTAAGWCCRTAWTTCCATATACCTGAAAGTGCTCTRYAATAAAGAATATTTCTACTTTTGTTTTTTTTTCCAGTTTATCTAACAATGAATTTTAAACTGAAGTATTTATCTGAAGCATTCATGCTAATGCAATAGTTTCCAAAACTTTCACATAAAGAACTAGAAAATTTCCTGCTGTGTATCCTTGTTTCCTCTGCTAATCATTTGTTCTTCTTCCCACTATCTTCTGTCTCAAACACTGCTAAAACCCATCTTCTACGCCCTTAGACGCCATTCTGTTGAATGCGTTATGTAAATGACTCAGTCTGCAAAGGAGCACATGCGGTAGGAGGAGGAAGGAATGAGCAGTGGAGCAACTAAACACCAAATTACCTGCTGGAATAGCTCCACTGTTGGAAACAGAAGCTATTCTTCTTGAAAATTTACTTCCAAAATTCTGTGGGTCATTAGAATTTTTTAAAAAAATTGGTAGCTTCCAATTTACACCAGGAAAACTTCTATAGATCACATCTGTGGAAATAGAGGATGATTTGCCTTTGTCTCAGTTTATCCCCAGGAAACCATTTTTTTTCATCCTAGATTAATTCAGCATTATGCACCATTACCTCCAGATTACTCAAGCACAACCAGCACCAATAGACTATAATTAAATTCACTCTTTGTCACTGGCACATCAGACTGGCTAAACTAGCAAATTTGCATATAGATTACCTTGCTTTTTGTCTGCTTTGAAGCACTTTAAACATGGCACAACAAAACCAGCTCCTGGGCTAGCACGCACACACACACACACTCAACACACAAAATAAACTTTACATTTTACTGTGATCACAATTTCTGTTCAGTGCAATGGAAACTGTCACTAGGAAGACGAACAGATGCCTTCCTTCAAGGTGGAATCTCTTGTTGACAAGGGCTTTCAGTCTCTGAATATAAAATAAATCACAAAAGGTCCCATTCATTTCTACAGCATTCCCCAAATAATGTAGTAAATGGTGAAAAAGAAGATCTACAGGGAATCCGTGAATAAAAATGTTAATATAAATGTTTGCATTTGTAAATGCAAACAAGACTTAAGGAACCAAACCCCTCCAACTTGTGCACTTGCTGTGGTGCACAAAATTACYTCTTCCATGGACAGAGATCTCTGTTCCCTTTCCATTTCTCTTCCAAGAGCTGCCATCCATCTCCACGGGGTGGCAGGGAAAGCGTGCTGCCACCGGCTCCCTTCTCCTCYGCTGGGCAACAGATCCACAGCCCTGACCTTCGCAGAGGCTGGGTTTAGTGAGCGTCTTCTTTCACACTTGGCTGCCCTTTTCTTTACTCTCTTCTGCACACTGAGGTTCYGGGATAGCTTCCTCAGGCCATGATATTACTGTTCCATTGTACCCACTCRTTGCTACTAAGAAAAGACCGATTTTATCTGATGTCAAAGTGAAGGGTGGGATCTTTAAATTTTCATGTTACATTTAGGCCTAAGAATTCCTGAAATCCAGCTCCACTGGCCCCTCTGCCCTTGTCTGCACTCTCATCTTCAGGATTAGTCACTGCTTTGCTGCACAGGGACAGCTAAAGGGGATGCTGCTCTGGTCCACACCAATGAGCCACCTGTGCTCTTTTTGGTTAGTCTCAGCTGGGCTTTCTTCTGCCTCTGAAATGAAACTCCTGAATGAGCTGAGCAAAATGTCTTCTCCTTTGCTAGCAGACACTGAGATGCATTGTTAAGTTGGTGCTCAACTACCAAAGGATACTTCTCTCCATTATCTCCTCAGTGTCTTTATACTTAACACACACAAAATCCTCCATTTTTGATCTGAGCTAAAGGATATACAATAGGGTGCTGGTGTGACAGGGAGAAATTATGGGTAACAAGCACTGACAACTCATCATAATTCTCTAGCTGCAGGAAGAACATCCTCTTCAGGATGGATCTGCAGCCCAGMGTATTTGCATTTGAGCTAGTTTAAGCTAGCTGGTCTGGATGCAGCTGCCAACATCACAGGCTCCAAAATGCATCCCATCTGCTGACTAAGTATCAAAGCAACCAGCCCATGATGTGCATAATCTTGTTGCTGTTAACACCAGCAGTCTAACTGTCAGCACCCAAGCCAGCACCAGCAAATTAGCCCAGGTATGACAAATGAAGTTGAAATTAAATGGCTGGTTTAGGAAAGGCACAGGACAGAGGGAGCTGCCTGCTCACTGGTTTTGCATTTAGGTACATATTCTGTGTGTTAGCTGGGACTGGTAGTCATTCTAGAATGACTAGAAAATCATGTCGCCAGGGTTGTCGTTAGCATTAGGTACAGCATTCTTCTTTCCCAGAAATTCCTGACAGTCCCTTGCATATAGGTGCAAAAATGTTAGGAATTCTCTCATACAATCTCTCTTGAGGGCTCTTCCCTCCTTTAAACAGAGATGACCAAGGTTGGGGAGGAGGTGAAAAGAAATATCGTATTTTTTCTCCCAAGTATTATGAGATAGAAAGCAGGTACAAATGTTCTACCTTAAGATGCAGATACAATTTTATTGAGTTTAGSCCAGTTATTTGTTCAGAGAGCTCATTATTCAAATGGCAACTGGCAGAAAAGAAGGGATGCTTCCTTTAAACATGAGGTCACGTTCATCTCCAGCTGAGACCAACTCACTGGCCATTTGCTACCCCTTGAATGAACAAAGAACATTTCTTCTATTCTTGAAGTAAGGATKCCAGTGAACTTAACTAGCAGCATCAGAAATAAATTGGGTGCTTTGTCAACTCAGTGCTCAAAGCTGGTTCTGAATTCAGCAGGATTTTCTGCCTTGCACAGAAACAAGATGTTGCTGTAACTGCTAAATTCTTGTATTTTTACGTCACTGTAAAGCACAAGTTGATCTTTTGCCTRTAAGCTGAGCAGTGCCGTGTTAAGTTTTAGACACAGCAAAATAAGTAACTTAGCAGATGACTGCTAACTGCTTTAAGACAACAGATTCCAAAGAGCTCCTCAGGGCACTCAGAAAAATACAAGTTCCTAAAAAATGTAGTAGTCTGCTACTGTTCAAAAACTTTCCAAATGGTGGAATAGCTTACTGGAGCTAATATGGGCTGCAGACTGATCTATTTTCCAAAATGCAAAAATCTCCTTTGATTTTGGAGCCATCCTCACAGAACAGCTCGCATGGGCTTTGGCTGCTCCTCTTTCACCGACCCCCAAAGACAGACTTTCACAGAATGACAGCATCACAGAATACTTTGGGTTGGAGGACACCTGGACAGCATCTGGCCCAAACACCCCTGCTTAAGCAGGGTCATCGAGAGCAGATTGCCCAGGACCATGTCCAGTCAAGTTCTGAATATCTCTAAAGATGGAGATTCCACAACCTCTCTGGGCAAACTGTTCCACCTTCATAGTCAAAAAGTGTTTTCTTATGCTTGAGTGGAATTTCCTGTGTTTCAATTTGTGCCYGTTGCCTCTCCTTCTGTCACTGGATATCACTGAGAAGAGTCTAGCTCCATCTTCTCTACACCTTCCCACCAGGTATTTATACACATTGATAAGATCCCTCTGARCCTTCCATGCTAAACCATCCCAGCTCTCTCAYTCTTTTCTCAYTTCAGAGATRCTCCAGTTCCTTAATCATCTTAGGGACCCTTTTTTTTATTTAAGTTTGTGTTTTTCAGAAATAAAACTTACTTGCTGATTTCAGAAAGAGCACCCCTTTTTAAAAATAACGATAAAGCCTTTTTTGCAGAGACATTTGTGGAGAATTGCAGTAGTTAAACATCTCAGCTGTGTTAATTAGAAACATCTGTTACAGAAAATTAGTTTGAGCCTATAAACCACTTCTGCTTGGCCACATGTAAATTAGGCTAGCAAACATTTTGAAACTGTACAAAGTGCTAGAAACGTGCAGCTACAACCAGAAATGTGGTGTTATAACTGACCTCTTCTGTGAGTCTGTTTCCTGTGACTATTTTCTGAGCTGACAAGATACTGTGCTCTCCAACATCTTGTTTGTGCTGCAAAGCACTTAGATAGAGAAGCAGCAACAAGATTATCTTCTGTCTTGTACACAGTAATTGCATTAATGATAGATAAAAATCAAGATCTAATTACTCCAGTATAATGCCCTAGAAACATACAATACTCCAGGGGACCACAAAGCTCCATTCCTACTACCTGGAGCTATGGGTAACCCATGGCTTTTTGTTCCTTTCCTGAGAGGAAGGCAGAATTCCCAGGCTGTTTGCGTTRTTACCAACGGGAATGGCAGCAGGTACGTCGTGGTATCACATGAGTGGGTGAACAAAGGCCTTGGGCGTCCTGCCAACAATAGTCTTGCTACAAAATATGCAATCTGAGATGTGTACTTCCGCAAGATTTTGCATCACTGTTCAACAAATTATTCAATAGCTATGATCACACCATAATCATAGGACTATCAGTCCTTAAAATTAGGAAGATTCTTAGGGTATGTTGCTGATCAAGAACTAACTGAAGTAGAAAATAGCCAGAATTTTGCAGAAGGCATTCTATCCCATAAAAGATCAGGATCCTTGGAGTTTGATATTAACATATGTACATATGAAAAAAATTGTATATGACATTTGCAGAACCTTTTCTTGTATATTACCTTTAAAACAAAGCAGTGATCTGTAGGTGCCTTGTACTTCACTTTGTGTTGAGTACCATAATAAACGTTCATATTTTCAAATTGAATGAAGCATGCCAGATCTCGGGATGTCTACAAATAAAAATCAAACACACCATTGTTAGAGGGAATTAAATTTTGATACGCGGCTCATTAAAGGACTGTTTTCAAAGTGCATGAATGCTGATGCTTTTTTACTTTTTTTTAATTGTCATGGAGTTGACTAAAGAAGAATTTTAAGCATATGCACTCTTAATCTAACAACTGGAAGAGGGTCAGTATATATTGAGAATAATACGTACCACTAACATTTTTCTGCTGTTCTGATTTTACTGTGGTTCCGTGCTTTGTGTGCAGATTTGGGCTAAAGACTAATAAGACTGAATAGAAGAAACATAGTAATAATTTCAGTAAAATGCATATAGACCTAATCGTGCCCTTACAGTTCTGAGGAGAGAAAAAAGGTTTTGTGTTCTAAATTACTTTAGKATCTTGCTTTTCCTTCATATTGGTTAAAAAATGTAAACTCTCATCAGGAAATAAACACATATTTCATCTGTTCTGCTTTGATTTTTCTCAAATTTCCTGGCACCATTCCTTTTCTGTTTATCATAATATTTACTCACTCATAACATGTTGCTGAAGTAACAAGGTATCTGTTGCTGGCACACTTCTCTGTGCAGAAGAATTCTGCACACAAAGCATATCTTTTGCTATCCTTTGGAGGGAAATGCAAAAATGGCCCTGTCAGCTGGTCACTGCTGGCTAAACTGAGAAATCCTGAAAACCGTGAAAAAAGAGAATAAATCCCGTTCCCTTTCTATTGCTAAGAACAGGGTTATATTTCAGCATATGATGATTATTCTGTGCTGCTATCATTCTTATTGTTAGTTTTATTAAGATAGGCCCTTCAGCTGGGTTTATTTATGCTGATACATTTATAAACTCCGCAGTTAACTGGGTTTGCTAGTAAGATTTTTGAGGAGAGGAAAGTCTCCATATTCTATTTAGATAGATTCTATCTAGCCCTATCTAGACCTGTTTACGGCAGCTAAAATTAATATACATGCAGTTGTTGTTTTCTTCTAAGTAACGAACATATTTTCACACAAGGGACAATCAAAGACACTTATTGCCACTACTTCTGCAATTTTAACCTGACCAGATTAATAGAAACGAATTTTTAAATTGTCTGCAATTTCAGTTCTGCTGTTTTGCAGTCCTGTCCATTAACAGCACTTTTTTGAATCACATGCAAGTAGACTAATGCTGAAGAAAGAAATTAAGATGAGAATGCTGAAGGATGCCTTGTTTGTTTAAAAAATAATAAAAAAAAGTTTGTAAAATTATCTGAAAGTGTTCCTACATCTTCAAAGGTTTGCAATATATTTTATATCCATCATAAAGTGCCAAAGGTACACCAGACTTCTTTACTTTTTAATAAAAAACGAAAACACAATCATATGATGGATTTCTAAACCACTGCAGCAACTGAAGATATTATTATTCACCAGCTGTTTGTTTCTGTACCTCAACGAAAGATCACTGTACTCACAGCTGAACCACTGTGGCAAGTCCCATGAGTGTCCCCACCTTGACTTCAGATGAACTTGGCTGAGGAGCTCTCCTGAATCCTGCTGCAGTGCTTTAAGATGTTCATGCCTTCCCTGCACACTGCTCACCTACCAGAGATTACTGTCTCCCCAAAAGAGATCTGTACCTGAACCTCAGCTGTTCCAACACAGAGTCCAGTCATTAGCTTAAATCGCCATGTAGATTTGGGCTAAGAGACTTTATCTGGACAGGCCGATGCATGGACACAACATCCTTTTGCTGAAGCTGCTACTGAAGCTAATAGGTGAGCCATGACTCTCTCCTAAAGAATTTGAGTCAAAGTGCTAAATCACTGTGACTGGCCAGACTGGTAGGGCAGCGGGTTCAGAGTGCTCCCACAGTTCCTTACTACGGCTCAGTTCAGGCAAGGTGGTACAAAGGCTGCAACGACCGACAGGCAACAGAGTGTKAAACCAAAACAGCTGTTGCAAGGTGACTGCCTAATTCCACTCTGATCCTACATTTGCAGTCCACCAGCAGAAAAAGGAAAGCACTTTCCACATCTCAACTATGATGGAAAGTCACTGAAAGATGAAAAAAAAAGGTTAGGGAAGTATCATACATGCTTGCCCTGCTTAGGCACTCTGCTGCTGGCCATCGGTGGTGGCAGTCTACAATGAAATCTCCTAGATGGCCTTTTCATTTGACCACTCAAATACTCTCTTCTCTCAAGTGCTTTCCAAATAGAGTTCTAATTTTTAATTAATAAGATGTTGTGTGTGTGCAAGAAGATTTGAGGACTGAAAGACATTGTATCAAGGTCAAGTAAAGTCGCAATAAAAAGAGCAGCCAGCTGCCCTCATATGCAACATACCTAGGACTGCTTTGGTTCTTCAGGGCTGGTAATTTAGACTCTTAAAATACTTTGCAATAGTAAATGTCAGTGCATCTAATTCTGTCAAATGGACACCTCTGTCTCACTTCTTTCTATACAAAGGSCAATCTTAAAAAGCAGTAAAAGATGAATGTATTCTCTAGGTAAAGACCACTGTAGATAAAAGATGCTTTTTGCCTGATGGTTACTAGCACAGAAAGTTCTTACCAAAGCCAGATTCCTCTTTCTGTGACAAGAAATGAGCTTATTTGAAAATTATTAAAACATTCTTCCACAAAGAAACTGTATAAGCGAAGCGTTATTTGCAGCGTAACACCAGCTGACGGGCGCTGTATTGTTKTTCTTTCCCCCTCATTGACTTCTGAAGAAGCGCTATTTCATTAATGCTTTTATGAAAAAGGGGGAAATGTGAGAAGATTCAGTGACAACATTCTCATATTTGCACAAATGACGTGGCCAAAGTTAAAACAAACAAACAAAAAACCCTCTCAGATGCACCAGACACTGCTCTTAATATGTCACCTTGGGAGTTCTTCACTTTCACCTCCATGAATTGTATTATTGCTAAAAGGCTTATTTGGCTTCCTGACCTTGGTTTTTCCTTTGGGTACATAATAAATTCCAGAAGCCCGTAGAAGAAAATAACGCCTCTTCCAGGATTTTTTTCCATCTTCTTTTAAATAAAGGGCCCCTTCAAGCTCTGGCACAATGACAGATGTCCTGCAGAAGCTCTCCTGTGCAACATGAATAATATTACACAAAACAAATGGATTTAAGCAAATTAATACATAGCAGGAAAAATGCTCCCTTTAAAAATAAAGACATTTCCTGTGACAGTGAATGCATGAATACGGGAAACGCAGTTATAAGGGAGCTGAATACCCTGGACAAGCAAATGAAAGTTTTCCGAAATAATGTGGTAATTTGGCTGGGTTAGTTGCATGCTCACACAGGTGAACAAGGCTTGCAAACTGCCTGTTTTCTGAAAGGTCAAGAAAAACCTGCAAAAGGCCTTTACTAGACAAAGATGTGCCCAGTGAGGGCAACAGAAGTGAATACTTGGTACCACTTGTTTTTTCACTGCTGCTGTATCTATAGGTTCTGTAGAGAAATACTTACTCTTTTAGAGATTGTCTTTAGAGAGCACTTAGGGCTTTAGAAACAGCTAGAGAAAAAAGTCCACCTCAATCTTTGCTTTCACTTTCAAATGCATGCTAGCATTTGCAACACTGTTTGAACAAAACATGCTACTTTGCTTGAAGGACCTACTGCTGAGCATTTTTTAATGCCAACACAATTCATGTTCTCATTTAGAAGTTACCAAGACTTCTGCTGGTTGAGATTTGGTGCCTTCATGATGAGAAATCGATTTGGGGAATCCCCAGACACCTGGGAACAGCATCTTTTTCCTGAACTTTTATCAAAGCCAAAATGCTTGCCCCGGAGAACTGAGATAATCTTTTCTTTCTTATAACTCTGGATTTTTCTCTCTCAAAGCACACAACTGAATTAAAACTTTAACAGGGAAAGCAAGAGACTGAATAGACTTCCTGAAAAAATGAAAAGATTCATTTTCTGTTTTAGCACAGCTGATAATTTGAGGTCATGAGAAGCACATCTACTTCCACTCTAAAGGTAATAGTTCTGTTACTAGGAACACGAAGTCACAAGGGCTCTAAAGGGCTGAACGATGTTGCACAGTATTTCTTTCATTCGGATTTATCATTCAGATTAATACAGCATTGTTTTTGCTGGTTTCATGGTACTAATCTTCATAGAAATACTAAATACAAACAGTTTCATAGCACTGGGTTCTAACAACAAAATAATTCTCCAACATTTAATTTCTTTGATAAATATACACMGGGATAGAATCCATATTCTTAGTGGTGAGCAGCAGATGCAAAGTCACAAACTAAACCTTAGATACCAAACCGCTAYTATCAGCCATCACAGAGCTTCCTGTTGTTACACATTTGCCCACAAAGCGTGAAGCTCTGCTCTTACAGGGCAGCGTTGGCGATGGCTGCATCATCAACCTAGAAAGTTGGCTTACCTCCAGTAAAGCCTCTTTGTTTTTCTCATTCATTTCTTTGCTTTCACTCTTCCCTTTGTTTGTCAGGTAGAAATGCTGATTAAGACAGAAAAGAAATTGATGTTAGTTATAGAGACAGCGGTACAAATAAGCAGATCACTACAAGCCCACTCAATAGTTATTCAGCCTTTCCATCCTGGGTGCCCAACTAATAGATACAGGAGGCAGATGTTTAAGRATTCCTCTTGTTACAGACAGACTTAATCACGGCCTGCCTGTTCCTGAGTTTTARTTCTTTACTTTGAATTTAATTCAAAAGTAATATAAAATTACTTCTGCCTCTGTACATACARCCTCCCCCAATTTTAAAAACACTGGCATAGGCCTTGTCTTTATTTGGCTGTTTTTCTGGAGCAACAGGTTTGATTTTATCATTCCATTTTGCATAGCTTCCTGTATTATTACAGGAGGTGTTAGAGAACATAACATTATATTGCACACTGAGGTATGATGGAGAAAATACAATATTAAAACTAGAAAGCATTTTTATTTTAGCAACACATTTTTGGTAGCTTGCCCTCACTCATATCTGGTGCTTTGGACATACTTCAGCTCTTCATTTTAACAACAAGCGCTTATACTCAGGAGCCTTCACCCATAGTTACTTCCCCCTACTTTTAAAACTCAATCCCTGCAAAGTATTTTTATCCAAGGAAATATTTGAAAACCAAGAAGAAATCAGTGTACTAAATGACCACCATGACAGATTGGCACATGCAGTCCAGATCACCATTTGAAACATGGGCCAATGTCTCAAAAGGGGTCCCCCACCTCTGGGAGAGTGGCTTTCTGAAGCTACAGCCCTCAGAGGACGCAAGGTCTTCTGCCCTTGCAGGCAAGGAAGCAGCAAGCCTCACRTACCCAGCTGCCTACAACCATACGCTCACCTACTGGCAAGCAGCMGAAACAATTTTGAATGTGCACTGGACAGGGATTGTACAGAACCCTTGGAAGAAGGTACAGCTTCARGCAGTGGGAACGCTGGCTCAGGGATATGCTGGTCGGAGCATGTCCATGGGCTTAGCCCAACAGCAAGCGCGACCGGGCAGTGCAGCCACCAGCTGCCTGCAAATAGTAAGGCAGCCACGCGGGAAGAAAGCAGGTGGATCAAGGAGTTAGGCCATGCRTTGAGTAGCATTTGGAGCTATGGGCTAGAGGCCAGGACGGTACACACAAAACCCTCGTGTTTGAACATCCTCTAAAGAAAAGGATGCTTAGAATAGAAGCTTAGGTTTGGAAAACACCTGATGCATGGGACAGTCCTACTGATTTCCCTGGAATTAGTCAAAAAGTTAGGCTTGCAGGACAAAGGGCATGGAATCAACAAAACCCGTTTTCTAGGAAACGGACAAAATTGTAAAGACTCGGCAAATTTTGAAAGTTATCTACTTAAAAAGTACTCCCAATTCTGTAGTTTTGTAATTTGTCAGCAATTCTGTAGGAAGAAAAGCAGCAGAGCTTATCTGACATTTCATATCCCCTCGCCATTTCTTCAGTGAAATACATGTCTCAAGGTTATGAGAACGTAACTACATACGTGCATGCAGTCTTGCCCTAGTACCAAAACATTACCAAAAGACAAGGGAAGTGTGCAAACGAAGGAAGCAACATGCTGTTGCTACATCATATGAAATAAACACAGAATCAGTGAGCCTGCCATGCCAGCATCCCATGTTTAGAGCAAAAAGGCTTATCTGAAGTGAAACTGCTTCTCCACACAACCACATCTTCTTTTTCAAGCAGTGTTTTGAACAGCAGCCTRCCAGAATGCAAAGCTTGGTGCAGATGGCTTTCAGAAGGCACCAGGAGAGGAAGGGGAAGGAGTGTGGATGATCTCAAAAGCAGTTCTTTAAAAACGACTTTCTTAAAAGTTCACAGTAAGTCAGACGGGGACATCAAACACAGCCACCTGCAATTCAGCCTATACTTCTGCCATATCTGTAGTACGGACATAAGAAAAGAAACTGGGGCTTCCACCGGAATAGCCGCCCTTACTAAGAAACAGACTAAAATTCTTATACAGGATTTACAGCAGCACAAACAGCCTGGGCACACTTTTACTCCACTCATCTGCCTTGGTCAGACGTCAGTGCTGATAACAGGAGAAGCTTGGTTTGCTTATTACAACTGATTCACGTCCAAGCATCTGGCATTTATTTAGCAAAAGCACAGACCACCCTGTGCCTACACAGTTAATAGTAAAGAAACAAAGTCTGTAATGACATCCATGCTAGAGCACTAACAAAGTAGCGTTTTTGTTAGGGAAACAGGGCTCTGTCACCCRAACCAACATTACAAAGAGGTACAATTTCATCTTTCACTTGTCAACACACATTTCCTCTATTACTGAGTGCCTCCTTTATGTCTCTGCCTTCCTGATATCTGGAAGTACATGGTGCTTACTATTTGCCAGTGGCTGAGGACCTGGGAAGCAGATTGTACCCTGTACTTGTTTTCTTACTGTGTGGTCTCCTATTTTTGATCAGAAGCATTCATCATATAGGAGGCAACCACATGTGTCAACAAGTGGCAATAAGAAAGACCACAACTCTGGACTTCAGGAGAGCAAATTCTGGCCTGTTCAGGGACCTTCTTGGAGGAATCCCATGGGTTAGGGCCCTAGAAGGAAGGGGGGCTCCAAGAGAGCTGGTTAATATTCAAGCATCACTTCCTCCATCAGCRCATCCCCATGAGTAAGAAGTCAAGCAGAGTCATGCAGGAGACCTGCATGGATAAACAAGGAGCTCCTGGCCAAACTCAGAAAGAAGAAGGAAGTATACACAATGTAGAAAAAGGGACACTTGGCAGGAATACAGGAATGTTGTCAGAGCATGGCAGGATGTGATGAAGAAGGCTAAGGTATCCTGGGCTGCATCAGAAAGAGTGTTGCCAGCAGGTCAAGGGAGGTGATCCTGTCCCAACACTCAGCCCTAGTGAGGGTACGTCTGGAGTACTGCATCCAGTTCTGGGCTGAGAGATAAGGAACTACTGGAGAGAGTCCCGTTAGGGCTACAAAGATGATCAGAGGACTGCATCATCTCTCCTATGAAGAAAGGCTATGAGAACTGGGCCTGTTTAGCCTGGAAAAGAGAAGACTGAGGGGRGATCTTATCAATGTATACAAATATCTTAAGGGAGGGTGTCAAGAGGATGGGGCCAGACTCTCTTCAGTGGTGCCAAGCACCAGGACAAGAAGCAATGGGCACAAACCRAAGTACAAGAAGTTCCATCTGAATATGAGGGAAAACTTCTCTCCTGTGAGAGTGACAGAGCCCAGAGAGGTTGTAGACTCTCCTTCTCTAGAGATATTCAAAACTCGCTTGGATGTCATCCATGCAACGTGCTCTAGGTGACCCTGCTTGAGCATCAGGGTCGAACTAGATGATCTCCAGAGGTACCTTTCAACCTCAACCATTCTGTGATTATGTGTCCACATGAGGTCATTCCAAGTCCAGTAGTCAAAGGTGATGGTAAAAGGCAAACTCTTTCCTGTCCAAAGACACTACTGGGAAAAGCATGTTTGATTTTGGATGTCAGGTCACTGCTACAACAACATTTGACTACAGGCAGCTCTCTGCATAAGTCCACAAATGCGAGAATTAACTGCTTTTTAGTTCCAAAAGAAGGTTTCTCTCTTTTGGCAGACAGCTGAGCTTACTTAACAGGATGTACTCATCCTCTTGGGATGATAACCCAAGAATATAAAGGGATGTTTAAACTAACCAAAGCACACTGGCACACTTTGTCTTTGGGTTTGCTTTGTGCGCTCTATTTGAGTTATTTGCTGCAGAAATGAACAGTTGTTTGCTGAACTTGTCCCTGTGCCAGGGTACCCTGGACTAGCAACAGAGGCAGTTTTGATGTGTCCTGCTCGCCAGGTACAACAGCCATGAGAGACATTATGCCAGCATTTCCCCTGTGCTTGTGCAGGGCAGGGTAGGACAGTGGCAAAACTACCTGATGACTCATCTCTGGTTTTACACTACAGGGAATTCCACATGCACACAGGGAACTCCTGTAAAGATTTTATAGCCAGCTTTAGTTAATTTGTGCTTTGTACTGTAATCTGCAAAATTCCACAAGTTTTTGCACACAGTCTTTCTGCTTAACCATTTCCTATTTGTGGAGAGGCAGGCAAAAAAATCAGGACAGATCTCTCTCCACTGTATAATCCTCAGACAACAGCAGAAGACAGAAATGGTTTTGAATAGTTTCCAAAAAAAAAAAAAAATCCTCTGGTGTCACACGTAAGCAAACCAAACTTGGATCACAGCAGAAACAGTAGCCATAACTATTGCACTGTCAAACCTTCTGAGCCATGCTCCAAATCTCTGTATCCGCAAAAAAATTTTGTTACATGAAATAACACCCCTCTTCTGCCTTAGTCTCCTTTCACACATTGCTCCATCTAAGCTGAAACGCAGCAGCTACTTGTCAGCACCCAGCACCAGGCAGGTGCTCAGGGCAGTCCTCTCCCTCGGCCTCTCCTGCCGCCTGGATTGTATTTTTGCTCTCAGTCTACTGAAACTGTTTTCTTCCTGGGAGATCGCAAGGTCCACAGGAGCAGAGGCCAGGCAGCGCGCGGCACATGAGGCAGCTGCTCCGTGCTGGTGGCCGTCTCCCTTGTGCAACGAGCCGCCCGGGCAACGAGGCGAAACGGGCCGGCTCGCCGAGTCGCGGGCTGCAGCCGGCCCGTCCAGACCGGGCGCCGACCGCAGCACGGCTCACGCGGGACAAACGGAGCAGCGCGCGGTCACACCTGCAGCCCGTCTCGTATCGTGCTGAGTGTCCTAAAAAAATGCAGATTATACKAGGAGATACCTATGATCGCTCTGAAGATCACAAGGCAGGTAAGGATATGAAGCTAAAGGCAAAGCACTTTAAAGGTCCAAAAATGCATTTTCAACTCTGTTTACTTGATGTTATAATGTTTGAAGAAAACTACTACACCTAACTTTTCATACCTTATGGATGATGATCTTKGAATATTTAAAGAAGAGGGAATACAGGTCAAATGAAAGCCATACGTAAGAAAGGATGCAGCTACAAACAAAGCGCTTAACAGGCTGATTAAA
The DNA here is from genome assembly GCF_003343005.1 of Rhea americana. Classification (NCBI taxonomy): domain Eukaryota; kingdom Metazoa; phylum Chordata; class Aves; order Rheiformes; family Rheidae; genus Rhea; species Rhea americana. Next base: position 1,681,831 of record NW_028186679.1, read on the forward strand.
AATTGCCTGTGAAACAGTTAAACTGTGTAAAGACTATATCTGTACTACCACCCCAAGGCAGAAAAATAAAAATATTTATCCAAGTAATATCTTCAAGTTGAAACTACACCCTGGTCTGAAATATACTAATACAAAAAGAAATTAAGATCACTAAATATTAGGAGCACAGTGAAAAATACTTTTCCTCTCTCTTTTCAATTTATTTGTGCATTTGCCAGAACACTGAACAGTCACTTTCAGTGCCACACTTCTGTCCCCTCCAGAAAGTAGCAGTGGAGAGAAAAACACCTGATTTACAGAGTCATTAATGGCTGGCAGAGGTGGTTAAWAATAAAAGCATCACCTGCTAGATACCAGCCAGATTTCACTGTCTTCAAAATACATACTTGAGCATGGAATTGTGATAGCTGGCCTGTTAAGACAGACATTAGGAGTTCTTGTTCCACATCCTTCTCATGCTGTTCAGTACTCTTGCTTTTGGGAAGAAACAAAACGTGAATTCACTGTACGAGTTTGGGGGATATAGTTCTTGCTTTTGATTTACGTGTGTGGGAGCAGAAGCATAAAGTACTCACTGTAACCAGATTTTTACTAATTTTTGTAAATACTGGACAAAAAAAATACATAAAAATGTACAGAACATGCAAGTGGCGTCACTTGAACTGTTTGAATTTCTCGTCTGCTTCTACCAGCAATAGGGAAACACAAGAAATTAGAATTCATGTAAGCAAAAATCAAATACGCAGTGATTTAAAAGCATGACTAACACTTAGAGTTAGGGGTTCAGACTCAGCTCTCCCTTACAAATAACCTTGCTTAAATGAAACARAAGTGTTTCCTACATCCTTCATTTTATTATAGCCTTTTTAAGCTGAGAATTATTCTTTGAGCTCTTTAAAAAGAGCTGTTGAAAGCGACAACCTTCCTCTCAAAGGTCAGCACCGCATCCTTGGACCACGTGACAGAGCGTCACCCTTCCTACATTACAGACATTTTCTTCACACGTGTGCTGATACGTATTTCTGTTTCACTCTTTTGTCACAGACTCGTGACCTTCCGCCTCTACAGATGAGTCACTGACACCTTTCGTGCAGCAGTGTTTTACTGCAAATTCCCTGCGGGGTAAATTCTACTACAGTGAGGAGGGGGTGCAAGCGTGYCTGTCTCTGTGAAGAGGAGGAGACCTGAGGGTTTTGCAAACATTTTTTTCCAAAATGCATTCCAAATGCTTTCAAAATTTGTTTTAAGAAGCAAAGCCACGGATAAATATTAGAGAGGGTCTGCATGACACGAATGACAATCTTCTGTAAACAGCCACCACTATCAGCTGAGCAATACATTGCAAGCACACACATAGAGGACAATTCCTGTATTTCAAAACCTCAGTTCCTCTTTAGAAAATGAAATATTTAATTAATTCTTGTTTAATCTATATCAGGTATACGTCTAATTCATAGAAAGAAATAATGAATACATAGCACAGCTCACAGATCTCCTCCAGAGGTCCACTTAGGGTGATGGTGGGCCTGTTTCAACAATGCAATACAGATACCTTTGTAATCAGATTTTTTTTTTAAAGCACTAATTCAATTGCTAATTTGTCTAAGAATAAACTGCAGGTGCATGAATACCCTTGGAACTTGCCCTGCTCTCTTCTAGAGAAAAAAATCACAAGTCACAAAACTGAGACGTCCATTTCCACAGAAAACCTCCGACAGAACGAGCGCTAACCCAGAACACGAGTATCACCGGTGCTGCTGCATTATAATTGGCTCTGTCAAAAAAAGCACTCTAATTTCGGTGCTCCCAGGATGAGTTCATGAGGCAACCTCGACATAACCTGAGCTCGGAGGAGGAGGAGGCCCAAGGTTCTCAGAACACASCACCAGAGCACTGGATTTCAGTTTCTCATTGGTTACATGACAATTTCCGTAACTAGTTAGCTATATAACCACATGCTCTCCTGGCCACCCACTTGGCATTTGCTTTGGTTTACCGTTCAGACTCACTGCACATCATATATTCTCTTCTACCACGTTTTGTAATCCAGCATGAGCTCTGTCTGTACAACGCTGATTATTTCCCACCAAAAAGAAAAAGTGCTGATATGACTGAACTATTCTGCATGCCTCACAACATTTGRATTTACTGAGCCTGACAGGTGGTTAGACTTTATTGCTGCCAAAATATTTCAACAGTATGATAGTCACAACTGATGCAGTTTCCCCAGGCTGCTCATTTTAGGGCTTATCACAGAGATGCTGAAGCTCAAAGACTGCAAACATGTCCAGAGCAAGCTGAACATTCCTGAGCAGCAGGACAGAGTTAGGACCTTATATGAGTTTTGCTTTGGCTCATGTTTATTTCTAATGGTCACCGCAATCAAAAAACGCAGAATCCTCACCAAAGACCTGCTCCCTACGAGCCACTTCCTGACCTTGCCCTGGGCCACAGCAAACAACGTTACTGGTGTACAAGTCAAACATACAACCTAACCTCTGCTGCTACCTATGTTTAACAGCCCAAGAAAGTACGACATCCCGAGACATCACGTATGTTTTATTTCCAAAACTGGCTTTTGCTGTTTAATACTAAAAAGTCAACATTAATGCACGTATGCTGCAGGGTAAGTTTTCTTTCTCTTTCTGYGCTTACTTGTTATGTGAATGAAGGAAACCTCCTCTCTGCAGGTTTTATTTGAAATACTTGCTCAATTTAAAGAAATTTGAACAGCTGAGTGAGCTTTACTGCCAAATTATGTATTTGATTCATTTTTTTCTACAGTGAAGAATTACTCATTTTTGTCTTGCTGCCCTAAGGATCAAACCAGATGCTCAAAAAGTTAATAGATACCTGACAAAGCAAAAAAGTACAGCACCAAAGAATCCATCGCCTGTTATGCATGCTTTTCACCGCACATCACAAGAAAGAAATGATTTGTATATGGATCTGTGCTATACAGCTTGGTGCAGTCAGGGTAGAGATCCTCATTTTATAGAGTTAATGTGCACAGTTTACTTCTCCCCAATCTCCTCAATTCCAATTCTTCTCCCCAGTCTTCCAGGTAAAGTCTCTCTTTAGTACTCAGCATTCTTTTTATGTAGTTTCAAAAATTAGACCTTCAAGGAAATACTGATGCTCACCAGTGAAAACAGTGGTAGAAACCTTAGTACTGACAAAAATCAGATCTTTACAACTGTCCCATCTCACTGCAATTCTGAGAGCTGTACCTAACTAAAAGCTTGTTCCAGTGCAGAATTACATGCCGCTGATGAAATGCTTTAAAATTAACAGAAAGGAATAGAAAGAACTGATTTTCACATCCTTCAGTTTTTTTTTTCTGAAAGTACACATTTTGCTCTCTTTAATTTAGAGCCGACAGAGCAAATTAATAGTGTAATACACAACATATGGACTAAATAAAATAATTGCAGACTGCTTTCCAAATATTTTGTTACCTTACCTGGGGATTTTTAAATAAAGCATATTTTTCACTTTTTTCCAAAAATAGAATCTTATTCTCCGTATCTCGAGTCCAGTGTGACAGCACTTCAACAACATTTTCATGGTCTTCAAAAAACCTTTCTGGAGAGACAAAAAGGGTAAGGTAAGACACACAAACCCTCTCTCCCCTCTCCCAAGGCTGCAGATGGAAATTCCAGTGTCAGAAAGAAATAATTAGCTCATGTTCGTCAGAACTGGAGAGCCCAGCCCTCTTTTCCACAGCTCAGAAAAGTGCAAAACCACATGAAAACAGTGTCTGGTGSAAGGGCAAATCCGCTACAGAACATGCCTTACGCAGCACGGGCACCCTCTTGGAGTCCTCCCGCAATTCTGTGCTGCTGGCCAGAGACTGTACAGGATGGAAACTCTGTCCCACCAGGAGTGG
>NW_028186679.1:1685865-1716223 GCF_003343005.1 Rhea americana
AACTTATTAAAACAAATGAAAAATTTTTTGTCAGCAGGAAGAATGCTATGCACTCAGAATAAAATCTTTTATTTCAGGCAACCGCATTTAAAACCAGAAACAGCAAAACTAAGGGAACAAGAAGATAAACTGATAAACCAATGTGAACTATTCTTTCACTCAGCATATCAGCAGTTAAACCCCACCAGAGATCTGGGAGACATAGTGTCAATTCTATCCCTTATTTGGATGATTGGAAACCAAATCCTCCACCCAAAAAAAGCCAGCAGGTTATGCTGACATTAGGAAACTCCTGGCCTCTCCTTCTGGAGTTTTACTTTTACGAAGTAAGTTAGCAGTCACATAAATCCCCTTTGGGAAAAAAAAAAAAAAAAAAAAAAAAAAGATGTCATCCTGATTTCACAAGTAATTTTGGAAGGACCCAAACTGCATTTTTCTGAAATTCAGTATCTGTGAAGCGGGAGAAAAAAAGAAAAAGAAAAGAAAAATCACCCAGCTCTAATTTTCAGTACGATTTTGGCAGTTTCCTATGAACAGCTGTACTCCCCTTTCAGTGGTCTCTGCTGACCACATTTTTCAACAGCCTAGATTGGCTTAGTGTAAGAGAAGATAACACAGCACGTATTTTGTGGGCTTTCGATAATAYTGCTTGTTATTTTTGACAAGAGTTCAGTGTGATCCATCAAAACTAACTTGCGGGAATTAAACAACTGCTGACTTTCATAAACTGCAGACTGACTTCAAGGCCAGTCCATACRTATATTGTAGTTTCTTAACAACACGAGCTTTGTTATCTTGCTAATACTTCCGTGATAATAATATGTTTCATTTAGCAATTGGTATTTCTGCAATAAACTGGAAATAAAAAGCACTACACAAAGCCCAAGTAATCACTTGAAGGGTAAACAGCATCTTATATTCCAGATAACTATAAGATAATTCTCAAGCTGTAACATTAAACCTACCTACCTACAGTAATTATAGTGAGGGACAGAAAGTACACAATGACTTAATTTAGATTAATTTTGAAGCAATAAATTCACTCATAGCACTCAAATTGTTAACTTAATTCTGTCACAGCACAGTGTTAAGCAGTCAAACAACATTTGAGATTTTGATGACAGAGAGAGTGGCAAATAGTTACCCTTAAAAACTTCAGGAAACTCAGATAATGCACTTGAAATACACAAAAACTAGGTAAAAGTTTCATTTCAGCAATATCTTAGATATTTTAGATGGMAAAAGATTTTACAGCAGGAAAATCCTACTTTGCAAACCTGTAGGTGGTATGGAATATATCTAGTGCACACGCTGTCCTACATGTCAATGCCAAATCATGGATCAAAGAAATGCAAACGTGAGAATAAGTGCGGAGAGAGGCAAAAATTTATTCTCTCGTCATGTGTTCTTTAGTGAGGACTAATTTCTGCCACATCCAGTTTGTTTCATTTCCAGTTCCAGGTTTTTATTATATAAAAGGTCTGATCTTATGATCTTACAATGACTAGGTGGATCTTTTTTATAGTTGATAGTTTACTCTCTCTAAAAAGAAATATATATGTTGGTACGTACCCAGTGTTACATGATCTCACTACTGAAAACATTCATGATAGTTTTTAATGTGCTATTAATCTAAAAGTATAGTTCATTTTATTTACAACAATGGTCTCTTAGAATATCAGTATACACGAGATATTCTATCATGGATCTTCTGACATAAAACTAGCTTGGACCTTCTGGAATATCAGTTCACTAGCCTAGAATACTTGCTGCTTAGATTTGCTTCTTATAGTGAATGCAATTTTCTTCTCTTAAACTCCAGCATCCAAAACAGGTAGAAAGGGAAAGACCAGGAAAGCCTGTCTACTAAGCAGACTGATAGTGATAGAGCTGACAGAAAGGCACTTGAGAGGAATAAAGAATAGTTATGTTTTTATTACTCTACACAAAATGAAATGCTTTTTCCTGCCTACTGGAAACAGGAGTATGCACCACTCCACCCAAATCGAAATCTCCTTCTGCAAACAGAAGGGCTCCATTCCCAGCTCATTTGGACCAGGTAACAGGCTCCTGCAGACTTTTTCTTTCTTTCTGGACCAACTACTGATTTATTTCCTTTCCTATGCTTCTTCTATCTTGGCTTTTAAAAATAGTTTTTATTCAGTATGAGAGTAATTCTTTACTAGATTAGTACAATGCAAAGTACGCAGTATTAGCTGAGACTAAAGAAACATGTTTTAAAAAAGAAGTAAAAATTTTTAAAAGTCTAATCATTAACCCCAATGTTTGTAGCACATGACCCTTCTGATACCTTCAATTTCAGATGGAGAATTCAAAATTTCTACCCAGATTATGAAGAAACACAAGTAAATTTTGTTCAATGGTTATGGACTTTCAGAAAACAATCCGTTGCATGATGTAATTCTAACRCTCAGAAATGTTTGTCTAAGTCTTGTCAGACCAAAAGAAGCAACTTTTCAAGACATGAAAGCACTCAAAAATTATTCAAAGTAACATCCGTGAAACTTTCAGGGCCTGGCAACATTTCCAATCTTAATTAAGATTAGCATGTAGAAAAGAATCTGGCAATATTGCTTCACATATCATCTTAATGGAGAAGAAAGAACTCATTGGCAGTTACTGTCTCTGCTGTTCTTACAARCAGATGAATATCTTCTTGTTCATGAGTAGTCAGGCTTTTTCCAAGCCATTTTTACATTTCTTTGTTTTAGTGTTGTACGATCATTTTTCCTGGGGTTCTTTTAGAGTGTGATACTGATGTTTAATTTTTTTTTGTGCATTTTTACATTTCTTCTGGGAATCTGTAAACTGAGAATGCAAAAGACTGTTCGACAATTTCCAGTTTCTTTGGGTCAAACATAATTTCYAATTTCTCTAGGTCAAACGCTACCCTGTAAGAAAGTTGCAGCAATTTTCCTTTTCATTTTGATGTGAATGCATTTTCAGCCTCACCAGTAAAAAGATTCTGAAACAACTTGCAAGGAGAGAATGTTCCATCCTTAATTAGGTGTCAAAGCCTTTCTGAAACAAAACTCACATCATACAATGCACAAGTTTTGCACAGCTGCTTCCTAGGACTTGGAGGCCACATTAGTTACTTCCTAAGTCATAAGGCACCACCAGCAGAGCTGCAGCCCTGTCAAAGATCAACGTCCTGTTCACAACTGCACTTAAGCAAATGACTGCAGCAACTGAAACATTAGAAGTGACTGAAATGCTTCTTGGACGGTCTTGTTTAATTACAACATTTGTTTGGCCAAGTACACAAGAGCCTGCTGACAGCCCCTCAGTGCTGCATCCCCTCTTCAAAGGGCAGAGTTGAGTACTTATGTGTTTGGGTCTGGGAGGGTTTGACAAACAGAGTAAAATTCACGTAGCCCCTCTGTGTTGTGTAAAATTGAATAACGGGAAGAGCAGCAAGCAGGGAGCTTTCTGCGGGTAGCGGCACCGCGGACTGGAGGGCTCCATGGTACGGTGAGAACGGCCTGCGGGCACTCCCGYGGCAACCCGCAGCTTTCCCCTGGGACGTTCAACACCAGCTACACTCTGACACCAGGTAACATCCACATCCCCCTCTTTCAGGTAGTCTTTCAACAGTAAAACCTCAAACACAAATAGACACAAGGGCAGGAGAAATGTYAGTAATTAACTTTTCAAGATTACCATACCATAGGAAGCACGGTATCGATCTGCTACGTGTTCCAAGAGGACCCTGTCACTACGCCACTTACCAATTTGCAGCTCTGGGTACGTTTCATACAGGCACCAGTCCACGTTGCAGTTGCAATGGGTTTTCTCAAAGAGATTGTCTAAAACATCCCGTGCCACCTGACGCTCGTCCAACATCAGTGACTTTGTGCTGTTATCGTACATGTGCACCTTGACAACCAGCTGAGCAAAGAGTCACAGAAGAGTCAGTTAATTTCAGAAGCAAGTAAAAGGCCAGTCTGAATCTGCTAACATAGATAAGAARGATTAAGGCAGAAGGTTATTACTGCTTCAAAGGCACCCTGTTCCACAGGGAGCTGAGGGAATACTACAGCTTGRAAGCTTTCACGTTATGCTGCCACCAAAATAAAGATCTCTTCTTGAAAAAAAGGTAATTGAACTTCGTCCTGTGCAGGACTTCAGGAAAGGTGAAATTGCTATGGAGAGAAAGTAGAAGCTCATCTCTTCTTTAAATCTACTAGATAAGCAATTAAGGAAAATGCTTGATARGGTAATCAAGCACAAAAGGACAGTGCATCCTTAAAAAAGGCTAGAAATGCAGAAAGGCCTAATTTAGTTTTAAATGAGGAAAAAAATGGAGGTATTTAAATTCCTCCACTTGTACTGAAATCAGAACAACAATCATCTACAGAAGCTATACACAGAGCATGAAAAAAATGGTGAATTTGGAGGGCTTCTTCAAGTCATCTTATTTAAATATCCCCTTATTTCAAAATAGTTGTATAAGAGGCTTTGGTACAACAAAGAGAACCTCTGTTAAAGCTGAGATAGAAGCAGAAAGTGAGGATCCCCAAAAGAAAAACTACATTGCCTCTGAAAAGGAAAAGCAAACAAAACAAAACCACTGTACTTGCTCTGATTCCAACTCTTGTGTATATGTCTCTCYAAAATAAGCAGCTCAGCTGCAGCACATATTATAGAGAAGAAATGTTGTACATACATAATCTAAAACATGTTCAGGGAAAATGAGAATTTTGTCTGGTTATATTCTTTTGAAYGTTCAGAAACATGCAGGCAGATTGCACCCTTTTGTAAAACTGCAAAGAGCAACTTTCTTTAGTCTTTAAACTTCCCTGGAATTCAAAAAATTACAGTAATTTCATTACAGATGTCACTTAGCCACAAAGAAGACTCAGTTTTACTTCTACTTGTTGGTTTCAAATATTCAGTATGCAAAAAAAMCCCAAAAAGCCTTCAAGATAAATAAGTTTCCACCCAAAGGACAATGGCTAACATTGCAAGGAAGTAAAGGTGAGCAATGGACAGTCATTTTAAGAGAGCTCATTCCAAAGATAACCTTGGGGAAATCTTCCCAGAATGTTCCCTCAGCAGTAGTATGTGCACATGGGTGGAAGTGTTCTATAGGAGTCATCTCAAGTCTGGAGAGCCTCAAATTTACTGGAAACTTTGAATCCTTCCTGGAAGCCCTGCATCTCAGACACTTCCCATCTCCTCTTTGAGCACAATTGAAATGTCACAGCTGTTTTTCCTTTGCACTCATTTTTCAGAGTTACTAAACATCTACAGCTGCTGTTGAGTTCAGCTGAAGTCCTAGCGTACCCCCACACCACACATTACAGTGAAGGGTAGAGATTTGGAAACTCACTTACAATGACAGGACATATTTACATAACAGATTGCAGCAGTGAAGACACTGTCTGGAAGTTTCTAGTTTCATAATTTGTTGGTCTAAAGCCAGCTCTAGTATTTTTATAGACTGCTGCACTGCCATAAAAGAATTTAGCAACAACATCCTAATTTATTTAATTATCGACAGCCAGTGCAGAAGTTTAATATCTTTGTAGTTAGCACAATGCAAGTAAGTAATATTTTCATGTACATTCACATCATCTAAAGTAATATATCAGTACTGTGGGCTTTGCCCCGACACTGGAAAAAAATAGGTAGAACCTTCTGAGTCTGCTTGCAACTAAGGCCCTTAGAGGTAGTGCTCTCCTAGAGACTTCTGTACAGTCAAACTTCTGTACACTCAGATGACAAGACAGCTCCATAGGGTAACACTTGATGTTTCAGGTCGAAGGCAAAATATGAAAAAGCCTGATTATCTTAGCAAGAACTCTATTATTGAGAATAATGACAACAGATATTCAATTGGAAGCTATTACAGTAGCACTTCACTGTTTTAAGTCCCACCTTTTTAACTTTGGCTTCTTTCAGTTTCTCCAAAGCAAGTTTTATCTTGTCAGCTTTAGCCTGTGCCTCTTGTTCTTCCTGAAAAGACACAAACTGTTCATTAGACTTTTTATTAAATAAGGCCAGCAGTTTTACATTTACATGAAACTTGAAGAGTTGTTTCTTGTTATTCATATCCAGAAAACTGGGCTTGTCATGGGAAATTTCATTATTACATGGAATCCCTGGCTTTCCTTGAGTTAATGCCCTCCAGCCTAAAGGCTTGATTTAGAAGTCCAGTGCTTCCTTTTGTTGCCCAGTCATACAGCTCTTTCATGATCAGTTCTTCATATGCTACAGGAATGCTTGAAAACTGGGCTTTTCTGTATTTCCATATGGGTCACAGCTGATACATAAGAGAAGATGTAGGAAGATCTAACTCAAATTTCCATTGCACTGTGGATGCAGCTGCTTCAAAGAAAACTCTCTCTCTCTCAACAGGATTTAGAGAACTAGAGCTTTTAGACTCTTACTAAAAACTTGGTTTGCCATAATGACACTCAATTTGAGATGTTCTGTTAAATAAGTTCATTGACTTGAATTCCTTTACTTGCTACACACAAGCTCTTAACTGCTTGTGTACTTCTGGAGAGGAGCATCCCCTTCAGCAGGGTGAAGTCACGATCTTTTATTCTGGTAATGGACCCACTCACATTAATGCAGCCACTGTGAGACTTGTACTGATTTCAGTATGACCAGGCTCTTGGTTTACAAGGTGGCTGCATCAATATCATGCTCCTCTCTTAACATCAGTGAAGTATGTGATTCTAGTGTACTCTGGATCTTCAGCTGCTGAGAGCTTTAGTTATGCGAAGCAGGTGCCAGTGCCTACTGTCACCTTTGTGACCGGTACAAAGATCCTAATCATTTCTTCTTGCCGTCTATCTTCCAACAGTCACCCTGCGAGACCTGCAGAGTTGGAAAAGTACATTTTGGACAGCAAGTAACTGCAGTTTCTGGTGCTGCCCTGGACTCTTAATGCTACTAGTGAGTTCTGTTTCTTTCCAGCATTAAATCCCTGCTGCTCATAACGAAGGCTGCCTTTACTTTGCATTCTCTCTCTTCACTGATTTGTACTGTCCCTCTTGATCTTTTCCAATTCCACACTTCCCCCTTTCCTTTACAGGGGTGGGATTTTGTGCTGTGGCACTCAAAGGCACATCCAGCTTCTGATCAGTAACTGAGAGGCAGTTTCTGTCCTGCTTCCACGAAAAAAGCTTCTGTGTTACCTTCTTCCTCCATTTTCTATCATAAAGTCACCATTTTAGTTGTCCTGGGATTGTGAGAAGGCCAGGACCAGGATGGCTGCAGCTCATGGGAGAGGCACGTGCAGGAAACATGTAGGCCTAACTGAGCACTGCCACCACTTCCTTCTTACAAATACCTTACAGATATATCACAGAATCACAGCAAGAAAAGAGTTAAGAAGGTTATCTAAGAAGGTTATCTCGCTCAGCCCCTGCCCAGAGGCAGGTTCAGCCATGACTAAACTACTCCTGACAGACATCCTTCTTACAGCACTAAACATCTTTCCATTTTGTCACAGCTTCCCTTGGATACTTGCATCCCACAGGAGGTCAAAAATACAAGGCAAGGTGTATAACCTTAAAGAGATGGCTTCAAGTGTGATTGCTGTTAACAGATTCTCCATGGATGTCAGACAATAGGTTCTCAAATATCTTTTTCTCCACAAGGTAATGAAATTTGCAATGCAGCAGCCGTGCAGCTCACAGACGATTAACTCTGAGCACCCCAAAAAAGCATCTGTGGTTGAACAACTTGAGAGTCTTCCCCAGTAAGGCTGAATGTTTTACAGAGAGAGGAGCATACAGCTTCTCAGAGCATGCTCTTCTCCTTACCATCTCAAAACATTTCTCTGCAAGAGGCAGGAAAAATTTCTTTACCAAAGTGGTTGAGTATGGTGCAGGCAGGATTTCTGCTGAAAAGCCTAGGCAGGTTCACCTCCATGTGACCTATGTCGAACAGAGTTCATACAAAGTACAAATCCATGAAAAAAAAATCTCACTTGAGGGTTCTCACACTTTCATAACCTTTGTCTTTCTCAAGATAGAAAAAGGTACTGGGACATAGGTGAAAATATTAGCACTGTTACAAACAAATGCTTCTGACAGGCTGAAAGATTTGTTTTCTCACTGCAACTTCATCACCACATTTTCTGGATCTTCAAGTAGACATACAAAAATCTCATCTATATAATGCCCTGGAAAACATAGAGGACCTATTCAGCTTAAGGACAGTTTTAAAAAAGAAATGTCAGAGCTGATGGCAACTTACGAGACTACTTCTTTAAAAGAAATACTTATTTTTAATTTTGGGAAATTTAAAGGTTAAGAAATAGAGTCTTGGTATTAAAGGTACAAATGTTATAACACTATGTTTATTCGACTACAGACAACCAGAAGTGCTAAACAAAATATCAGCCATGATTTGCTCAGAAATTACCTATCAAGAAACCAGGCAAATAGTAATGTGGATTTTGACAAAACAAAAAATACTCCATTTACAGCTGCACTTCATTCTTCTCAGCAGAAGTATCATGTTGAAGCAAATACTCACTAATCAAGAGACTAAATACTATTTTGAAATCAGTTTTCTGTATTTCATTTTAAATGATTATTATATAAATTGCAAAGTTGAATAACAGATAACAACTGTATATGCAACTTTGTGTATGCCATACAGCAGTGAGGCCATCAGTATTTGATTATCACTGGTAACAGAGAATAAGATGAAGGCTATGGGAGAAAGTAGAACTTTCTGAAGAAATCAACTTCTGCAGAGAGTTTCTTTGGGAATGCTCCTGCCTCTTCTTCTCATCCTTCTCTGCCATCAACCTGTATCTGTTTCCTATGGTGCTAGTTTCTGGGAAGAGACCAGAAGACATTACTAGAGATTTAAGTCAGCACACAGACTCGTAGGAGCACTGCAACTGAGCGAGGCAGAGGTGATTTCCAGACAAATTATTCCACATAGAATTCCAGCTGTGTTTAGCTGTGTTTAGTAAGTATGTCCCCTCCTCACTTAGAAATCTCATTTGACCCTCAGGTACTGCAGGATGCCAGTAAATAGAGAATTAGCCACATGAGAGCTACCTGAGACCTGAAACTAAAAAACAGAGTATGAAATAAATGAAAATGTAAAATGAATTCCTCAACAAAAAGGACTGTTCAGCACTGTTGATTGCAGTGGGCTTTAGCTCACAGAATCATAGAAATGTTGGTTGGAAGGGAGCTCTGGAGATCTGCGGTCCAACCCCCTGCCCAAAGCAAAACTACCACCAATACCATATCAGGTCAGCTGTAGCTTTGCCTGGCCAAGCCTGGAAAATCTCCAGAGATATATATGACCTCTCTGGGTTATCTGTTCCAGTGCTGCACCACCTACCAAAGTGAAAAAGATTTTCCTAGTGTTCTGTCTGAAACTATAAAGGAACAGCAGGTAGCTGTTGCCCCTTGTTATGTCATCTACGACTACCAAGAAGAGCTTGGCTTGATCAGCTTCATGGTTACTCTTAAATATTTCCAGGTTGTCATTAGATCATCTCTTAGCCTCCTCTATGAGACCAAACAAGCTCTGCTCCCTCAGCCTTTCTCCATGGTTATGTGCTCCAGGCCCCTGTCCATCTCAGCTCTCTGCCAGACACTCTCCAGTATCTCCACTGCTAAACCTGGATGCAGTATTCCAGGTATAGCATCACTAGTGCCAAGCAGAGAGGAATAAGTTCTCCCGTCAATCTGTTGGCCATGCTCCTCCTAACGTAGCCCAGTTTCCCCTGCCCAGATGACTGTTGGGTCACATTCAACATGGCACCCATCAGAACCCTAGCTGCATTCAGCAGGGTTGTTACTCAGCCAGTTGTCTCCTGGACTGTACAAATTCATGAGTTTTTTCCACCCTGGGTGCAGGACTTTGCTCCTAGCTGAGTTTCTGAGGATTTTGCTGGTCCAGTCCTCATGGGTCTCCAGGTGCCGCTGCACTGAAACTCTGCCATTGATTATGTCAGCCAGTTCCTTTAAAAGCCTCAGGACTTTCGCAGATGATCTTTCTGTCACCATTCAGATCACCGATGAAAATGTTATATATGAACCCCAGTATTGATCCCACTTGCTACCAACCACTAGCCAGATGCTGAGCCATTCATTGATCACCATCCCTGGAGGCTGGCAGTTTGGTCAATCTTCAGCCTATCTAGCAGGCCACTCTTCCAGCCCATACTTCCTCAGCTTCAGAAGCAGACTATTTGGAAGCCTGATATTTCCTTAAAGGTCATCTTCCCAAATCAACATGGGAATACACTTGCAGGCCACGCAACAGAATTTTTCTTGACAGGACCTCTTCCATATCAGTTATACCAGTTAAATAAAAGACTTCTGTGGTCTAGCTGCTCTTTTTACAAATATTGATATTCCTTTAAGATAGGAATCCAACTGTTATCTTTGAGATACAGAAAAAAGGCAGAGTTCCTCCCTCATGTTTACAGTTTTCACTCTTCAAACAGAGCACTGAAAGCTTGCATATCCTAAATGAAGCTTTATCCAGTGAGTTGCCTTCTAGTATAATCAAAAAGGCCCTCTTTGCACTGGATTTATGTTCTTTTTGCTAAATGTTTGCTGTACGATGCTAAACATAGAGGTAGCAATGATGTTGAGGATATTCATATTCAGTTTATGTGAACTTCTAAATAACAATGAATTGCTCAGATCTTAAGCTGAATTGATCAGTCAGTTCCAGATGGGCCAGCAGAGCACTTTTTTTTAAACCTTCTAAACTTTCCATTCCCTAAATGTAAACAACTCCTTTCCATCACAGTTACTCTGCATAAGAAAAAAAACAATCTGAAAGAGATTCTTCTGGATTTTTCATTTCAAATTCATGCTTTTTCTACTGCATCATTCTTCTAATGCACATATTCTCCCCAGATGACTGTGACTGGGTAGAATTCTTCTGTTATCTCCCTCTCCACAACCTCATGCTGAAGAAATGAATCTTAAATGCATCTATTAGAAATACCATGTTTGATTTTGGTAGTTAAAACAGATTTGCAAGTGGGAAAAACGTGGAGGAGGCTGTGACAACTCTGATAAATTTGAGCATACAGGTAAGCCAATTGTTTATAAACAGTACCTACTGATAACTTTGGCATCTCCTAAATAGTGTCTCATATTGCAGATGGTATTCATTACCTTCCTTCAATGACAAGACCAACAAGAGTTGGTTCTAACCCCAGTGCTGAGATTAGAAGAGAGGTACTTCTTGTGCTCAGCCTTGCACACAGTGTACCAGTGTACTAGCAAATGCTAAGTTTTGCACAATTGAGCAGCTTTTCCTATTGGAAGAAATTAGTTAGACCAGAGGTAGCTCTAGCAGATAGTTCTTGAACCTGCTCACCAATAGCAATAGACAAGCAGTAGATGGCAATGAACCAACACAGAACAGTGAGATCTTTGGCCATGCATTGATGCCAAATCCAAGATATCTGCTTACCTGAGTGAGTGGCTCAGGAGGAGGTGGTGGCGGCGGCGGTGGAAGGTCTAAATTAGGGTCTGGAGGTGGAGGCGGCAAGTCGTCCCCAAACTGTCCAGTAATGGTAACATAGTTGCTTGACATACAAGAAGTGGCAGTATCCAAGCCTGTTGAAGGCTGAGTGACTTTACTTTGTTGATTGCCAGTAGTAGTTTTCTGGGCTTGTAAAGTTCTCTGTTCAACTTCGTTTATGTCTGCTACAAGATCAGCCATTAAAGCATCGAGGTCTTTGTCCTCTAGGGCACTTAGGGATTCTGTAAAGAAAACCACCACACATATTGGAGTGAATGCAGTGCAAAATGGTGTGTTTCCAGTTCAGCGGAGATTAAACTGTAGGAGATATGGTTACTTTAAGTTATAAGGATTATGAGAAAGAAAACAAATTGTTAAATGGGTTAAAGAAAACAGATGTGTTTTGCAAATAGCTATTAATCTGGTCATACTCAAATTTAGAATATAAAGAATTCAATGAATACAAATTAGACAAGACAGGAAGCTTCACTTTCAGTGATACGGTCTGAGGCCTGTAATATATTTCAAAACCCGGCCCTGATCCAGCAAAGTTCCTGAGCATATGCTTAGTGATATGGACACAAGAAGCTCAGTTAGCTCCCATTAGACTGCTTATACAGCTGAAGTTAAGTATACAACTTGGCAAGTTTTGGTACAGTACACTGCAATCTGCATAACTGAGCCCTAGATCAAGAATATCTTCATATATTAGTACCATTCTAAAATTCTAAAATCAAAATGAGGCAAAATCAGAATCTGAGAATTCTAAGACTTAAGAAATTGCATGACATTGATAGTACAACTGGGTGATCAACATCTGTGACGTATTTCATGTGAAATGCAGGGCTTTGAGGTGCCACTAAGCAAAAGAACAAACCAGGTAGTCTCTTTTTCAAAAGCATCTTATCAATCAGATCTAAAAMTTCCAATATTTACTACATGTCTTTTCTCTGTCACAGTGTAAGACAAAATGATACACTCTTATTTTGGAAATTAATAGGTAACTTCTTACTGACTTGTTTAAACTAGGCCATAAAATAAAATATCCTGTGGAATGACATCCTGTAGGATGATTTAGCTGCTTTAGAATAGAATGGTTCTTTAAGAACCAGTGGATTCAGTGGTTTTAATCTCTTTGAAGAGTCTAATTCAAGAAAAAAATGACAAATTCATAGAGGACTTGGCAATGTCCGTTTAAAGAAAATCAGACCCTTTTGAAGCCGACACACATGAACCGAGTGAGAACTAAGACACAAAAATGTGCTCTCTCTCAGCAAAGCAGCAATGTTTTTACAAAATCAGCACTATTTTGAGGTTTCCTTTTCATTTCTTGCTGTAATACATTTTAAATAAGTACAAAAAGTACAAAAGAGTCCTTGTGGCTACTTACCATTTAAATCTTTAAAACCAACTGTAAAGCTAAATTCCTTGTTGGCCACTTCAGGGGATGGAGATGGTAAAGTCTCCACTCCCAAACTCTGTTAAGGTAAAAGAAAAAGATGCCTGATGACATTATTTCTATTACAGACATTAATACCTGTCAATGACTTACCCTGAATGTGTCTACTGAAGTTAATTCTTCTTCAAGGAACAGAATACCACACACTAGTTTCTGAAGTTGTACCTAGACTAGTAAATCAAATGGAGCTGGGATAAGGGCTCAAGCACTGTCTCACAAACATGCCAACTGTTTAATGGCTCTCATGCTTTCCAGTAAAATGTTGGCCCACACCAGTCACAACTCCGCCAGGCAACACCTGGGCATGGTTTAGGGCACAGCAGACGTTGCAGTAGTTTCCAGCAAAGACAGAGGATAAAGCCAAACTGGTTATGGGGTTTTGGTGAGGTTTTTTTGGAAGGGGAGTTTAAAAGAGTTTAGCTGTGAATGTGTACATATGAGCTATGCAGTGCTGCTTGGTCCAGAGTGATTTGTTTACTAAACAGACACAAAATCTAGCTGTTATTTTCTCCTGCTGCTTGAAAAAACATGCTGTTGTTTGCAATGTATACCACAAAGCTGCATAGTTAAATAGAGAATTCCCAGCTCATAGCTTGTTATTTAGGGAACCACTGGTTCGTAAAGTTAGGAAAAGTGTATACAATGAAGACAAAGATAAATTCTCCTTCTATTCTCCATCGAGGAAATGATAGCTCTAATAACCAAGTGCTATAGAACTGCAGAAACAAGACTGGAAGGCATTTCAAGGGGCTATATAGAACATCCACCTGTCAGACCAGCTATATCTCGGTCATACCTGACAAATGTAGAGCTAACCTCTTCTAAAGAAGAAAAAAGAACAGAAAAAAAGAACAGGAAAAGGAAAAAAAAAAGCAGAAAAGCCTCCGATCAGACATATTCCAGCATCTACTCTACCAACCTAGTCTACTGCTTCCTTGCCCGGATCTCTGTCCCTGCCATTAAACCTCTGTTCTGATGTTTACCTGAAACTGCCTTTGCTGCACTTGAAGGCCATTCTCATCGCCTCACCCTCTGCTGACACGGAAAACCAAGTACTTCTTTCTGCTCTGAGCAGCCATTTATGTATTTTAAGATTGTTATCAGTCTCATCTTCTCTATCTAGTCTCATCTCAGCTAAACAAACCAGCTCAACCTTTTCTCATAAGCCATGTCTCCTCTCCTTCTCATCAGAGCCACTGCTTTCCTCTGGATTTTCTCCACTTGACCTTCTTCCTTCTCAAAACACAGTGCTGACACTGGGCATCGTGTCCCTGTTGAGGGCTTACCAATGTGGAGCAGAATGGAAGGGTAATTTCACCCCTCACTTCATATACCTTACAGGCTCTACCGTTGTTTATACACCCCTGTGAGATGCATGCCTTCTGCTGCAACAGTATGTCATTTTATTCATATTCAATTTGTACCTGGAGCATTTACATTTCTTAAGAGTAGCCTACAACTGACAGGCATTTTCCATGAAAATTAATGCAAATATTTTTCTTGGCAGCTCTTTTCACATATTTCCCACCCAGGACATGTTGGTTTCTTCTGAAGTTGTACAGAGCTGAAAACCAAAGCAGTGTCAACTTTAAACACTGCTTCTCTGTTAATAGCTACTCTCATAAAAATAGACACAGTATAAATAAGTGAGGGAGAAAGGAAGCCAGTGAGGTAGTTTTACAGTGCCTGAATAAAAAAAAAAGGTGCAAAAAGAAAGGGTACAAAGTATATTGGTGAGATAGACTGTAAGAGTATAAAAGATATACTTTCATTATTAACATAAAATAAGAAGTCACAGCATCTTATAGTGGTCAGAAAAGGGCAGAAATAAAGATGAAAGCAGAGAAAGTACAAGTAAAGAGAAACTGAACAGAAAACAATTGAAATACTAAAAAAATAAGTTAAAAAAAATGACTTAAAAATAGCAGAAAACCCTGATTCCTGTTCTGCATTTAGTTTTCTGCCTTTTCATGCAATGAAAGGGAATTTCTGTGTGTTTCTGTCATTTACACTCACTTTAGGAACAGAAAACCAGGATGGGGAAGAAAGTGTGAAAAACTATCTACAGACTGGTTTAGGAAATCAAGGCTAAAGGAATTAAAAGATGCAAGTCTGTCGACAGAAAGAGTTTTCAGGCTTTCAGATATGCACTGTCTCCTTCTCCCCTCCAGTGCCGAGGGGAGAGGTGAGGCCAGCACTGCAGAGAGCAGGGGGATTAACAGCAGCCTTGGGATATGTGTAGGTACACACCCACACATACATATGTATGTGTGTGTATATATATATRTATGTATGTATGTATGTGTATATGTGTGTGTTTGTATATGTATATGTAACTGTAAACACATGGTTATAAAAAAAACATTAAGAAGTCAGAAGGCAACGGGCGGCTAAGTACTATGGTTTGATAGCTACGACTATCATATGATATCTTGACGCTCACATGGTTTAAGCAAAATTCCTATTCTGTGGCTCAGAATTATTGGCCTTTAATTTGGCAGGCATGAGGATTTACCGAGAGGAAAGACTCCCTAAAACAGAGGCTGCAAGCAAACACACACAGAATCCAAAACAACAGCTTAGGCATWTCAAATAGGCATATGTTAAAATACCACAAATTTATTGAGTTTGTAGTTTAGAACTACACATTCTCCTTATCAGATTTTAGAGGAAATATTCCAGGACTGTTGATTTAGAAAAGGGCTCATGATCTTTTATTGTTTCCTCTCAAGAGTGTATTCTGCACTGGCAATAATATCTCTATAAATTCTTGAATGTTACCCTGGCTGTAACTTAATATTTTGGCATATCTAAAGATGAGGTTTCTTGCCAGATACATATATTTTATATAAGAATAAACGTTTTCATGTCCAAAGTTTACATTTGACACACAGGCTACACCTCATTCACCCATGCATGCAAAATGTTCATATGTGAAATTGCAGACTCAAACTCTTCCTGTTTGACTGAATATTTCAACTTCTTGTGGTTGAGTCTAAACAGAATTTAAGTTGCTCATTTGGTATTTTTTGGAAAAAGTATCTTTCAGAAGCAGTTAGCTCTCTTTCATCATCTAACCTGCAATGATATCACCTTGTTTTTCATGCCTCTCATTTTAAATGCCAAATAGAGAAATTCAGTTGTATGTATAATTTATCTGTATTTATTTAGTGAAAAAATATGAAAACTGCAGAAAGGCTGTCTCTTTTCTCTAATGTCTAACAACTACTTTTCTAATTTACTAGGGGAAAAAAAAGAATAAATAAATAAATAAATAAAAGTACTTACCTGGGTCAGCATGTCCATTTCTCCAAGTAAATTGCTGAACATTTCATCAATATCATCACACGTTTGCTCCATCTAAAAAGGAGGAACCCACACAGAATCATCACAAATTCATTTCAAAGCCAGCAACACTTAAAAGCAGAGAATATACAGTGCTCTTTTACAATGCTTTCCCAGTTAAATTTAAAACAACTGCTCCTGACTTGCAATAATTTGAGAAGAAAACTCCTTGTACAGCGCAGGAATAACTAATAACAGATCTGAATCTCAGTCCTGTATATGCTTGAACACACGCTGGGGCTCTACGCTCACGATGAGTTCCAACAACTTCAGCCCTTTTATTATTTACGTTTCATAGGAAGTCATTAGCTAATAAATGATGGATGTATTTTAAACATCTTAAAAATATCTTGCTAGTGAGAAATGGAAAGGGAAACAAAGTTTAAGGCTGAGAAACTCCCAGGTGTTTTGTCCTGAAAGCTTGCTTTCTCTGGCTTAAACAACTGAGAGAACAAGAGCTTATTGGGTGTTATCTAGCGCAGCAACTGGTTACGATTAAGTATATGACTGTTTTCTGTCTCAGTATTTTCCCCTAAGTTCTGCCAAATACTAGCGCACTCTGAGAACTTGCTTCTTGCCTAACCTCAGGGCATCTGAGGGAGAGCCCTGAGGCAAGGAGAGCACGTCCAAGCCTCGCGGGACGCTCACTGGGGACTCCTGCCGCAGGAATGGGGGTGTGAGGGCAGCACCAGACGACACTGCCATGGAGACACGGCTTCTCTAACACTCCGCTTCCCCCTTCTCATGAATTTGCTCCTCTCCAGGGAGGGAAGTAGTGTAAAAAAGTGTCCAGTGTGGAAYGGTGCTGAAGATGAGCGCTACAAATACCATCTTCTTCAAAAGCACAAGTCTGCAAGGGATTGAGAAAATTCTAGTAGTGATCACATAACAAGTTCAAGCATGGTCAAATTTTAAACGCGTAAGTAGTCCTATGGATTCCCTGGGTTTGCCTTACAGGATTACCTTACAGGTTACCTTACAGGATCAGGGCCAACAAATGCCAAAATGCAATCAACTGAGGACAGGGATAACTCCCACAGTTGCCAAGCCTGGGAAGAAGAGAAGACCAGCAAGTACCCTGTTCTTCAATCTTCCTGCTTTTCATTTTACAGAGCATCTTGCGTCACCTAACAATCCCATAGTTAACTGATAAACGCCACTAAACCTCACAACACCAGAAAAAGGCTTCAGCGACATTCCTGACTTGACAAGAGCTTCCTGAAAACCCCAGCAGAAAGCAAACCCCACTTGAAAAGAGAATATTGGAAAAAGAAAGAAAAAAAATCCAAAAGACTAACCGCTCTAGTAGTTAGGGAAGAAAAAAGCAAGAGCACCGAATATTGGATGACACATCAGTTTACCCAAATTACGTGACTTTTACAGGTTCTAATAAATATAAAGCTGCTTTCTTTGCCATTATATGATTTTATGACCCTTCAGTTATCTTTGATTCATGACTGAAAAATAGTGTAATCATACAAAAAAGCAGCACGGAAATAATTCTGTAAGAATTTCCACTGTAACATTGGAGCTGAGTAGTCACTGCTAACTTTTCCTTATCAATGCATATAAATGACATTTAATATTAGGGTTTTTGAGACCTTAARCACATGGGGAAAGGGAAAAGGCCTGAATACATGTTCTSAGAATGAAGTATAGAGACATCCATCATGATGACTGATAAAGTAAAGCTGTCACTGAAGCATTCTTTCTGTGATATCTACMTTTTTCTCTTGAATTTTTACAAATCGGTTTTAGGAAGACAAAGTTAACATCTTCATCATGAAAGCACATGCAGAAAGTATTTTTAAGTGATGTCTTAACTAACATGAGAACCCTCAAAATTTAACAAGGATTTTGTCAAGTGCTAGCAAATGCTTACCAATAATAATGCTATTTTCAAAAGACAGTTAAATAAACCTCCGAAAGGTGCAACTGCAGGAAAGTGTCTTATCCACTC
The DNA here is from genome assembly GCF_003343005.1 of Rhea americana. Taxonomy (NCBI): domain Eukaryota; kingdom Metazoa; phylum Chordata; class Aves; order Rheiformes; family Rheidae; genus Rhea; species Rhea americana. The sequence continues at coordinate 1,704,129 of NW_028186679.1, forward strand.
TCTTCTTCAGTTCATTCTACTCACGACTCCTCTCCACCCTCATATCTATTTTTCTTCCTTTGATTGCCATAGTAGGAACAAATAGGTAAAAACAATGCACGGAGCTGGAAATTATCCCATTTAAGAGATGGTGCTGTCTATTGGACTGGCAAATTCTTTCTTCAGGCTTTTACATATAGCCCTGAAATTATTCAAATCAGAAACTCAAAGTGAAACCTGCAGATGTGTGYGCCACTCCTAACAAAAGGAGGAAAAGATTTGCCCAATCTCCAGAGGAAAACTGAATTTCATACTCAGTCCACCTCTATAAYCATTAAAGGGTATTTTTTCTGTAAGATTTTTCTGTATCTAGTACTACTAATAGTAACCCCTAAAGTCACTATATAAAAAATGAAAAAAATATGTAAGTATGACAATACTTTCATAATAAATTTCATGTGATGGGCATAGGATATTTAAGCAGAAAAAAAAAATCAGAACTAAAACAAAAAGAGGAAATTGTGGTTGTAAAGAATAAAAATTTTTAGGAGGGGCACATGTGAAGGCATATATGTGAAACTTTTAACCTATTTTTAAAGTGACTGACTTTCAAAACAATGCCTTCCAAAAGACTTTTGAAACACTTTCCGAAGTAACACCATGAATACAGGAAAAGGTATTCCTTTATGTTTTGTTCCCCCCTAAATTTCACATTCTTAAATCTTCATCAGGCTCTCATTTCCTCAAGAAAACTTGTTTCAAATATATCTACATTTCTCATACTATACATCTAAAGGGTGGGAGCATTTTCTCTCTTCAGCTGGTTATTTTAACCATCAAGTCTCAGTATTTAGTTTATGCATATTAAATTCTCTTTCATAGGTTTCTAAAACACAAAAATATCAACTCATTGCATTTTGACTCATTAGTACATTTATTCACCCTTCATTTACCAAAAGTCCCCCACATCTGCTAGATCTGGGGGTTTTTTGCCTTCCCACTTTCAGGCTTAGCAGCCTCTTTGCTGATACAAATCATTTAACTCTAAATTAAGAGGTCTATGAATAACAAGAATTCTTGTATTTTATTCTATTCTTTGTACTTCTAGCATCTTTGTATTTCAGCTCACTCAATGAAAAAATATGTTTCTGCACACATATTTATTCTTCTCTTTAAAATAGAGTGGCTGAGTCCTCCTTGCACGCATTCAGCCTCCAGCCACTTCCTTTTCACAAGGACTGGTCCTACAGCCCCAGATCGCCCCACAATACTCTGGGGTACTGCATTTCTAAACTTACCAAGACTCACATAGGATTTTTCCAGCAACTCAGTGTTTACTCCTGATAAACTCTTTATTTTCAATGGAGATGTAAAACTGTACCTTTTCTCAAGCTATGGGCTAAGAAGTTGGGAGTAAGTTCTCTCACACCCAATACCAGAGGAATTCTGCAGATGCAGAGAAAATCTATAATGGGAACTCTGCTATTAACACCAACACATGATTCTGTATGAGTACAAATATCTTGATTTATTAAGGTACTAGAGAGAACAAAAACACTTAGAATTTTGCTTTTTTAAAAATTAAGAAAGTTTTGTGATGTGCACACTTACAGAAGACAGCAGTGCTATGTCTATGAACGAGACATAAAAAAAGGATAGAATCAGTAAATTAACAGAATGAGCCRTAAAAGAATGATACAAAATTCACCCTACTTTAAAAATACTTTAAAAACTACTACAAAGCTGACATGGTGACTACATGACGTAGCTTAAAACAAGTACGGTAATACACTAAAAAGAGTTTGACCTGTTAGCCTCGAATACCTCTGCGAGCATTACTAAAAGCTAGTCCTTTTCAACAGGAAGAGYGGTCTAAGTCACGTGGTACCAAGGCTTCTGCACTTGTGATCAGGAAACAAGCTTCAAGGCCTTGTGCAATACCGAACAGGAAACCCCAACGGTATCACAAACGAGATTACCATCTCTGCAACTCAGTCGCAGTTGAGTTGATGCAATTTAATCAGCCTAAGGGCTAGAAACAAAAAGGAATGAGAAACAGCAATGCATCAGTAACAGGCATACCGTGAGGTCTTGCTAGGAACAGTATTAGGACCCAGGCCACTTAGTGACCTCTCAGAAGAGTTACAAACACATGCATTAAATTCAAATTGGTGTCATTATTCTTAAGATGTGACATATGCAAAAAGCAAGGATAAAAATATGTGAGTTAGAGCTCCTGCCCCATGAAAAAAATCTAAAGGACATCTTATCTCCCAGTCCTGCTCCACAGTGTTAAAGGGCCAGAGTAGCACTGCCACAAAAATGAACACAAGCTGTTTGACTATCCAGATCACCACCACCAGCATTGTACCTTTCTGCTAACATAATGCTTAAACACTTTTTGGAGTGGAATGAAACTTTTTATGSTTGGAGAGACCCACCAGTAGCCCAATGGTCACATATGCAGTTGGTCATCCCCTATCAGAGAGCGCAAAAGAGGAGAATTGGGAAGAGAGATGAAAATAATTGGGCCATGGAAGGTCCTTCATAGCGAGTGAAGCTGCAAAGAGGGTAACTAATTCTCACAGGAAACAAATGAGAAAGTAGCTTGATAATAAAATGCATCAGAACCTAGAGGAAGGTTTTGGAGACATCACTTCTTCCTGGCTTATAATATAAAAATACAGGATATCAAATGAAACTGAAACTTTTCACATCTGTTGCTGGGAAATGTGCAGAATGTAACTGTGACAATCATCATCAAAACTGATGAGCTAGCAAGCTGGAGTGCTGGTTTATTTATACAAGTAGTTGCAGCTTTAAGTGCTAGTATTTCAAAACATTTCAGGAAGGGACTCGGGGCGGGAGGGGGGGGGGAAGGATCTGTCAACTGGGAATTGAGTAAAGCTTTCATGACAGACACCATACCTCCCAGCATAGGATTTCTTACACCTTCTTCTGAAGCATGAGATGCCAACCACTATTGGACACAACTTGTTGGCCAAATTGACCCCAAGTTTGAAACAAATCTAACAGATCTAATCTTACAATGATTTTACAGATACATGTCTAGAAAAAAAACTTCTGTGACAACTTTAATGTCTCTTAAAAAATTCAGTGAGGCAGGCTGCAAGTTGCTTAACCTTCTGTTGTATCATCTCTAGTAAAAAGTTCCTAACAGACATGCAGGTCACTTTTTATGAAGTGGAATAGAAGCAAACACCTATTTCTGTGGAATGTAGCCTAAAATAATAATCCAATTAGTTACTAATTCTAGGAGGTGGTAAGAAAGTTTTAGAGTGACAAAGTACAAATGGCAGCTGCTGCCAGCCTTCAAAATCACAATCAGATTTGGGAATTAGCATGTTCTGAATTTTCTCTTTCACTATACCTACATAAAATGACCCGATATCATTTAACTTTCCTCTGGTATAGTACTAAGTCATATTCTGAAAGGGAGAGATGAACAGCAAGAAGATCACCTCAGAATTGCTGCCTTCCCTAATATTCTACCATTCATAAGCATGGCATTTTCTAAGAAAAAGCTTGCACACACAGAGATAGCTCTGAAAGCAGTTTCTCATTCATATCACCTCTTCTTCTGGGAAGTCTGGTGTGCCAGTGACTATTGGTTTATCTGCAGCTTAAATTATACTGAATATTTAATGCAGGGATGGGTATGACATGTCATAACCCTGCTCATGATGGACAGAAAGCTACATACTAAAACACTGCTGCAGAAGTGTTTTAGTGCAGGAGCTGCAGGAAGCGGGTGATATAATCGCAAAGGTTTTATCCTCACTAGTTTAAGAATACGCTATTTGGTTTTGGATTAAAATTAAAATGGTGAATAAGGATCATAATGTGAGAGAAWCAGTCTTTAATGCTTACTTAGGGCACTGAAGCATCTTCAGCTGACCATGCCATATAAAACACTTCACAGTATTTTCCATTTATTGCTCCAGACACATATTTTTACATACATGGTAGAACCAGTTCTGACTCAAGTTGCCTTATTACCCTGTATCACACCATTGCTCATATGGACTCTAGCAAGACTAAACGCACACTTGATAATTAAACCTACAAAACTCCTACTCTACTAACTCTGCAATCATACATGCAGATATAAGTACAAACACCTTTAGATAAGAGTATCGCAAACTCACAGCTACTACTTCTTTTTCATAACTAGGATATATATATATATATATATACATATACATATATATATATATAAATACAATTATATATTCTTAAAAGCTTGTTCTCTTTTTGCTGTTTTGAAATTCACAGTTATTCACACGTATTACAGGGATAATCCTGTAGCTTAGGACAGAATTTAGGGGGAGTCTTTGTTAGCCTAAAAGACTCAGACATCATAGACCTGAAAACAATACTGCTGCACTTCAATGATAACAGCAGTTGTATTGTACCCTTGTTTTGCTATAAAATGATAATGATAATTTCAGTATCTCAGAGACTCAGAGACAGAGATATATGAATACAACAATTGAACAGGGGTACAACATCATCATATATATATATATATATATATATATATATATGCTCATATATATATAAAATTTCTTGCACAGATATATTTGAGAACTTGATTTTCCATTGGCAATAGAGAGAGATTTAGTACATGTTTGCAGAGCATCACGGGACTCTGACTCAGGCCATCCTTCAGGGGACACTGCCTCAGCAACCATCACTTCTGCCACCCCCAGCCTATGCCTTGCCCCCATGCACCAAGTAGCTGTGGGTCCTGCTTTTAGGGTGAGGCAGGTTGGCGAGAATATTGAATGGTCCCACAAGCTCAGTTAAAAAGACAGAGAGGGATAACAGACTACCTAAAAGTTTATCTGCAGTACATAAGGAGGAAGTTACTCAGGGCCAGAGGAGTGAGTAATCGAGGAGCTCTGGAAGCAAGATGAGACCGGACAGGCAGAACATATAACTGGTGACAGGCAGCCTCTGTGACAGCTCCAGAAAGTGAACATACAGGAATTCTGCCCTCAAGTTGGGTAGGTGACACAACTCATTCACCAGGCTCATCCCCAGAATCACTCTCCCAGGTACAAACCCAGAGTCTGATCCCTGGAAAATGCATCCCACGGGGCAGAAGGGACCCAAGTCCACCCCAGCAGCTGAGGTCTGTGAGCTAAAAGCACTTTATGCAAGAGGAAGAAATAACTCCTATGCTATGACACAAACTCAGGGAGAAGAAAGTTGAGGAGCAATGTCTCTCTTTCAGTATCTCACTTTGGAACATCCTGTCAACTCCCAAAGGGGACTGCTTTCATGGAGCTAGAAAGCAGTGCCACTTCTGTTCTTCCTTACATATCCCCTCTGCAGACAATCTGCTTCCATCTGGCCTGTGGGCCTAAGAACATTACAGAAATACTGTATAGCTACTGACTCAGTCATCTTGTTTTTCCTTTGTCACTGAATTATGGAACAGTTTGGGGACATTCTTACCATACAGAGACAACAAATTCTCTGTATAATATGAAATAATAGAAGGAGATATGTCTCCAGTCTTACATCTTAACACAGATGTGGCAGAAGAAATAACTCTCAATTATGCACCAAACTGCTGGTACAAAGGAACAAGAGATGTTTCTCCATTCCCCAACCTTATCTTCTCCTGGAAAGGGCAGCAAGCTGAATTCTAGGGCGTCTCCCTGAGCTAGATTCAGCTCATCAGCTACCAGCTGTGTGGTGTTACCTTCCCCTGGTGGCTGCCCGCCACAAGGTTCATCTGTTTTGTGCTTTCAGTACRGAGAGTGAAGAAAAATATATTCTGTTAATTGCCTAATTCAGCTCTACTCAGGTATAAACAGCTGCAGTCATACAAGTGACCACAAAACATGGGTCAGAATCTTAGGTTCCTCCRGCTCCTGCCCTGCTGGGAGAGCAGAATGGTGGACTAAYGCAACTCTGAATAGCACAAATTTGTTCTATCTCTTTCCACATTCCTTCCCATAATCTGTAGTTTGCTAATGTTGGGGTAATGTTTTCCTTCCTGCCTTTCAGTTACCCAATGTTGCTGTAGAGAACCCATACACCAAATAGAGACTGTCTTGTATTTAAAGATTGCCAGCAAATGAGAACGGTACAATTACTAGCAATTTTTGAACCCAGAAAAAAAAGGTCAGCCTTTCTCCATCCTGGAACGGATCAAGCAGCCTGTAAGTATTTAATTTTCATTGCTACTTTTGAACTATTCACAGAATTCACCTATCCTCAGTCTCTGAGCAATATAAGTGTGTCTTGCAGATCTCTGTTAAATGAAGATTTTGACATTTAGCTTCAGAATCCATAATGCTCATTGATCTTACATTAATAGACTGTAACCAGAAGAAAAAGATAGTCAAGAAAGCACATAGATGAAAAAGAAATACAGGGACCCACAATAGGGGAAAAAACTCCCTCTCCCCTTCCCTATTCCCACTAGAACAGAGAGATGATGAATTTGGGATAATGGAAAGAATTATACAAATTTAGGAAGAGAAAAAAGAAATGAAAAGATATAGGACAAAATTTAAGTTCAGGAGCTGCTGTGTTGCATAATCAATGGTTCATCTGTTCTCTCCCTCCTACAACGTGCCATCTGAGGTAAGTGCAAGATACCCTATGAAGATCCATGAGGGCACTGTCTACCCACACAAGTAATTTATTTCTAGTCCTAATCATAGGCAAAAGCTCTGACTCACTACTTTATCTTTTACAATCAGATGTTCTTATTATTGCTATAAAACGTCAAGAAGGACATTCATGGTAGGGGAGGAACACTGAAAGAGGAAAAGACATTAATGTAAAGGTATAATTTCAAGGCCTGTATTATCTTTCCACCTAGAAAAGCTGTTTCTTTCAGTCTACATTATGCAAGAGATCACAAACAGATACGAGCAGTGGGTGTCAGACGAAGATCTGTAAAGAAGGCGGAAGCCTGGAGTCCCCACAGATGGGCTGTTGTACTGGTATGGCTGCTTTGCCACAGAGGAGACAGCCGTGGGAGGAGAACACAACAGAGAAGAGGAGCATCTTGTGACATTTCCAGTATAGTTCTTCCACTTCCGTAAGGTTTTCCATGAGMAAGCAACACCATTGCCTCTCTCTTTTTCCTTACCAGAGAAGGAACAACTTCTCTGATCTGRTAAGAAATAACACTTCCAGCATGGCAAAGGGGAGACAAGGGAGCTCAATCTAGTAACAAATATGAATTGCTGAATTTCAGGCAAGAACAAGGCCCCTGTGGACAAAAGTGCAGTTACTTTCATGCTGAATCCCTTCTTAGGGCTAACYCCCAGAACTTCTGGCTCATTTATATTGGCTCTCTCAGACATCAGGTTTGCTGGCTTTCCCTCAGGTATGAGGATGTAGCCARCAAAGTACAAAACTAAGCTGTGACCAAAACAGCCTTTGGGATTGCTACCAACATGCGCATTTTTAGCATGTACCCTCACTTGCTCAGGTCCTCTGAGTCGTGTCTACTGCAGATCTCCAAAATTTAAGATATCATCAAAAAYACAGAGCAGAACAGTAATGTAGACTTGACTGTCATTTAAATGATATTTTTTATGTGCAGTCAGAGACAGAAACTACATCAACTTTCAAAAACACTTCTTGGGCCACACTGCTGATACATCCTTCTTGTTTCTGTACTTCAACAGAATTCTCCCATAGCAAGTGAGGAGAACTGGGAACTCTAGTACTGTTGGAAAGCCCATATCAAAATCTGTGCATCTGCGCAGGACAAAAGCTATCATGTGTCTGTAGTATGTGCAGTGAGAGAGGCGAAGATGCAGTGAGAGTGCCAAAATGGCCGCAAAGGCCACTGACCTGCAAATTTTCTTTTGCTGCCAGTATGGACGGGGTAGGAGCAGGTAACTGCCAGCTGGATGATCCTGTGCAGCTTGCCTACACTCTTGGTGAGCTGCCTTTTAGGTAGCATGCTAGTTGTCCTAAAACCAGGGATTCAGAAGGTCATTTCTAATTTTTATAGGCAAAATCATCTACTTAGCACCTCTAAGATTTTGGCTCTTACATGTTCTCTCTGTGCTTGATGGACTGGCAATGCTGCTAGAAGCAGATCTGGCCTTCATGCATTCAGCCCCTCTCCTTCTAGGTGTAGGACAATAAAGTTTCCACTTTTTTTTYCCTCATTACGTTGGTTGGACTATCTGAGGACAGCTGAGAACTTTCCACTATTAATGATATCAGCCACACAGGGTCTGCCCATCAGCAATAGCAGACACCCAGGGAGTATCATCCKTTAGAATTAGTGCTGTACGTCATGCTTTGTAGCCCACATCCATTGCTTTAGAATACAAGCAAATATCCGGAGTGGATATGGAAAYGGACTGAGAAGATGCATCTAGTACAAAACTTTTATCAAAAAATATCTCTGTATTTCTAATTAAAATATCACAGAAAATTTCCATTCAAATATACTGAATCTCCTTCTAGGATTCATAATGCACCCATCCCCCCAAATGATACCCGATAACCTAAGCTCCAATTTTTTTGAGGCTAAATACATGTTGTGCTGGATCAATGCTCAACAAGAAGGAACAGTGCAGTCAACAATCTGATGTGGCTTCTGGTAGCAAAAATTATGAGAGTAATTAGCCAGCCACAGATCTAACAGGTCATTTTACTGGTAGAAAGGCTTTGAAATTAATGGTAGATTTAAACTTCTTGAAAAGTCATTATCAAGCCAGTTTGTGAATTTCTACATTAAAGTTGTAAGTCAGATCAAAGCCATCTGTGTTTCTTTTTCATTCACAGTCCAGGAACAACACTATAAATTAATATTGGGAAGGGGAGGGAGACAGATATTTAGGTGTATTCATGTAGATGCTCAAAAGTTTCCTAGAGAAACTTCAGTAGAAAATAGGCATTCTAGTTCCTTTCTTTCACAATGCAGCATACCAACTTCCACCCTCATAGCTATACCATTAATGTCTAGGGTAGGCATGGATTAATAGGTGGGATGAAAAGGAAAACTTTTCAAAGAGCAATTTGTWTCATGGATCACTCCTAATCATGGAAAGAGAGATGAGTTCCTATCATCTGAGCTGGTTGTTCCAGGCTCTCTGTTTAGTCAATAAAGAAAGGCATTTTTAGAGAGCATGATTGATAGTARTTGTGTAAAATTGGGTTGCTGAACCAAATTTTAGGAGCACCTATCTACCTCTGAAGACTACAAACGTGACTCAGAACAGCAGGTGACTAACTAAAATGCAAATGTATAAAGTTGGGTGAAGAGCATCTTGCCTATAGAGACTGAGAAGTGCTTTGGAAGGTCTGCATATATCAATATATTAGCATTGGCATTAGACAWCTTAAAGCTTTTATACTGTCTCAGGCAAACAAAAGCTCTTTGTACAAGCCTTTAAACACTACCAGTCAGTCTTTTTCACTATCACCCTAGATCAAGCACCAACAATGTGCAGGCATCATCACAACAGGTCAGACAGACATACTATAAAATAAATCAAGATATGCTGAAATGAAGGATTTAAAAAAAAAATCTGTGGCAAAGAAAAACACACATGGTTTGCAGAGGCAGCAAAAAAGGACCTTAGTCCCTGATATATGAAGAATATGCAGGAAATCCAAATTCAGCTGTAATGTTATCTCTGAAACACAACCCCTCTTCTTCTCCTCAAGGGATTTACAGTGTTGCCGCTGGATACAGTGTGCCTCTGGACAGCTAATTTGCTTGGACATTTTGTAGAGTCAGACAGATGCAGCTGCTGATCCTTCCATCCCTAGAAGGTTGGTTACCTGAAGTCCTAGCTCTCATCTCACCACATGTTGCAGAGCAAGAGAGGAAAAGCTTTCTGCCTTTTGTTCCTCTCTGCTGTAAGACATCAGTTCCTTCTCTGATAACAGCAAAGGTGAAACTCAGCAAAAGCAAAATCTTAGCACACTGGGTAAATTCTTTACTGCCTAAGAAATCTCAGGCTGTGGTCACATGTACTGAGTTAAGCTGTTACAACATGCAAATAGGCTCTCGTTCATATTGCTATCCCATCTGTGCAAGTTACTACACTCCCAAATGTGTTAGCCTCTAAAGCTATATATATCTAAACAAACAAATAAAAACACTTTAACAGCCTGCTTCATAGGTTTGTGAGTTACAGTCTGTGATCTGGTAAAGATTGCTCAAGTACAGCAAGAATCAGACACTGTAAAGACCAAACTAAGCTGGAACAAATCCATTTGATAATGAAATAAATCAACACTTTAAAAGGCATCACACTCTACTTGAAGACACTGTGCAYCAAATAACCACAAATTCCAGCAAGAACAATCAAAACACAAGCTACTCAACAATTACTTTGAGCCTTCATAATCATATTTGCCTCCAAAGAGCAGAAGTCTGCAGTATCCACAAGTAGTACTTAAAGGAGAAGGAAAAAAAAATGCAGAGAATGATTAAAAATACCCTTTCAYATATAGTACATTTTTCCAGTTATATGTGTTCCCAGATGGATCAGAATTCTCTGAAAATATAAAACAATAAGGATCACTCAGATATCTGTAATGCTTTTGATTAAACCTCCCACAGACTTTTGTAACCCATATTTCAAATCAAATTATTTCCATTTTTAAGTAATGCTTGCACAAAGCACGAGGTGCAATTAAATGTAATATTCTCATTTGAAAGCTCACAGGGGAAAATAGAAACAGAACAGATTCAGAAAAAAAAGCAACAAATTATTTTTTAAACAGAAAGATTTTACCCAAATTTCACATTCTTTACAAAGTTTCTAGAAAAAACATCTATGAAGTTAGCAAAGGCCAACAAGAAGTAATCTGCACAGGTAAAGCAGCTCATCTAGCACAGCCCACTGAGGCACTGGGGCCTGAACACTTCTCTGTAACAAAGCAGATGTATTAAACTGGATCTGGGAAACACTGTATCTACATTGCTGTTGTGCAGTCATATGTGTAACTGATATTCGTTAGAGGCAAGTTAGGGGCAGATGACAAAATACGGTCTTCATGCAACTCACTGAAAGGAACTAAAGCCAAAAAGGAAAAATGGCTCCCAAAGTCTGAAAATGCAGGTTTTGAGGGTTAATTCTAGAGTCAAGTTGGAGCCACACTAATGACAGAATTGGAGAAATCTAGGGTGAGGAGGGGTCTCCACAAATCCAACTGCCTGCCCCGTTTGGTGGCATCGTGCCTGTTTCGTTCATATGCTGTATCCCAGCATTCAGGTCTCTAATAACGCATGAAGCCAGGCTGGAGGATGTTCTGCCTAAGACGCTCTACCCACCACGTCCGTCTTCCCAGCTAACAGAGTTAGTAACTTCTCTTTTGGTACACGGGATTGAAAAACCACTCCAGGCTTGTGGAGATTGCATTTAGGTCAGGCTTCCTTGGCTTTCACGAGGTTGTTGCGTGGGACAGGCCTCCTCACCCTTAAGGGACACATCATCCCCTTCCCCAGACTGGGTGGCCAAATACACCACCTGGAGAGGGAAGTAAACTCTGTTCCTTGGCAGCCTGTTTTGCCACAACCCCACCATCTCCCATGTGTTTGGTTTAGGACTGAGAGCCTTCTATTTTCACGTGGGGTGCTTCTGGGTGCTTGTTCCAGACCACTTGGTCTGCCGGGCCTGGCACCCACACTCCCTTTCCCAGAGTCCAGCTGCAAGCAGGGCACTGCTCTCCCCTCCTTTYCCCCCCCGGGATCCTTCCTGCAACAGGCTGCTTTARGGGAGCTTTTGCCTTTCAGCCTGCAATCTCCTGCTCGCCCGGTACCACCTGGGGCGAAACGAAGCTCTGGCCCAGGTCAGCCCTACCAAAGGGGGCAAACAAGGCCCATASCTGCATCAACAAGTATTTTAACCCATCCAGGCCGCGTCCGCCCGTCCCCCTCAGGAGCTGAGCAGCCCCAAGGAGAGCGGCTCGCGGAGGCAGAGCGGCCCGGGGGCTGCGGGCTCCCCGCGGCGCTTCCCGCGGCCGCGCCGTCGGGGCCCCGCGCCGGCGCCTCCCGGCTTACCTTGGCGGGCGGGCGGGGAGCCGGCGGCTGCGGGGGGAACGCTGCGAGCGGGAGGCTGCGCGGAGCCCTGCGCGGCGGGAGCCCG
>NW_028186679.1:1716357-1738660 GCF_003343005.1 Rhea americana
CCGCTCCCCGGCGGAAGCTGCCGCCGCTGCCGGGCGCCGCGGGCTACTCCTCGGGCGCGGACAGAGACGTGACTCCTTCCCCTCCGCGCTCCGGGAGCTCGTCAGCCTCTCTGTTTGCTGCCGTCCCCGCTTCCAGGCAGCAAACTGCTTTTTGTGGTGTTCTGGTACCACTTCGCAGCGTCGCGAATCGCCGCCGTGAAGTCTACTTAAATTGTATTCGCTGAGCAGCAATAATTTTTTAGCGTTAGAAGGCAGCTTTGAATTAGGAAATTCAGCGTGGCTCTTGGTTGAGCTAATGTCATCAAGCTGAAACGATGGGATCCTAAGCGTATAGGAGGACTGCAAATAGACCCAGCTTCTGCTGCCCTCTGAGCCCCGTTTTTGTCGGCCGTAACGGCCAAACCAAAGCTTTTAGCTGAAACTTTCTTCGAGCTCTCAGRCACTGACAGTGAAGTATAGTGACTCTCACTGAAGATGTCACCATCTTCAACTTCTATTACTTCAAAGTCGTTTTGGAAAAGAAGTCGGGCAGTTTAGCTTAATCTCATGTTTACAGCCATTTTATATTAAAACACCAGATTTAGCTCCAAAGCAGCTGAGAAATCACATGTTCTATTCCTTCAACACTGTTGGAAATGCAATAATTGCAGCAGAAGGGTGGTAGCATTTTAMATTACCAGCACAGTTTGCACTGTGCAAATATGTGTCAATGCTTTAAAGGGTAATTGCTTTGAAAAATTCCAGCTGAGACAGTTCAGCCATATTTAATAATGCATTTAGGGAATAGTACRTTGTTTTGCTTGTGCTATTTTAAAAAAATACCAAATTACTTCATTGAGAAGCTGGCTAAAATTGATGAGATTTTGCTGATGTCAGAACTGCATCTTTGGCCATGCACGTGAAAATTCATCCAGACTTGGCAAAACTGTTAGCATTTGAAAAAAAAATCTTCCAAACACTTAATAAACAGTTACTGGTTTAGTGGCTTGGGAGTTTAAAATTCCATGGATAATGCATATTCTTTTAGGTAACTTTCTTTGCAATTGTTCTTTTTTCATTTTAGGGATCATTATGGTGCCCACAGAAGTAATAATTTCAAAATGTCAACTACAAATTAAGTACTTTGTTTTAAATAATCCCCAAATCAAATTTGAAATTAGTGATTTGCAGTGTACACTTCACATTTCTTAGAAGAATATTTTTTGTTTTGTTATCAAAAAGTATTATTCTCTTCTATATGTGACCTACCAGTAACATGCCCACACCCTTGTGGTATTAGTAATTTTGCACTTGTTTTGTTGTCGTCAAAACACAACCAAGATAATTGTTATCACAATGTAGAAAACATCTATTCTGCTTGTACACCCGAGCCTTTGTTTACTCTGTATCTAACATTTGTTCATTCCTTCTCCCTTGAGTTAGTCTGAAACACAGCTGAAGAAGCTGARTGACAGTTGCCTCCTGCTCTTCCTGTACCTGGCTGTAGCAGCTGGGTATCGTTCTCTCTGGGAGAAACCGTGGAGGTGAGCAGGGCACATCTCTAGAAAACAGAAAATCCCAGAAATCCCAGATGATCTTGACTGCTATCTGACGAGTTTTTGGGTTATATTCAGGAGCATGAGCCTTGTGTTCCAGTGGGATGGGTGGAGGCTGTCATGTATTCATAGGGAAGAAATGTGGTGAGGGAGGTGCTGCAGCACATATGGATTTGATTAATGATGTGTGTCCTAATGTTAGTGAGAGACAAAGTTTGCAGCAAAAGCAGGTGGAAACACATAATGCTTCCTAATTTGTTTTCTCCTTTCTCAACTAAAATGAATGTATAGCAGAATCATTCYCCTGAATCCCAGTTGCCCATTCTCCTCCTCTTATCCCAAAACTTTTTGTTTTCAAATGGAAAAAAAAGAGACATACTCCACACCCACCTAACCATTGTGTGTTTCATGGCAGTTGCATGACTCAAGATCTAATATATGCGGTTACAAATTGTTCCTTTCCTTTTCTTATCTCTGGAGAGTAGACCACTGGGTAGATAACATTGCAGCCATGAATGCTGCCATTATGTACCCTCAGCTCTGGCCCTTGTATTAAACTCCACAGTCCTTGTGGATTGCATTTCATTGCAGTGCACATTTCTATAAAGCAGCAGATAATTTGGAGTTAAGCAAAAACATCTGTTTTGGAATGGAACAAAGAGAAACATTTTTAGTTTTGGGAAACCACTGGCAAAAATAAAAGTGGTATTTTAATATACATACACTCCCTTAACTTTTCACTGAYGTCACTTTATGCACCGACAGCGGTGAGACCTGTAGAGGCTGAGCTTTGTTTCCCTACAAGCTAAATGTGAGGTGGGTGAACTCCCACTGCACGGGCTAGGAGCTCATGTGCCCAGGGCAGTGCAGGATCAGCCCRCAGGCCTTGTGGATGCGAGCAGAAAGGCTAGAGAGTCACGTAACGCTGCAAAGCCGCTGTGGCACCGGCCAGCAGAGAAAAGAGAAAACCCCAGATCCGCTGATGCGTTAGATATTTTGTGATACCAAAATGCACRCTACGACTGAAAGGAGGGTTTTGTTATTGTTTAAATAAAACGGCTTTTATGATGATGAAAGAATGGAGCTTTTGAGCGTAGAGGTCTAAGGCGTAGATACACACTACAAAAACAGTACAAAAAATACTGTTTTAATTTAAGGCAGGCAATTTCTAAATGATCATGTACTTTAGGTAGCCCTCTCCACACACTGTGGAAGTCTTTGGCAAGGTGATTTGCAGATCTTGTGGGTATACCAGGTAATTTATTTCACAGATGCACTGTTGTTTTCTTTTTGTCTTTTTTTTTTCCAGAAAACCTTGAGCAGGTTGCAACTTGTGCAAAGTGAAACACATCAACACATCAGAATATGATGCCAGGGCATACTGGAACACTTTMTCTCTCTATTTGGCATCTTTCTTGATGATAGGGCTGAAAGCAGAAAGTATAGAGATARGTGGGTAGCAATTACAGGTTTTATGCTATTGTCTTCTTCAAATAAGAACTAGTTCTAATARCTTTTTATGTTCTTATGTGATCTTACAATAGTATGGAAGAAAGATAAACTGTAAGACTTTCTAGGATAAAGATGAGAAGCTTCATTTGAGAGTGTATATGTAAGAAATGAGCAGAAATAGTTTTTGAAAAATGACAGTAAAAGAAATGTAAATACAACTGCATTAAATTCAGAAGTTAGTAACAAGTAAATCATAAAAATCTACCCATAAAATAAATAAAAAAAATAATAATAAAAAAAAAGATGACCAAACTCAAGGTGCAGAAGAACAGATWTTTGGCCAGATCAATCTCCTGTCCAACCATCCTTCCATCCTTTTGATTTCCAAATGTGGTTTTTAATTTGTTAAGGGACAGAATAGCTTGCCTTAATGTAGGGAACAGTACACCAGAAAAACCCGAGAAATCCCTTTTCAGAGACACTGCTTTATCAGGAAACCTTGATATGAGATGCAATTAGTGGTATCAAGGTGACTCATAGGGAATTAGTTCCCTAGGGCGTAGGGAATTATCTTGGAAGAAAGAGCACAAAAKACAAGAAAACATTTAGAGGTAGGAGTGCTATTCTGCAAGTTTGTTTTTATAAGACAATGAAAATGACATCTTTTGGTTACATAAAATTCAAAATAGAAGTCTTTCTCCTTTCTTATTTATAGGAAARCTGGTATGCATTGGTTCTTAGAGTAGAAAACGAAAAGCTGAAGAAAAACCTCAGCTTGGATGAGAAAACAGAAGAGGTTCTAAGCTTAGCTGAAAACATTAACAGCGAAGCTGCAAMATTCACACTTTTAACTGCAGGAATTCAGGGCGGAAATAGTTTTGAAATTTTATGATCATAGCTTAGTTACTAGAGGTCTGTCCAMCTGGATGATTTGAAGACTGATTTCCACATTTTTTTAAATTTTTCTTTGTATACAATAGGGCATCAGATTAGTCAGCAGCTACGTTTTACATGTACAAAATACGTTCAGACAACAATTTACATATTCAGGTTTTATGCTGGAAATACAGTTAACATTTGAAAGGGCTTGATTCGAAGCCCAGGGATGCCTGAGGAAGCCACATTCCCTGGGTTCAATGGGTTCCCTAGGTYCTCCTTTTACTGAGCACCTAACAAATATTCCAGCTGTGGTAGGAAAAGTCTGACTACCATATCTTKTTAATTAGCTTTATTAATCTTACGATAAAAGGAATTCATCTTCATCCTTGTAAAGATGCCTTTAAATATGAAATGGGAAACTGAAATCTCATCAAACTTATTCACAATGGTACTTGTTATTAACTAGAATATTGTAACTTGAGGGTCTTTGTTTGAAAATGTCAGCATTTATTATTAACATTATTTCTTTAGCTTTACAAGATAAGCTTTTTTATTGCTCAGGGCAATGCTTACAAAGGTTAGMTTAATGAGAGGCTTCATTTTAAATTGGACATTTGATTTTATCAATGTTGTATGTTTGATTTCACATGTATGATAAACTAAGTATGGTAGGGACAAAGTTTTGGAGCTTCTTACTGAAGCAAATATAAATGGCATCTGAAGATAAAAGAAGATTGAATTATCCAGCTCTCTTCACAGAATTAAATTAATGATGCATTTTACTCGTTTCAAGCATGTCAACTCTTTCCTGCATCACTTCTTTCCTGTTGGATTTCTTTCCCTAYCCACTATTTTCTCTGACTTTTTGAAATGTTGTAAGCATGATTTACACAGATAGAACGATCATTTAAAATTTCTTTCATCCAAAGATCAACCTATGTGAATTTGCGTGAGAGCCAGTTCTGATGCTGGTTGTCTGATCATACCATTGCTAAACTTTCTCCTGTACTTGCTCCATATTAAATGTTTGGTTACATAAACATGAACAGTAAAATTTACTCTGTTGCCTGAAGGCCCATGGAAAACCTGTGAATCAGTTACGGTCTTATTTTGAGTATATAATGGTATGTAAACAGGCCTAGGATTTTTTATTCTGAGGAATTGTAACTCTTATGTAAAATGATTGAAAAGTCATAATTTTGAGATTTCACTTTTTTTTCCTGTAATTCAGGATTCAGAGTAAACCCATATCCCTCCCCCCCAATCATTTTCACATTTTTTTTACAGAAAGATTTATGGAAATAATTTTAAATATTTTTTTGCTTGTAAGAAAGTATCCCCAAAATCTGAGTAATATTTACTCTTCTTTCCCTCTCCACGGGTAATTCAAAACTTACCTTACAGATAAAAWGAAAAGAGGATTTAGCATATGTTAACATTATCGGTGTTATATTTACGCTATGAAAACATCTGTAACATTTCCTGAAGACTCATCCCAATGAGCAATTTTCCCTCATTTAGGATTAATTTATAGATACAGTGGTTTAAATAGCCGTACAAATTAAAAAGTGCAGTGGAGAGTCATCTTGTACCAGAAAAATCGTGCAGTATCTGATGATATCTGCCCCTTTGCTTTAAATCCAAATAATAGGTTATATTCTTTTTGCATATGCATTTGATTTTCTGCAACCAGGCATGCCAACATAAGGCTACAAATTTCTGCTGTTTATAGCAAATATGGCAGTCACTTGGAGCCACACTGTGTAACGTTTGGYGGGTCGCACCGTGTGTGGGCAGAGAGGTGGTATGAAGCAAGTGGTGCTGTTAACTAGCTGCTCTTCCTTTCCTAACACAAAGTGAGAAGTCGGGGTTTTGCACAATCACTTATTTCCCATCAGCAAAAGCACTCTGTGTGAGGAACTGGTGGAAACTTTCAGAAATAATCTTCGTAACTGTTTTTCTACAGCTGAGGAGCCTGATAGTTCTTGCAGAAGAAGGTTTTAGGTTCTCCTAAGAGAGGTTTACTGCTCATGAGGAGCTAGAGAGCTGAGCTCACTTCRGGCACTTGAACTAAACCTGGAAGCAGATGGGGAGAACTGGTAGAGTGTCATCTTCTTGCCCTCCCCTGCGAAGGGGGGCTCTCTCAGGCATACGAAATTAGCAGGTGATTTGATTTGGTTAATGGATTGTTTCCAGTAGGATGGGCTGCAGTAACGCCTCTTGGTAGCTGTCTGACAGGTATCTGTACATTTAGCCTGGCATCTAGAAAGGGCTCAGTATTCTGGCTAGCCAAACTGGGGTAAGGGAGCTTCGGCTSGTGCTGTTACTTGAACACCCAAGTCCGGTGACGCTCTGAGAACCTGTGCCACTTTGATGACTGGAGGACAGATGGTCACMGACAGGGATGGTACAGAAATGGGGTTTCCCACAGGGCTCTTTTCTTGCTTAGGGCTTGAACTGGAACAGCGCACAGCCGTACGTCATCTTCTAGTCTTGTTTTCCAGGGTCAGGTTCACGTACCCCCTACCTCCCCCCAAAAACCTTTTGGCTTGTCTGTAAAAACCGTAGATAAGGCCTGAAGATATGTGGGGCACAGTAGTGGAGTGATGTCTAAGTCTGTATGTTTGAGAAGTGTGAGCTTCCCCAGTGAGTGCTCACACAGATACCAATTCTGATACTCAAAAAGTAAGTACTATCAGCAGTTTCTTTGGTTTTCATGATGTATAAAATTAGAACAGTGAGTATCGTTGTGATTGCCTGTGCAACCTACTCACTGACTGCTTACGTGGAGGCGAGTGGGTGGGTGTGTTAAGATCACTGCATGCCATTTTTCAAAAAGGAAGAGAGAAACTCGCTATGTTATCTCACGTTTACAGAAGAAAAGCAGCACCCTGGAAGTCCATGGGGATATCTGAGTACAGCTTGAGTGCTGAGCCCAGCAGACCTACTGATCATATCCTCTAGGTTATTGCTGCTTATTGAGAGAGGGATTTTTTTCCAATGTCCTATACAGATTAAGTTTATTTGGTGAATAGCACTGAAAGACAAATACTTCCTGCAGTCTGCCTTCCTTTGCCTGGATTTCTTTGATTCCTTGGAACAGCTGATAAGCAATAGGCAGGTCTACCGAGGACAAACAGCTGTTACTTACAGTGGATATTAACTGCATATTGTATAACCGTACTCTTCAGAATTTAATAATTTTCCTACAGAATTTTACAGCTAGCAGGCTTGGTTGAAGACAAGTTGGAGGACCGAAACCCCCATTCATTSAATAGAGAGGCTGGTGGAAACTGTGCAGTTCTGGGGAGGGTAACTGCAGCCAAGTATCCTTCTTTATGCTAGAGCTGTACTCATCTTTCTTTTATTTTGCAGACAGATCTGTCTTACTATGTACCACACACAGGAGCCAACAAAGGGAGAATTTAAATATTCCTGTGAGGAGAGACTCAAATATATGAAGAAAAGCCATAGGAACAGAAAAAAGTACAAATGCAGCAAAATTATAATTGCTCCTTCCCGCAACATGTGTTGCTCTGGGGRCTTTGCTATTTGCTTTTTCTTCTTTCCATTGCTTCAACCTTTATAACATAGTCAAGGGAACATCTGTGTTAAAGTACTATTTGAAATATATAATATTTAAATGGCTAACCTTTTCCTAGCATRTCTACAATTAGGGGCAGCACATTATAAATAGAGAGAATTGTAACTTTACATTTATTTTTTGAACCTGTGAAATGTTTAAATGTTTACATTCTTATGTGCTATAAAATACTGAAAAGCATGTTAAAGCTGGTACCATGMTAGACAAACTTATTTAAAACCCTCTACCCATTCTATTGGTTTTTAATATATTTTAAAATTACTCAATATTAGAAATGTGTTTCATGATGCCTTAGCATAAATATTTATAGAAAAATGCAAAAACCATATGTCTATTGCCAGTTCTCCATTAGTAGAAGAATACATTGTATTTTGAAATGAATGCCAATATTTTGGCATTTGGGTGCAGACRGTCCTTTCTGGTAGGTCCCAGTGAACCAGACCAAGCAATGTAATAGCAGTGTGTGTTAAGTCTACAGAAAAAAGTAAATGTAATGCAAAAAACTGAGGCAAAGGATTTTGCTATATGGCTTGGGTGTCCTTTCTTTGCCACCTCTGAACAGTATTTTAGATTTGTTTAAGAGAGAACAATCCTTAGACCAATAAAGGTTCATAGATTTCCACYATACCACAGTCCTGTACGTTGAATGCTAAAGAAACAGTTGCTTGTTAGAGATTAACACACTGTGGCTGTTGTCTTAGCTCATGCTTCTAGAYGCTGCTTTATGTTTCACACTGCTACTGATAGATGAGTATGTTATAAGATTCCTGGGGACCTTTTTATTTCACCTGAGTACGTAAAATTCTGCCTTTATAGTGTAGATTATATGAAGGGTAGTGCATACCCTGGTCAGGTAACCTAAACTCTGAATATTACTRTGAAGAATTTGCAGAGCTTGACCGTTCCATCCTCTCTAAATCTGCAGCCCTCCATGACCTAGGCTTGGTGCTGGACTGCACCCGAATGACTGGGAGCCAGATGGGAGTCTGGGTGAGACTCTCAYTCCATTTTGCTGGGAATTATATCACCCTGCCTGTGGCCAGTTGCATCGCTTTTGCTCAAGACTAATAYCTTACATGATTCACAAGAGCACAAGACAGTGAGTGGTTCAGTGAGATAGATGTAGTGAGCTAACAGTGTTTTCCAGATGATGTTGATGGTAAAGTTTTCCATAAAAAAAAAATGTTGAATATCATCTCTCTTTGAATTTAATAGAACCAATAATACATAAAAGAGGAACTTTACAACAGCCTTATGTTTCTTTTGGTAGCATTTTTTAATTTTAGTATGGAGGAAGTGGCTTCTTACTTCCTCTTCCATTTGAGTCCTGCAAGAGAATAACCCAAGTTTTYACATTGCATGGTTGCAATATACAGTTCATTTCATTTTTAGAATGTGACTACAATTAATATTTCAARTGATGTCATATTTTCCTGCTGTGATAGCTTGAGTGTCCAGTTGTCAATTGCATTTTTGACTCGTGACACAACCATCTGCTGACCRTAATGGAGCTTTTCCTGAGAATAAGGCAAAGCAAGCTTTGGCCCAGCAGCACAAGTTAAAACCATTCAACAGCTTAAACATTCCAGCCAGAATCACATTCTTTATCAAACTTTAATTTTCCTGCGCCTGAGAGTTCCTATGTACTATTTACTTCAGTAAATTTCTTGAAGCACACAGTAGGGGAGAATGTGGCTCTGGTTTTGGAGTAAAATTTTCACAGAAGATGCTTCATAGAATGTAGCTTACCTTTGGGAAAACAGTTCCTCCTGCTTTAAAATTGTGATAAATCCTTTGGCTGAYAATGTTTCTCTGAAAGTAAGCAGATTATTTTCTCAAATAGACTTAAAAAACAGCTTCAAGCTCTTTAACAATTTTGTCCAAGGTTTCTGGGAACAGGGCTGTGTTTTGGTTTATGGCTGTACTTCAGCAAAGCAGTCTTGGAAGTGCTGTCCCATACTCACATTTAGACCGGTAGATTATGCATACACACTGTTTGATATGTGATTGTGGTAGCAGTTGTGAACATGTTGTATTGCTTTATTCACTTACCTCTTTTTCATACTACTTTTTTTTTTTTTTTTCCTTCTTCCCAGGTGGCATCCTAAATCACTAGTGTGCTTGGACAATGCTACATCTCTGACTGTGTTTAGAGGCTCTAAGATAAACAAAAGAGAGCAAATCYGGTTTGTCTCCACCAAAATACAGTGCAAATACGTTTAATGAAAGGAAAGAGCTTATGATTTAGAAGGTTTATCTGTTTCTCCTAAAACAACATTGTCGATCAAAAATGGTTGACATCATTAATGTCAAAATAGAAATAAAAAAATAGAAATAAAAGATCTTTTTTCCCTTTCCTTTTTTTCCTTTTTTTCCTTTTTTCCTTTTTCCCTTTTTCCTCCTTTTCCCTTTTTCCCCCCTTTTCCCCTTTTCCTTTTTTCCCCTTTCCCCTTTTCTCCCTTTTCCTTTTTTCCTTTTTTCTTCTCCTATTCTTTGTTGGGCAGAGATGGATGGCTTCTTACACTGAAGCCTTTGGTGGATAAGAGAGATTACAGGCTGCTATCCTAGGAACGGATGCCAATTGTGCTTTAATTTATTGACCAATGGGAAGAGACACTGGAAAGGCTGCAGATRTATTTCGTTCTAATGCACCACATAAAGGAGTTAGAGCTATTTAAAGGGCAGTAAGAGACTAGCTGTGGATAAGTTCAGGTTATCCTTATCTAGGGTTACACTGATGCTGGCAAATGTAGTAAGGAGAAGAGGCTGCCTTTCAGCACATAAAGGTTTGTGACTGTTGGCAGAAAATTACATGATTTATCATTTTGTGTGGTGCTCTTGAGCTCTTTCATGAACAGTTGAGCATATCTTCTTACTCCTGTCCATACTTTGGTACCCGTGCCTCATTCTTCATAGCACCTAACCCTRTGCACGAGTAGTCCCTTTACCCGAACTGAACTCGGTTATAAAATGTTACTTTTCAGAAACTTTGAAGGCAGMTGGAAGAAATTTGGTGTTTATGTTCTAGCCTTTCTTGCTGAGGTTTCTGTTTCTGTTTCTGCTCCCTTTTTGCTTCAGTGATGCTAATCTCATTGCTCACTTTATCTCTGAACATAGCTCAGATTGTTTATGTACACTTCACATCTCACTCTTCAGTGTTATTTTTGCTCACTTTCAAAGGATGTCCCTTTGCAGGAGCATTTAGGTTATCTCCAGCTGACAGAGATAATGCCTTTTAAGGTGCTGGCCACAGTAGTAATATAGTAGTGAGAACAGGTACTACACTGCACTTGGATTTCAAAAACTCTTTTGAAGGAGCTTTGTAGACCTTTCAGGTGTGAAGGAGAAAATGCAAAGGTTCTTGTAAATTTTAAAGAACAGGTAAGGAGGCTGGCATCATAATGCAATTAGGGATGAGAGCTGGTGAGTAGATAGTGAAATAGAGGTTACGTAGAGTGCAGAGTCTGTGGAGTGACCTAAAAGTGAAGATGAGCAGCTTGTGTTTGATACAAATGGGAAGCCAGAGCCAACTAAGGAACGCAAAGAGGTAGAGTGATATGATAAAAGCACTGTGCTGGGAAAATAACCTTCAGAGCAAGAACATGAATGCATGAGAGGGGAAAGACCACATCTGGAGACCAAGGGTAAGGATATGAAATGAGAGTTTTGCTTCAAGCTTTGGCATATGGAAAGAGGGMAGCTATTTAGAGATGTTGCACAGAAAGAATCAACAAACTCTAGACACAGCTGGTCTGGGAGGATCTGGATGTAGATCTGATTCAGAGATAATGTTCAGTTTAAAATCTGGAAGCAAAGCATGTGGGAGCAAATATTTTCKTAAAACTATTCACTGCCTTACCTTTTCCTTGGCTGAAAAAAATAGAGCTTGAGTTGACAGCTGGGTAGAGAGACAAATGGAAAAGTATACATTGCAAGTGAACCTGGAACATATAAATGTACATATATATTCCATGTATATTCMGCAATTGGCATGCACTGATTTTTGAAACAGTATTTTCACTTACGTGATACGTATTTGATTTGATCTTTATGAAGACTGTGAAGAGCAAACTCAACACTTTGGTGGTAGAATGTTGTAAAGGTAATTGCTGAGCATCTTTAGCCATCATTTTTTCCATATTAAATTTTCTTCTCCTTTCATATGCAGAGAGAATTCCTTTCCTTATGATACCGGTATGTGAAGGAATGTTTACATGCACATACTCCAGAAGAGTCTTAAACATTTGCAACTCAGTGAGTATTTTCTTATCTCATAAACTGAAGATAATCTTTCTTGACAGGACTATGTATCACTTTTCTTCTATAAGGGTCATATGAAATGAAAATCTAATTCTAAACTCTAATCCTAATTCTAAACTCTAATCCTCTTCCTCTAAAAGTGAAAATTTCCATGGATTTAATCTCTGTTACATACTTACAGACTGTTTTTGCTGTTGTAACTCTGGGTATCTCATTCTCTCATTCTCTCACGTATCTGTCTCAAACACTTCTAGAAGTCATCCCTTTCTCTGAAAGGATAGAAGATTGGTAATAAAGCCAYGTAAAGTGAGGTTACAGGGCTAAACTAAGGTTTAGAAGAACTGAACTAGGGTTCCAAGTCTGCCAGTGGGCGTTTGTAACCAGGTTCATAATGGAATTTAAAGGCAACTAAAAATGTTAAAAAGCTCAATGTCAACTCAGAKTATTAGAAATATTTGGGTCCCATTGGCTATATTAACATGCTTAAACCCCTGGAAATCTAGACCTCAAGTATATATGAATGAGATCCTTATGGGTGAAGAACAGGGATGGCAATACTCCCGTAGGTCACAGATGTTATGTGAACGTGTGTGCTCTATTTAGCCTGCGACATTCTCAGAAACTCTGGCTATTGGAGTACCTCGGAGAGCAGGACAGACGATTTAACCGCAGCACAGAAACTGTAACAAAGCTCCTGAAAATACTGAGCAAACACAGGATGTAAGTGAAACTAGTGTAGTACATGAGAAGAAAGATACAGATATTTAGCCTGCTCAAAGGCCTCTTGCTTTATAGAAAYAGTATTATTGCCAGGTTAATATTATTTCTAGAAATAGAGGCTAAAACAAACACTCTTCTTGGACTATCTGATGAAAATTTATCTTGGGCGGAATAAACTCAGCTGGGTCTTGATCAATCCATGTTTGAAACAYTTCCAGTTTGACTGATAATGTTTTTGGCTTGCCAAAATTTTAGAATTTAAATTTATTCTAAAACTACATTGTTGAGGAAAAGTCTTTGTAATTGATGCTGGTCTATTTTTAGGATTACCAAAATAAGGTCTTGGGTCTTTTTGGTGGGTAAATAGCCATGTTGAAAAAGGACCTATAAACATCTCACAGCTTGGAGCAAAGATCAATATAAACTGTTTACAAAGGGTGCTTGAGAGACCACCAGACACTGGGGCATTATTGGATTGCACTTTGTGAGTTACTGTGCCGAATCCTGCACTAGTAACCAAGGAAGTTAATTTGCTTTCCTCTTACAAAGTCAAAGYATAGTTGCTTTCTTAAGGAGAAAACTGAATTCTTCTTATTGATTGAAAGGCACCAAGACAAGTTGATACAGAATCTATTCATTGCTATAGGATTTATAATAGTTTGGGAAACACACAGAGGACCTGATTCACGTCTGTACTAAAGCTCCTTCAYGTGGGGTAAATGAGGATCAAGTCTACAGTATTTAGTGGCTTAAACAGTCTTAAATTAGTCTTTCCCAAATAAAAAAGCAAAAACCCTCACTTCTTCTTTTGCTTGTTTTAATTCTATGCTTGCATACAGAAATGTATAGATCTAAATTGTCAGCTGGTACAAAGTTGYCTGTCTTTGCAGAAGCTATTCAAAGCCATGCACTTGTTTTAGTATGTCCAAAAAAACATTCTCCTGTATATGAAAATCCTCCTTCATCAGTTAGGTCAACCAAAATATAGAACAAGAATCTCTTAAGTGCTCCATCCTGACACTCTCATGCYGTTTCTCTCCTTGTTAGTCCGGAAAACTAGAAATTCTGATGAACTAAAAGAAAGGAAAAAGCGGTCAGAGTAATTTTTATGGCTTGAGGTTTTTTCCCAATTTCTCCCTGAAAAAAATCAAAAGCTGAATGGTGATACATTTGTATGCAGGGTTTGTTTAAAAAAAAAAATGTACATTTCTCTCAAGCAATACAGAAACAAATGTTACCAGGTTCATAACTGATATGTTCTAGTGTGGAACATTCACTGGAAATTTTTGCAGCCAGCACTTTCCTTGGTTTGGCTTYATCTCCTTGTTTTTGGGCAATGTTTGTTGTTTCTGATCCTTAAACATAAATTGATAAAGAGGAAACTTTGCCAAAAGCTTTTCAAAATGTTAAATATGTAAGTTTACTTCTTTGTTTCAACAGAATCCAGCAACTAAAAAAAAAAAAAAAAAAAAAAAGTATAAACTTGACCATCTCTTCCTATCTCCACTCTGACAAGTTCTGGTTCAGAAGGTTTAGAAGTGAATGCTAGATCTCTTAGTCTGACCTTTTTTTATAACACAAGCCTAAAAACTCTACACAAATACTCTCACTAAGCAATATTTTTTGTTTTAGAAAAACATTGTATTGTGCTGTGATTTGAAAACTTCAAAAGATGAAGAATTCAGTGTTGTATCCAGCTAGCTCCAGGTTTTCAGGATTTTTTTCCTCTTTGGTTTTCTGCATGAAATCCTGACATCATTTRCAGCTCTGGGTGTTTTACAATTGACTTCAGTGGGTCTAGGACTTTTTTTCTCATTTTTCACTTGTATTAGCTTTTAAAAATATTTTYCTTAGCCACTATCTCAATTTCCTAGGTCTCTTCGATGTTCTAAGAGTAGGTGGTGCATTTTAGTTGAACATATACCATACTTACATATGTTTACTTTTGCTGGGGCCATGGAGTTTGATAGGTGATAATCTGCCAGTGATCTATTTTATACCAAATATTTAACATACAGGTGTTTAAAAAACCTAAAGCTTTTATTAAGGCTGCAAAATCAAGCTTTCAGGACGTATGAAATGCCAGAATTGAGACAGCTTATGTAAATTCATTTTATCACATTCTTTGACTGTAGTATATAACTTTTTATATGGCATCTACACCTTTTTTTTTTTTTTTTTTTTTTTTTTTTTTTCCCCAGAGACAAACACCTTGATTATTTATCAATCCAAACAGGTAAAAATTGGCAAATATACAAAACTCAAAACATCTTATAATGGGTAAATGTGGAACAGTTTTACAAGTAAGTGATGTTTTAACTACTCTTGTAATGAGAAAGAGAGATAAGTGGTTAGGTTAGAAGTTGCCCTCTAGCCATTAGAAATACTATGTGAAAATACATTAGTTCACACGGACCAGTCAGGAATCTCTTGCACTAAATGAGATTTATTTAAAAGATGTGCAGGGATCCGGCTCCACTGTTCACAATAGCTTAAATTTACTTTAGTATGATATACCTCAAGGACGAACTCCTCTGTCAGCACAGTGCTCTCTGTATTAAGGCTTGTAAAGAAAACAGGTACTTTCAGTACCTAATACTGGACTTGCTCAAGAGAAACTTTTTCTCATCATTTGCAGCACAGTCAGAACTCCTGTTTTCCACTACCTTGACGTAAAGACCCTTGGCACAAGCCAAAGTCTGTGTTAAGGTAGCTTGATGAGGAAAATTTCTGGGTATCTTGGTAATCTACATTTAACTGTGTAATAACCATTCAAAGTAGAACACCAAAATCTCTGTCCAAGAGACTCYCTCTATGCCACCATGGATACATTATCAAGGACTCTGTGCTGTGCTGTTAGTGCTCACATGTGGTATTGCTGGAAGAAGTACAATCAGCAATTATGAGAGCAGAAGGTGACCCAAATATTGTTATTCTAGAAGCCTGAGACTTGTAATACTTAACTAATACTGATCACCTAGTGTAGCCAAGACTTATCGTTGTGTCATCCAGCTATGAATGCATCTCTTTGGAAGCTCCATTCTGAYGGAATGTTTCTGTCAAAAGTTGATGGCTTATTAAGAGTGAGACATTTCATGAAAGCTTATCTCAACAAGCCTTAAAATGGGACACAGATAACATTTGATAYTTCTTGACCAGGCAGGTCAGCTGCCAGTTTTCCACTCAGTAGGATCTACTCCTGTGTGGTAAGCTCTTCGTTGTCTTGGTGATTTGAAGAATCCAAGGACCTTGTGGGATATAAGGCTGCACTGCTCTAGGAGAACTTAATTCTTTTTAGAAAGGCCATGAATTCTTGTTTCTCAAATGAAAATGTTATAAATTTTCTATTTCCTAGGGAACTTTTCAACCAGTTTTATTCTAAATTGTGACAAAATACATTTCAAAGTGGTGAGATTTCTGACCACGTCTAACTACAAGCACCCTCTTAGTGTCCACATTAATCCACAATACACTTCAACTGAAAAATCCCGGAATGGGCAGAGTATGGGAGTCTGAAGGACAGATATAGCTCACTTAGAGGAAACAGTTGCAACACAGAGGACGTCTGCAGAGCTGTGTGCGGCCCTCTGAGCCAGTGCTGAGCAAATTAGCACACCGATATGACACAGCACGCTGTGCTGTGAAATTACACTGGGTTACGGAAACAATGTRAACAGTGTCAGTAAAGAACCATGCAAGGATGAGCCGTATTTCCCAACAAAGCCTATTGGCTCCAGTGCAGTGTCGTGTTGATGTGCATACCGCTTGCATCTGCACCACCGTTCAACCCACGGTATGTGCATTCCTTCAGCTCAGCTGTAACACGATTAAAAACTGCATTGTGTGAAAGACCTGGTTTTCTATCAGCAGCTGAGGAAAAGACTTCTTTCATATATCTGTACTGTTTTAACTATACTACAGCTGAGAAGACGGATAACTTACTAAGATTAAACTTGTACTAGCTTCCTATTTTGATGCTATTTTTCTTTATCCAYTTATACTAAAAGTATTTTAGATGACTCCTTGAAATTGCTTTAATAATCAGATTGTTCCCAAAGTGACTTAGAAAAGGGGATTTCTCTTTTGTTTGTAGCCACACTGCAGAATGTGGGGCTACTGCTTCTTTGCAGGTGCGCTTTGGCAGTGTGGCTCATTTGTGGTTTATGGCATTGATTTTCCAACACAGAATAACTGTTGTTTTCTTTTTTTCCCTACTCTCAGTACCTGTATAGTGAGGTAATTAGACGCGTTCTTACGTGCCCCTGAACAACAGTAAATTATTTTACAAAATRATAAACRGTTAAGGTTAGAAGGGACCTCTGGAGACTATCTGATCCAACCCCTCTACTCGGTCAGGGTAAGCTACAGCAGGACTGTCTCCAGTCAAGTTTTGAATAACTCCAAGGATGGAGACTTCACAACGCCTCTGGGCAACTTGTTCCAGCATACAACCACCCTTACAGTCAAAAAGCTGTTTATGTATACATATATATATATATATATATATATTCAAGTGGAATTTCCTGTGTTTCAGTTTGTGCCCGTTACCTCTTGTCCTGTTACTGAGTATCACAGTTCCCTCAGCCTCTCCTCATGTGAGATGCTCCAGTCTTTTAATCATCTTTGTGCCCTAACACGATTCTTTTATATATATATATATAAGTATTTAAATTTGGGTGAACACCTAGCACACCTGTGGGACTGTTGTTTTATTATTATCATTGTTTGGTAGTGGATTTGTCTATTGTCTCCCTTTGGACAGCTGTGAATTTGCATTTCTTTCCACATACCAATTAGATGTAAAAATTTACTTGTAGAAGGATGACACTAGACATCTCAGGGAAGTTGGCTGTTTCTTAAGATCTGGAGTCAACTCTTTACGGAGGACATACSAGTGAGAAGTAGTACTTCAGTGATGTGGCTCTCTCCTGTTATGTAGTTCTTCAGTCCTCTAAGGTATGGTTAGGGGCAAATTAGTCATCACAGATGCGATTACATGCCATTGTGCAGGACATAAAATCATTCAAGAAAAAAAGGAGTAAGAGCTTGAAGCCTATCCACTTTGTATCAACATCTGTAGAAGACGACTCCTTTAGAAGAAACTTGTCAATTCTAATGCATACTGTTCAYCTGCTCAATATGTTCTCTGATTAGGAATCTTATTACAGCATACAGAGTAAACTGCTTGAAGCCCTACAAGTAATRAAACTGAAGATTACTGAAAATAAAAATGGAATTTTAAGCAGAAAACTCAGCAATTCTGAAAATATTGAAAACACTTTGGAATTTAAATCACTTTGAACATCAATGAAGAGTAAAATCTYTTGAGCAAAACTACATTTCAGATCCTAGCTGATAGTGAATTAGATATATTGTAGCRGGATTTCATTGTTCGTGTTTTATTTTCTTTTTTTTTTCTTAGTTAATAATGATCATGCAAAAATCCTAATACCTTTAATGGAAAAACTTAAAAMTATTGCTACACGTTTCATCGGGTTCACAATCATTTGCTCAAGAACGCTTCTTTGGAAACGAACATTTACTAAAATAGCAGTAAAAGTTTTTTTCTCTTCTTCTTTTTGCCTGAAAAAATTAAGGGTTGTGAAAAACAACAAACGGAAAAGGCTGAGGAGTGGCGCAGGGCAGAGCTGCTGCCGCCTGCTGCCTGCCTCCCCACCCGGCCGCCCCACACCCCTCGCGCCGGCCTCAGAGCCCCGCGGCCCGGCACGMTGGAAGATCTTCTGATGTTTTGGAGGCGGACTTTAAGACAGCGCTTGGCAACTGGATTTGGGGCTGTTTCTGCATTACTGTTCCGATTTGGAGCAGTTTTGAAGCGATCAGCCCAGTCTTGCCCACTGACCATCTATGTTCAGTTTAGAGAGCAGTCTGGGTGCTCGAGAGATCCCCTTTGAAGGAACTGAACCCTGGAGAGCTCTTTTTCTGGACATACACAAATGGGCTCCTGATGGCATAAGCATCCAGACCAGTGACCAGACAAATTTGAATCATTGCAGAAGTTCAAGGTAAAACTCCCAAATTGCACATGCTGTAGAGGTTGGGGCCTCCTTACCTACTTTGGTCTGATCCACTCCCRCTGTGCTAGTGAACATAGCCAAATGCAGTGAAGTGAAAAAATGCATCACACCAAACCATCTTGCAAACACATGAAGCACTGGTTCTTCCTGCTCATGCAGAATCCTTGCAGGGATAAATGCAACAGGAGGGTAGACACTAGTTTATATTATTTGGCAGCCAGGTCACTGACTTCAGTCTGCGTCTTTGGCAAGTTTGCTGGGTCATATGTGCTGCCTGACTATGGCAACTATGTACAGGTACAGACATACCTATAGAATGTCATATGGTTTATATATTATATACTAGACATCAGCAAGACACCATGGTTTTGCCTAATTAAATGATGCACAATTTTTGAATCATAAAGTATAAGTGTATATATGTTTATGCTGCTTTTTAAACTGATGGGAATGTTTTGCACTTCCAAAGGCAAAACACAAGCATGAGTCAGTACTCCCTCTAGCACTGTCTAGCACTCTAGCTAGTGCCACAATGTTTGTCTATCCAAAGGTTCTTCATTTTCTCCCCATGTAAAAACACCATTTTCAGATTCAGGTTTGAAGGTAAGTTATGTTCTTATTTATCTCAGCCTCAGTATAGAGTGAAAACTTACCTATAGAAATTTCAGTGGAGTTGCTCTGGATTTATGCTATGACTGAGAATATTATGCAGCTCATATTGTTTCATGAATTATTAACCTGCAGACAGAGCTATTTTGGGAATCATACACAACTYCATAGCTTTTCTAAGTCATTTCTAAACATGATCCAAAAATGAATTTGCATCTTGGTAGCTTTATATTCACTGGCATGAATTCCAAGGATAATACAGCTGTGGTAGCAATGGGCTTACTACTGACTGCAAAAACCTAACAAAGAACCTAAGAAAATGCAGACATACTCACTCACAAGACAAATTTGTCCATGCAGAACTCCATGCTACTACAGTCGGGCTGATTCTGGTACCGAGGAGACACAGTGTCTGGATCCAGTGTCTGGATTTCCTGCAGACATRTTAAATACAGCCACAATAAAACAGCACGGTTTGTAAAGTCCACCTCTGAAGCTGGGTAAATACCTGGCTGTGCAGTCTATACTGAAGTCCACATTGGTACAGTTACATTGCTCCATTTAAAGCTGGCTCAAGTATCTCTGTGTGATCTGCAGTTAAACCCTTGTTTCCAGTGCATCAGTGTAGCTCTTCCTTATCTTTGCCATGATCAATTYTGTGTCATATTTTTTGTTGTATTTGTAGAATAACACCACTTAGTATGAGAAAGGCTTCTGAACACACATCTAAGCACCTCTGTCTGACTCCACTGGTTGTGCAGATTTCAGCTCAGTCATATAATTGATGAAGGAAGCAGGGCTAGGATCGGGTCTAGGGCTACATAAATTAAAGAATCTTGCTCAGCAAAMAATTTAACAATATCAATTCTGTTCTCATTATTACCTAAAACAAAATTTATTAATTGAAATTTCAYTGTCAATCAGGAGCTGCTTTCTCCAGTATGTCCCTGAAAAGCTAATACCCGGCATTCCCATGGGCAGAGACCTAGTGAAACTGTCAATAATCATATGCTACAGCAGCAGAAAACTGGTGAAGAAGAGACCTTGTGAAGACAACTAGCTCATATTCCCATCCTCAAAGGGGCAGTTGTACTGATGTAATTCGTGATAGTGGCCTTTTTAAAAGAGCTTGCTTTTTTAATAACCTCATAACTCTGCTCTCGGCAACTTCCAAGGTACGTGAAGGCATCTATGGTCTGGGGATTCCCACAGAGCCCAGGCCCTAYCTGGGGACAGCTTGTTCATGGGCTGCTCAGCTCTCAGAGAAGCCTGCTTCTTAGGATGAAACAGCACGGAGAACCACGAGAAAAGAGAAGTCCCTCTTCTCAGGGCACTCTACCTATTAGGGTTCCCTGTAGGGTCAAAGCTATGAAGTTTATCCYTGTTCTTTTCCCATCCCTTTGTAGGGATACTAGAAACTCTAAGAAAACCTAGGATCTCTCAGTAGTGGACTAGTGAACCCAGGAGTCTTACTACAGTTGAAGGTCCCARTCACTTCTGGCGAGGGCAGAGTCTAGGAGCTTTTGTGAGCTTCACTCAGGACTTGGTCTTCCAGGGCTCCTAGGCTCCCCTCTCCTGGACAGGAGTTCTGCAAGCTGGAAGGTCACCAGCCCTGCAGAAGTCTGCCGGGGGAACGTCACCCCTCTGTGCCTCCGGAGCCTTTGTGGCTGCTGCAACACATTTCAGTTTTGACAAGTTAGCAAAAGAAAAACTGTTTAGTCAAAAAACAGCCAGATAGTTGTGATATACATGATACACTTGTTCTGTAGCAGAGGAAAGAGTAGATCACCCAGTCAGTATTAAAAAAAAAGAAAGAAAAAGAAAAGAGATTCCCAACAAGTTTTAAATAAAATTAATAGAGAGAAAAACAGAACAATGCACTATTTCTCCTCTCTATAACTGAAAACAAAGATACTATGCGGAGGCATTGCAAATATAWTACGAAAGGGTTATATGCATCTGAGCTTGTGGGTGGAAGCAAGCTAATGATTTAATAAACAGTGTTTTCTGTAACTGTTCTTCTGCCCATAGTTATACTTTCCAACTGTACTACATTGTACACGTGTTGGCAAACTTCCCACGGACAAACGGCCGCAGCTGCAGTTAGTAGYGAAGTGGACACACACTTCGTGTCTCTTCCCTCGGTAACATGTGGAAGAGATTAGATAAGCGAGGGTGGCTCCCGGTGCGGGCCTTTACTCACGCTCCAGAGCCCCTGAGAGGTCTGCTGCTTCTCACACATCGGTGCAAGCCCTGCTGGAAGGTGCTCACRAAAGCTGCTTTATCAAAAAGCAAAACCCCTCGATCGTAGCCGTATCGCTGATTTAAAGACAAACACRCTCCTCCTTTTTGGCTTAATACTGCGGCTGCAGGTAGTCTCAGAGAAAACCGCAGCTGATGACCCTGTTATCTTTGGTGTAGGTTTCTGACGATCAAAGCGAAAAAAAAAAAGGAATCCAAACTATCAGTAACTATTTTCCCAGGCGCGAGAAATCTTACTTGTAGCTGAGTTGTGCGCGTCCTTTCTTCCTGCTGTTCGGGGGTCATCTTTTTTGCACCGCCCGGAACGATGGACCTTCCAGCCGTGTACTTATTCCTCCCGAGAGCCCTCGGGCAAAACTTGCTGTGAAGAAATAACCCGCGGCCCGAGCGCCCCCCTGGCCGGACCGAGCGGCGGGGGCCGGCGCGCCTCCCCCGGCAGCCGGGAGGGGGTGAAGGAGTTAAAGGGAGGCGCCTGGGAAATCTGATGCTAACGAAGCCCCAGGAATGTTGCACGTTTCCATTCCCCTCCAGCCCTCGGAGGAGGTCAGTCCCCGCGGCGGCGGCCGGGCCGGCTCCCGCGGCCGCTCCGACGCGCCCCGCGCTCGCTCCGGGCGCTGCCCCGCACTTTCCCGTAGGTTGCGCCGGAGAGGGACGGGGCGGGCGCGGGGGAGGAAAAGTTCGTCCCGGAGCTGCGGGACGAAGTTGTCCCTCTTCAGAGGAAGCCGCGAAGCCCGCGGGCAGGGGGGAGCAGGGTGTCGGGGGCCCGCGGCTCGGGCAGCCCGGCCGAGGGAGGCTCCCTGACCCGCCGCGGCCTCTCTTCTCTTGCAGGAGATGCCGGGGAGACGCCTGTGGTGGGCTCGCTGCTGGCTCGGCGTCTGCCTCTCGCTGCTGGGAGCGGGCGGCGGCAGCGCCGAGCCCTGCCGCGGCCTCCCCTGCGGCGAGGCGCC
>NW_028186679.1:1739021-1758457 GCF_003343005.1 Rhea americana
GGTGCGTGGCCGGGGGGCGGCGGCGGCTCCCCGGCGGGGGGTCCCGGCGCGGGCGGGCGGGCGGCCCTGGCTGGCCTCTGTGGAGTGAGGGGCTGGAGCACCTACGCGAAGCGTGTCGAGCCGCGTGTGCTGCTCGCGGGCCCCTTGAGAAAACTTTGGACGCAGCCCTARGGCGCTGCTCTTCGTGATGCTGGGGGGAATTGCTGCTCCTCCTCCCCCCGATCTCCCCTTCCTATCCCCTCTACACACCCCCACACACTCACACCTGCTCGTGTGAGCCCTACAGCAGAGGAAGCATGGCAAAACAGAGGTGTATTTTATTGCTATTTTTAAACAAGTGCAAGACCTCTCTCTCTCTCTCCCTCCCTCCCTCCCTCCCTCCACCATCGGGCATTTCTGGGGTATCTAATTTATAGCAGCATCGTGCAAGGCTTCCGTAGGGGGAACATACTGTCTGCACCCAGAATGAATGGATAGTGTCATCAGTAAGAAACTTGCTGCTGCTGCTGACAAATTGTCTTTCTGTAACAGCCAGGAAAAAGAAAAAAAAAAAAGAAAAGAAAAGAAATTGCAGAGCCTCTCCCATTGCACGTAATTTAGAGCACTTTACTGCTCCTGTCAACTCAGTACCACCATAGAAAGTCAGATACATCCTTGGCTATAATAAGGACAGGTCAACAGAAGATACTGTGTAATTGCCTGGGATATGTGGCTTTACCCACACAAAAAGTATCAGCAGATCTTTAATCACCACAAAACGGTCAGGATTCTGGTTTAATGCCTTATCTGAAAGACATTAAAAAACGAAATAGTGATGATTTATTTTATCACTTGTTGATGGTCAAAGCTAATGGAAAGCATGAAGAAGACCCTTTGAACTTTGTCACATCCTTGTGGCTATTCCAAGACCTGAAGCTGTTTCAGACAGCAAGAGCACATGTCTCACCTCATTTTGAACATTACTTAGTCAAGTAACATGTCTTTCAAAACAGACTCCAGCACGGAGAGACACCAGTACATTCAAGCTCAATTTTCTCTACTTCTGTAACACTTTYTGCACCTCCGTCATAATTGCCATAACTCCCTTTTGCAAAAGAACCTAGGATATTTTCATTTTCTTTGTGCCTRCCAAGATCCATCTCCATAGAACATGAGCCCTGACAAATAATAGGGCATTCTGCAGACAGTAAAGGCTTAACTTGTTGGATGGTGCTGAAAGCAGAGGAGCAGTGTCAGCATGAAGGTCCTTCAAAGAACATCAAGTCCAACATGACCTTTCTCCAAACATCCTCTTATTCCATGGCTGACATTAGAGGACCTARATCAGCCTATGCTGCCCAGTTTCCTATACTGTCAGCACTTACAGCTAATACGGTGTTATGGCTACATGCACCCATGATCTCCTAGGCCACAAGGTTAGGAATTTCTTTGACATGGGACAGAAGAAAAAGGAATAAGGGAAGGTAAAGCTGGGGAACTGGAGAGTGAAGTTACTGGGGGTTTTGGAGACTCAACATCAAGTTCACTGTGCTCTTTCGACTTTACGCTCTTTGCAGGCATGGTTCCAGGTGAGGTTCTGGAGGAACTGAAGAGTTGTTAGAAGTTTTCCTCAACAGAATCCTTGAACACCTTGAATGGATTATACCCTATGGCCAGTGGCAGTCATGGATTTTTGTGTTTACCTCCTTCATATACCTCACTAATCCCAACCATACATGCCTGTGACAGAGAGAAATGTCTTATGTTGGAGGGAAAGCAATGGACAGCACTGCTGGCTAGACTRTGTAATACACTGGAAGGCACTGTTGGCACAGAGACACACTGTGARGAAAACTGTGCTCACACATGAACTTTCATGAGTGAGAGAGTTTTCACTAAGGGTAACTGCACTCACATAGATGCTGTATTCCCACCGCTGGTGCATTGTGATCAGTGAGTGACACAGACTGGGACTAGCCCACACTTAGGATCACTGCAGCAATCATGGCAGTTGGTGTGGATGAGATCTGCTGTAGCAATACTTTTGTACAGACTGGACAAAATACAACATATCCATGTTTTTCCCATTCCTAACTGGACCCAGTTCACAAGGCAGTTTTCTTTCCTAGGAGTGGAAGAGTGGCATACTGGATTCCCCAGCGTCTWGCAGAAACCGTATGCTCTTGGTATCAGGAACAAAAAATAAGTCATCAGTCTTTGGCGTCCTCCAAGTAAGAGTACAGGCAAGCGTCACACCCCAGTATCCTGCTCTACCTGCAACCTCTGACACTCACTGTATTCACTAGGGACTTTTCTAGCCCTTCCTCTCAAACACAGATCACCTGCCTGACTGCAGAGAATACTCTGTGTCCTTCAACCCCCATTCACAGCTGGAGYCCCATCTTGGAAATGGGTATGGTTCTACTTGGCAATGACAGATAGTCTGTCTGCTAGAACAAACTGAGCAAAAACCTGATAATCAGACATCTAAACAAGGGCAATGCATYCACCATGGTTTGAGAAGAGCTGCTACTCAAACAGCATCCTGTGGGCACGACAGGGCAAATCCAGGTAAGGAGCATGAAGAACATACTTTGGTTCTAGTTTTTGAAAGAGCCTGCTGGGGGCGGGGGGGAGGCAGAGGCTGAAAGTTCTTGGAGGGACTGTACCCAGCCTGTATGGTGGAGGTGGCAGCTTTCCTATTATTAAATAGTTTGGATAAATCTTATTATGCAGGAGTGGCAGGACTCTGTCTTACAGTCAGGTGTACACATGTGCAGTACTGATGTAA
Organism: Rhea americana; assembly: GCF_003343005.1. Lineage (NCBI taxonomy): Eukaryota > Metazoa > Chordata > Aves > Rheiformes > Rheidae > Rhea > Rhea americana. Next base: position 1,741,792 of record NW_028186679.1, read on the forward strand.
ATCTGTGGAGGAAGATGAGATGCAGGGGGATGTGGCCGTGGTGGTCTGGTGCAGAAGACCAGTAAGTCCCTCAGAAACATATCCACAGACCTCTTCAGTGCAGGAGTGAATATGCTGCAAACAGCATTGACTGGAGTGTCTAGGGGAAGCTAGAGTACACAAAGAGTTGCCTCTAGTACTCAGCGTGGCTACTGTGTTCCCAGGTCTCTCTGTAGTGCTTTGTGAGATCGGGCCTCTCCATGTGTTCAACACATGACTTAAGTAAGTTGGAGGCAAAAATCACAGTATTTTCTTTCATGTGCACAATACTTCGCATGCCTACAGAGTGATGTCTGTACCTTTTATGGACAGTGCAGGTGTATGCCTCCAGCCTAGACAGTCATACATTTAGTTTAGGCTCTGGGAACTTGTCACAGAGTAGCAAAGAGCAMAGGCTTTAGACAGATTATCTRCTGCCTCTACAGCCTCACCCATCTTCTTAAATTTCCCTAAATCCCCAAAGAGGAGATTTCTTCAGAAGCCATAGGCAGAGAGTTTTTCTAGGGAATTTCCAYTGTGTTTAGATCAAGGGTAAATGTATGGTTAGTTCTGATAAAAAATGAAACAGAGGCAGTCTGGGTCTTCAGTTTTACATCCAAAATGCTGTAGCTCAAAATAGCTYAACCATCTATTCAAGAAGAAACAGGTCAGTGACTGTTTCTGTCTTTATCTTGTTTTTAGAACATTCCTACCCATTTACCATTTCAGCACTTCACACTGAGGCCAACTGCATGGGGCATACCTTTGCTACTGCAGATAGGGGAGCTGGAATGCGCTGGCCAGGTGACCCTGAGGCCACTTTTCTGCCTGTATTGAGCCGCCATCGGCAAGTGAAGACGTGGTGGCCAACCCCAAACTGGGACTGCCAGCTGTGCAATAATGCATGAGTCTCAGYGACTCTTCAGTCATTGGTAGAGGTCTCCTTCCAGTTTACCTGCTGGAGAAGGCTGTGTTTTGATGAGCCAAGTAAGAGTATTCTCCACCTGTTGCATAGCCCCAGAAAAGGCTTTTATGTGGCATGCTTGCTGAAGACCATGCCTGACATCAGCCCTCCAGGATACAGGCCACCACCAGGGACTCTAGATTTCTAGCACTGTGTGTGSGTTTGCWGGCTCATCTGCATGGCCCTGTTACCCTCCACCTCTGCTTACTGGGAGCATCACACCAACATCTTCATCCTCGCTTCAGCAAGCRTCACTGGCACCACTGCTACGGTCTRGAAAGCTGCTGCRAGCTGCAGCTGAACCATCACCTTGGCTGGCCAAGCTCCTGTGGCTACAGGAGGATGTTGGAGTGCAGACTTGTAYTCCCTTTTCAAAGTAAATGAGCCCGTTCTTCTGGAAGACTGTCAGAGCTATTTCTCAGCCACCCAGTGAGTACACCTTACTTCAGATGAACGATGGGCATCCCAAAGGAAGGAATGTACAGGACCTGTTCTTGTTATCCTATTGTTTTGTATTACTCTATGTTTCTGCCCTCTCTTTCTTAATTGCAATTAAATCCTTTATTTTTCCCATCAGACCTATCTTTTTGTTGTTTTCTTTTGGACAGACTTCTCTGCAGCTGCAAACATCCCCACTTGGGCAAACTAACATGCAGCTGCTATATCTCATACCTGACAAGCCTAATGAACAAGGTTGTAGATTCTCATGCTGGTGCTAGCTGTGYGCTGAACAGCGTATAGAGCCTGCAACCTAGTGCTCTTAACTCCTGCTGTTACCGGGAGTGACWGGCACCATCTGACGGCCCTGTGCTCTAGGGTCCCACTCAAAATCTCACAGGGGCTTGTCTTTCTCCTTCCTCACAGTGGGGTGACTTCCTGCTTTTAGACTCTAATTCAATGGGAAATCGGGAAATTGTGCCTGAGGACCACATTGCGCAGGCAGCGTGGCCTCAAGGTGGCATGTATTCTTTCCAAGACATACTAAAGAGATGTAGAAGAGGTTCATGTGTATGGATTATGTCTGCRCTGTGGATAGATCCTGGAAGAAGACAACAGATGTCTGCAAAATAGAACTTACCATGGCTGTGTGTGGCATGCACATGCCAGGAAGGTAATTTTGCAACTGGACGTAGGAACATGAGTGTTGCTCGTGGGTGTAGCTGTTTTATGCTTGTCTGGAGTATGTGAAAGGATAGTTAAGTAGGATTGCTGGCCAATATTAATGTCTAAAATTTTATTAGCAGTGGAATTATTCTCACATAATTTTAGACATCTGCAAGAGACACTCCAATCTGACCTGTTCACCCTAGATTCTTTTTATATAGTTAATGGAGAGAAACAGGGCCACTCTGAGGGCACAGTATATCTGAGCCATTTAAAATTTCTACTTTGGAATTCTTTTGGCAAACATGAACACTTCTGCTTAATTGAATGTAGTTTGTTTTAAAAGGATTCTTCTCATTTGTGCAAGAGGCTTGTTGTACTCTCTGTTGCTCTGGTACTGTGACTGCCGGTAGTACCAACTATAATGTGCAGTGAAGGGCSTCTTGTTCTGGTATAAATCAGTGCAGCTAAGTTTAGTCATACTACTGCAAAATCGATAAAATCAGAGAAAAAAAAGACCGAAAGGTTTCTTAGGTCGCATATTCTCACCAGCTGAGCTTTAGAGAGCAAAAAGTAGCAAAGCTAAATTGACTGGTTAGAATATACCATTGCTACAAAGTTCTGTAATGTTTTTTAGGGAAGAGGTATAGAAGGCTGGTCCATCATGTGAGTAGTTTCACTGCAGTCAGGACTTAAAATTACTGTCACTGCTACTGCTAGCAAGTCAGTTAGCTACTGGTTGAAGGCAGTGCTCCTTAATTATGTGCTTAAATATAATGTAGACCTTATGTGTTCAACWGAATCAGGGCTTTAGTCTTACTTTTTTTTTTTAAACCTTTCTTTGCTGTAATACCTTTGCCTCAGCTGTATGGTAGAAGTCCGGATTTCCAAGAAGGGAAGGCTACAACACAATAACCCTGTCTTAGAAGAAACTATATTCTCCCTGTCTGTAACCTTGTGGTGGCTGGAATCATTCAAAATACTATTGCTRTTGGTCCAAATTTCAGCTATTGAGAACTGAAGAAAAATGTTTTTGGTGATAAATCCTTAATTATAGAATTCTCTCACTCTGGCAGTTCTCTGTGGTGGCTGACGGTACTATGTAGCAGTTTACTAGGGGAATGTATTTTGATTTTAGCTTTTATGTTTTTATAAGAATRTTATAATGATTATTTGCTACATTTATATTATTAAGATTGGATAACTGTATTGCAGTAATAGCATGGTACCCTGATCAGACACAATCCCAGCCATGTTAATGCAGAGCAAGAGRTTGAAGTCCACTTCAGAAAGCTTACAGTCTGGATGTGGGGGATCTACCAAGAAACAGTTATRTAACACTAGTCGACCTGATAGCCAAAGCCTCAATATGCCAGTTATCACAACTGTTTTTCTAGGTGTATATGTTGTATTTGGGCAGCTAAMGGCTGCCCTTTTCCTCACAGATCCTCTTTCTGCTTTGAAGACATGACTCTTACTGATCCATGGCATGGTCCATTTACACTATGTTGTCACTTGGACAGTCAGAATACTTAGCACAGACCTGTATTTTTCTGCTTGAACTCTCAGTCATAAGCTGGACTTCTGAGAGTACAAATTTTGTGAAAAGGAATTTGTTAATGTCTTTCCAGCCTCAGGTRCAAATGAGACCTCTGTAAGTTTATGCAAAACACACAGACTGCAATGCAGAAATGAAATCACATGTGCATGTAACTCTTGCCCAGTATCTTTTGGGACTCTGGACTGATTTCAGGCAAATATGGCAAGAAAGAGGTATTAAAAGTAAGTAAGGTTGTATAAACTTTAGAAAAGATGGATAAAGAAAAGAGAGAGTGGGATCTGGACATTTAAAAGTTTACCTCTAGCTATTGTTTGACTGGTATGACAAAAAGTAGCTTGCTTGTTGCTCTYTACTCTTAAGTAGAAAGGTAGTGAAGAGAGTACTAGTTATGTACTCAGTGAGCTGAAAGACATAAATCCACGGAGAACCAGAGGACATTGGTATTGTTCACAGAACTACTCATRTTAGACAAGAAGTGGTGTATGATTTACCAGATATTTCAAAATGCTGGATTTTCAGCTTAGATGGTGAGTATGGCCTTTCCTGAATCATGAACTTTAATTTCTCAAATACAATGCCCTGCAAACTATCTCAATATGTAAATGAATACTGGAAAATTGAGATGATTAATGTGACACATGCTATGAGTAAAAGTAGTTAAAGGTCAGAACACCTTGGGAACWGTAAACAGGAACTTGGTTTTTGGTCTTTTTCATTGTCTCGTTGGCGATGTTCTGCAATTACGTCAAGAAAATTTGGTGCTGCATAAGAGCAGAAGAAGCACCATCCTGGACTCTGGATTCTCTCTTCAGCAGTGCATGCTACAGAAAGCGTGGGATGATATTTCCTTTGATCATTTTCCCACCTSCAGAAGTTTGTAGCTCAAAGACTTCCTTAGCCTGAACTGATGTCTGTGTATTTTTTAGCCTGTATTAGATTTTTATTTTGTATATTGAGGCTAAATATGTGTATGTGTGTATATATACATATACACAYATATATATATATCTTTGGTCCCGACTGTACTTTCAATATGCATTGAAACTCCTGCCTTCATTTAATGGCTTCTAATTCTTGAACTGAGAGARACAGTGAAGAGTCTTTCAAAATCCACTTACTTTAGGACACCACATGGCACCATGTGACACCATGTACCACCTGGGTATGTAGCATAACTCTGCACAGTTTTCTTTTCTGCAGCCTGAAAAGTCCTACCTACTTTCTCATGCTGAAGCAATTCCGTACATTGGGTTATCATTGTTGTCCCTCTCTGAACCTTTTTAGGTTCTCGTATGACCTTTGTTGAGRTGGGGAACCAGGACTGTATACTGTATTACAGATGTGTTAAAGATGTTTGGTTAATTATTCTATGGCATAATGATACTTTCTCTTCTGTTACATAGTCCTAGGTTTTTCTTTGCCTTTTTTGACCTCTGTTGGGCAGTGAGTTGATAGTTACGTAGCTTTGTAGCCCAAGATCTATATCTAGATATATTATCTCTAGGTCTTGTTCCTGAGTAGTAATAATCAGCTCCAAACACAACATTTTGTATAAAAGCTTAGAACTGTTTTTTTCAGTGAGTGCATCATTTCACATTTATCTCAGTATTAAGTTTATTTCACCATTTTATTGCTCACTCCACATTGTAGACATTTTTTGCAGCTCACCCTTATTTTTACTATCCTGAATAACTTAGTATTCTCAGCAAGTTTTATCACCTCATTTTATCACCTCTATAGCAAAAATTGACCGTTTACTTTCTACTATATTTGAAAATGTACATGATGATGATTATTCTATTATTGACCCACAGTGATGATTAATTTATAACCTGAAGCATGGGTCTTGATTGTAACTTTTTAGTGTCCACAGCTATAAATGTTGTTCATGAAATGGAACAGCAAGCATTCCCATGAAGGGGCTGCAAAGAACAATAAATGAACCAGTCTTGTTATTTTGACTGGAATATAATGAGACTACTCATTAATATATTAAAATTTGAATGCAGTTGGAGAAGTAGTCAAGCTGGAAAATTATTTTTCTTGGACAATAATTATCATTTTTATTTCAGGAGAAAATGAAGTTCCATCTGAAGATGCTCTAATACTACAGCTGCAGCTTGCAAAAGGGCATGAGAAATTTATTGAAATGCTAAAAAGTCAGCAGCAGATCATTGTGGATTTGCAGCAAAAACTTGCTGAACAGCAGCATATATTGGTTAGCCAGCAACAAGAAATTCTTGAACAGCAAAGAAAAATGTATGAGCAAATGGATCTGATCAAAGTTCAGTATGGCATGCTTTTTGACACAGTGAAACAAATGTCATTTCAGAGTTTGCAAGAAGATATTCAAAATTATTTTGAAAGTCATCTTCAAGGACTTCAGAACCAGGTCAGAAATCATCTCCAGAAGTCATACTCTGTCCATAAAGTAGAAGTGGATGCAAAAGTGATTAATGTTGGGGAGTCTGTGCTGGACTGTGGTCTTTGTGAAAGTGATGAATTCTGCAATTTCCAAAAGACACCTTCACAATGTGAAAAATGCACATTGTGTCCTGCTGGCTTTTTCCAAATGGCTGAGTGCTCTGCAAACTCTGATCGGATTTGTCAGGTGAAATATAATTCTGTTATCTTTCAGGTATTGTTTAGGAAGTGTTCTGTCAGACATACAGGGATAGGTTGTGGAAATATCTGCTCAGAAAGAGTGGAGAGATCCAGACTGAAGCTTATGTTTTAGTGATTGGGGCTGTGATGCTCTGTAGTTTACCTAGACTTTTCCATGAGTTTTCTCTTTACCATTTGTTCCCCCAAGAGGGTCACAAATTTGTGCCTGCTGACTGTAAAGCTTTCACAAATCTAATGGCTGGCAGCGCGTACATTCTGTTAATCGTGATAGGAAAAGACATCCTAAAACACATTCACTTATGCATGTTAAGTTTTTTTATTTAATCTCCGTTCTACACTCACTACTAGATATGTTTGAAAAGTAAAGGAAATCTTTATTAAGTAAAATTAAGACCAGGCATTTATTTTTAAGATCAGAAATAAAAGTTATCAGTCACCACTGATACTTACTCTGGTGTTCTTCAGTTAGCACCTTCCTACCAGCCTAAATGCCYTAAAGAGCCTCTCATAACACTTTCTTGGTTGTTACAATATCTCAAGACCAGTGGAGTGATGCAGGAGTCTCAGGGATATAGTACCGTCTTGCAGATCAGGCATCATAGTGAATATTAGTTGTACAACCAGTGTGCATGCTACAGCTTTCTGTACAGACCATCCAACCCATCTGGATACCTGTGTAATACAGGTGACAAATCCCAAATAAGTTGCCGTACTCCAACATGCCTATGAGAGCAAATCCCTCTCCCTCCCTACRTATGCCTTTTGCAGGGAAATGGGTGTCACAGAGCCTGAGGGAGAAAGTGCATGTTTCAAAATTTAAGTTACAGGCTTAAAGTGTTTCAGTATGATTCTTGTGTTTACAGGACAGAGATGAATGCACTGAATCTCCAAGCATTTGTGGTGAGAGGATAAAATGCCTCAATACGCCGGGTGAGTTATAATCTGTTATAGTTAAAGAGCAAAGATAATTAGATCTTCAGGAGCAGGCCAGAGAGTCAGATAAGGACTCAGACCTGTTTGTGAGAAATGACATGCTCAGTTTGCTKGAATCAAAGAGTATGAAAAACACTCAGCTGTAAGTTGATAACAGTTCCTGTGGACAATGAGCTATTTAGGACATAATACCCATAGGAATGTGGATATTCCCCTTTACCTTATTTTAATGGGTTTWTATGTGCTTTGGTTTTAACATCCACTTTTGACCTTTCTTCTTGTTTATGCAGGTGAAAGTGGCACCARAATCAAAGGTGTTACTCCTAATGGAGAAGAATAGTTGTCATTTCCATTCTGCTGTACAGGGCTAGCTATTTGATTTGATCTAATGAATGTTCTTAGAAGGCCTTTCTGCATCAATCTCATTCTCCCTTAGTGATAATATTGTCAAATAATGAGGAACAATCAACAGTTTTCATCATTTGCTGGGTGAGGTGGTGGATTTTTAGATGTTTAGGAGCAGGTTTGGCTGTAGCTGTGTACTGCAGGTTTCTCCTTCATTATTTCTCATGGGAATCAGATACAGAAGAGCAAAGTTAATAAATGGACTGAGCAAATTCTATCCAAGTGCTAGGTTTCTTTTTATTTGTCTAATGTTTGGTCAACAGAGAAAGACTTGAAGGGTACTCTATGATCTGTGAATGTAGCATTTCACTGGTTGTCTACCTGAGGGCTCCCAGTAAAATAACTGAGGGAAATTTTGCCAGATTATATGTTATTCCTCCTCTCAACTTCTTACTTGTGAAAATAGGATGGCCTCTTTGAGTGTTTTCAGCTCCTTATGACTGATTTTATACTATTCCAGCCYTACCACTGTCAGGGAAAGAAAGAAGTGGAGAAAAAAAGTAGGTGGGAGTTGGTCATAGGAAAGCATTAGAAGAGGACATGGGCTCATTTAAGTTGCCCATGCTTCATCAGGGCAGGAGATCTAAGTGCTAGATGGAAATACTACAAAGACTGCAGGAAGCAGCAAATGACCAGAGGAAGAGAGCTGGTGTTGCATTATATGGCAAGTGCTGTAGAGAAGGTACTGACAATGTTATAAAGAAGAGATGGAAGCAAGACTATTCTTATAAACAGCCTTAGCAGTTGGTAGTGAGCTGTTAGAGGTAAGACAGCTTAGGAGAAGCACAAAATTTGAGCCAGTACATTGGAAATGTCTAAGTCTTTTATCTCTTCTTTAGTAAAAGGCTGGATTTGGTGTGCTTGAGTTGGTGGTTTTGTGGAAGGAAGTCCATGGGGCCCCCCAGCCCTAGGGAAGGAGAAACACCAATGTGTTAGTTGTCTGGTGTTGCTCTAGTTTGTGGCTTGGAAGAGGGACGGTGTAAGGGATTTATCCTGAAGACTCTATGATGTGGGGATCCAGGAAAAGTGTAGGAAGTGAGCAAGAGGAAAATATTGCATGAACTAGGCAGATGGTTGTAGTGTGTCAGACCACAGAAAGTCAATAGCAATGGATCTGAAAAGAAAGAACTCCTCTTCCTCTTTTTCTTCCTCTCCAGATTTTAATGGTGGCCCATAAATATGTGGAAGTAAACTATCACCTGTCATCTGGATCAAGAATCAATATCCTGTCAATATCCCCATTCTGCTGTGGAAGAGAGAGTGCTTTTCTTATTTTTTTTGTTACTAGAGAAGATTCCTACTTTTAGCCTGTCCGTTCATGAGAGCTCATTATCTCGTACAAGTGCAATTAASTTGTCAAAGGGAAGGCTGACACTGGGTCTGATTTGGATAATGTAGGGTAGATGGGGATGTGATCTTACATACGAGTTCTAGATGCTGTATGTGKTTTCTCGAGCTGCATGCAGTGTTGCATCTATAGCAACTCTTGTTCACTGCACAATGTGAAGGAGAACAGAGCAAATTATGGTAAAGAAGTGAGTAAGTAGCTAGGAGCCTTTCTTTCCTCACCCTTCTACTTTCCTCTGTATCATATATCCTCTCCACCTGCTGCTTTTTCCTCTGTTACCTGAGATGAAAGTTGTTAGGATAGGTGATTAAAGGCTGATCACAGAGGAACAGCGACAGATGGAGGTACCTAATCAGTGAAAATGGAGCACAGTGAATCAGCTCCTTCTTAGACTGTCCCAGGAAAGTGATCAGAGTGTTGTCCTTGGTATGAAACCCACCAAGCAGAGCTGACAAAGGTACTCTCTCCCCAGAATGCCATGCAAACTAAAGGGCACTTAATATAGACCTTACCGTGAGATGCAGAAAGAAGAGAATTACAGGATTGTATAGAATTTATGGGRTGTTTTAAGGGAATTATAGGAGTGTATGAAATTTATTATGGGGTATTTAGTGGAAGCTAGTGAGTGCTACAATTAAACTACCTGGCAAGTAGGATAAGAGGTCTGAGTACCAGCAAGTGGAGTAGGACTGCAAATTTTGGGGGCTCATAGGTCCAGATGCCAGCAACTGGAGGAGACCAGGGGATCTATGTGCCAGCTACTGGAGAGACTGTCTAGGACCAGCCACTGACCCACATTGCATGTGTGTATTCCACCAATGGACTTCAATCCTCATCAGCCAGAGAGGAGGAACAGGATTGAGCCATCTGTGTTTAGTGAGAGCTGTGTGAGTTTGTGTGGGTGCCAGTAAAGGCTCTGGATTCTGTCTGTATGCATCTGTGTGGCTTGTTACTGGCTGTATGTAGGGACACCAGACTGGGACAGCTTCACATCTATGAGTTTGAGAGAGGAAGAATTCCCCTAGTTCTTAAAGGCAGCCAAGTTCAGCAACCTCTAACAGAAGTGTGCGTTATGGAGTGAGCAGCCCTGCTCTCCAAATAAGTCTATGTTAGGCAGCCATGCTTTGTGGTGGCTCATTTAGGCACTGCAGGTTTGTCTTCTTTAGGACAACCCTTGAAGAGACCCCAGGAAAGGATAAAATACTGTGAAGGCAAGAACTGGTGAATAATGAGAGCCTAAACAGTTAACTCTGATTTGTAATTAACCAGGCTTCTGATAGCATCCAAATCTGACATAGGGGGTTCAAGACGATGATGGATTCACAAGCTTAATCTTCATCAGGCAGTTATGAATAGCAGCAGCAGCAAAATATATTCATGACTCTAAATAATTGCCTTGGCAATTGCCTGCCCCCCAGGAACTGCAACGGCTGGTGAGCATGTTGCAGAGGCGCCTGATTTCACAAAAACAGCTTGAGTACAGCTGGGCTGCTCTCTGTAAAACCCGCTGCAGCAGTGCCCAGAGTGGGGGCCAAGAAGAGGTGGGAGAGGTTGTCTGAGAGGTGGTGGRGAGAAATAGAAAGCAGTCACAGCATATTACTGTGCTGGCTTTTTGCTGTTTGGCTAACATTTGCTTCTTGACCTCTTCTGTGCTGGCAAAGGGTAGGATATTGCTTTTGCCATGGTGTCCACAGTACAAAGCAGCCCACGTGCTGCTTTGAAGTCCCTCACCTCAAATACATGCGGTGGGGAAACCTGCTGCAGRTTTAACTGAAAAAAGACTAGACAGTGAATTGGAAGGAGTAGTCATCAAATGTTTTTGTAGAATTTGATGTTTATCAAAATGCTTAAGTGTGCATGAATAATACATTAAAAGAAGCAAATAGCATAAAAATATTTCTTATGCATTGCTGCAGATCTTCTCTGCTGTGTAAACTGGCTATATTTGTGTATGCAACAGGAATTCATATTATATTTCTCAATGCTGGGGGAGCATTGATATGACAAGTAGAACAGATTAAAAAGTTTCATATCAGCAATTCAACCTAGGCAAAAATTGTCTATTTTGAAGAGGAAAACTCAACATGGACATTTTCCTGTATTCTCTGTGGGATGTTTTTGTTTGGAAATTTTTTTTTTTTATTTTTTTCTCTTAAAAAAAAGCCAGAGACACTTTTGGGAGGAGCAAAGTGTTCAGTTTCTCTTGATTTTTTTTTTAATGGAAAAATCTTACTTTTCTGCGCTTAGCTCTTGTGAGAAAAACATACCTGATCACAGAAGAAATGTTCTCACATCATAAATTATATARTCCTAGATATGAGTGTTAGTGAAGAATCACTGCTTAAGTGAATGAAACATAAATAGATGAAGAGATACGAGGGTGAACATATGACGCCTGTATAAATTAACACAGTGTCTGGTGTTCTCTGCTGAATAATGTAATATCAGATATAAATTTTAGCCAATACTCTGACCTCTCTTGTGCACCAGGTGCACGTGCAGTGCTCTGTCTTGCAGCTCTCAGTACATGTGGCATGCTTTTCTGCTTGCATCAGCAGTCTGCATAGCCTGCTCTGTCCCGATTTTAGCAATGCAGAAAAATGACCTGTTGGGGTCCATGTCTAATGCTTGTGTTCCCAATCTCAGGGCAAATCTCAGCCCAGATGTAGCAACTTTCCTCCTGATGAATAAATCAAATGCATGCATCTAAGGAGCAACTGTGAAAAAAATAATGTGGTATTTAGATTGTAAAAKATATTACTGAGAAGCTTTTAGAAAGATGATTACAGAGTTTGGTTACACCTGGCCGAAACACTCAAGCAAGCACATTTTAGTGATTAAGCTTTGAGTCACAAACTGCCAGTGGTTATTCTTTAGGATGCCCCAAGTTTTATTTATTGATTTAGGCTCTGAAGGCCCAGTGTGCAAAAGTGCTGGTACTGGCTGCTTCTGCAGGAGTCACTGGAAGCTGGCAGTGCTTGTGGAAAATTGCTGTAGAAAATTGCAGGCTGCTTTTAAAACCTGCTCTTTGGGTGTGCATTCTTTAATCCATGGAGGTCATRGTGTGCCATTCAACAGCACAAAATTGCCTTATTTCAAATAAAGTAATTTTCAAATAGCACCTCTAGATACTCTATGATGTTTGCTGCAGTGTTTTATTTATGCCTTACAGGTTTAGACTGTCGCGACCACTGCTGTCCTCTGCCTTAGRGCAATGTTTTTCAGGCTTTTAAATGTGCGGACTTCTGCATAATGAATTTGAGCCTGCTGATTCCAGTTTTGCTTTTCCTGCTTGTCTCTTCCAGGTTCTTTAAAACCATTATGCTGAATGCCTGGGGTCCGTGGCCCTCCGGCTGCAAAGCACTGCTTTAGCAATCACAGCTACAGCAGTGCTACCMCCTTATCCTGACTAGGCACTCGGTGGACATTTCTCCCTGTGTAGGTGAATTCTCCATTAGTCGAAAATGGTTTTGCTGCTCAATGTACCAGTCAGTCACCATGCCTTTTCCCTAAGGGAAGGGAGAGAGGCTCTTTATAGCAATATTGTTGTACCTGATCCTTTACAGGTTTGGGTTAGAATTACTCTATGTCCCTGTGCAGCCCCATTTTGCTCTTTTCCCACACTAGACCACTGGATTTAGGTTGGACAAGGTGAGGTCCCCCTAGTTGTTCCTCTGTTTGAAATCAAGTATCCTCTAATAGTGCAAAGTATCTAATGCATTAACTTCGGTTTTCTGTTTTATGATTAGAAGATGTGTTATCAAAGATAGTTGATATGTAGAACTGTAGAGTTCTTATAAAATTTGGTGTTTTAAAAATATAACAACTAAAACTGCCCATTTCCTGTGAACAGGYGGTTTCCGATGCCTTGGAATTGCTGAGAAAGATGCAGCTTTGGGACTGTGTGGAGAGGAGTATTTCTTTAATAAGGAAATGCAGGAATGTCAGGCGTGTTTAAAGTGCGAAGAAAGAATGGTGGCYGTGCCTTGTTCCACCATCAGCGATACGGTCTGTTCAGCAGCCAGTGAAAACAAGCTTTCAGAGTCTTGGGCTGCAAACATCATTTTACCCTCTGTGAAGTCTGGCATCTCTCAGGTCTACTCTGGCTTAAACTTGAAGATAAAGGGAAGGCTTCACTGTGAAATCCTATCAGTTGAAGATAACAGCTTGGTATTCAGGCAGCATGGTCTGTTGTGGACTGACCTAAATTTTGCAGTAAAGCACAACTGCAGGAATTTTTTGCAACTTTCCTTAAAACTAAATGGCAGTGAGGAAGGTTATGAACTGAGCGGTGTTCGTATTGAGCAACCGGAGGGAAAATATTTCCAGAGCACTAGTCTAAGCAGCGCTGCTGAAGTGGAGCCCAGCCAAATGCTTTCTGTGTTTTTGAGAAGTCCAAATCAATTCTGCAATCAAAGTAAAGACTTACATGTTTATGATCTTAATACCCCACTCAGTTTGTTTTGGTTGTCCCACGACACGGGTGCTGTGGCAATCAGTGCACAGATGTCAACAGCAATGCATTACCAAACCAATTACCGACCTACTTTTAACATAATTTCTGTTTCCGACCCTTACATGCTAAGTCTATCTCATGATGGCAGAGCTATAAAGTTCACCGAAACTGGTGTCGTCAAATTTGTGTTCCACCAAGCACTGTATTCCATGGGTCACACATGTGTCCGAGAGGGCTTCTCCTTAATTTCTTATATCAAYAGGAATGGTACTAACAGAGAATTAATGAATGTATTTAAATCTGGGGTAAATTACAGAGACACATCAATATCTGCTTCTGGAGCCACAAAAGTTGATGCTGGAGATCTGATTAACTTTGAGATACTTTCTCCTGCGCAGTGTAATGTTCGATATTTTGGAGACAGTTCCGGGATTAGTATGTTTAGCCTCATCTGGATCCCTTCAGCAGTTTCTACTGCTATATCAGCCATAGTTTCTGTTACAGGTCTGCCTACTGGAGCTGTGAGAAACAAATTACTGGATTTCACCCAGGTCTCATCCAATGAGAAACAGATACAGCTGGTTTCTTCTGGACAGCTTGCTCAGAAGTATTTCATTTTTACTGAAAAGGGAATTGCCAGCATTGCCTTTAACTTAAAACTGATCCACTCGTGCAATGTGCTCAGAATGACTCTCAATCAGTTGACCATGGATCACTTGCAGCCCRCAGCAATCGCTCAGCAGATTGGTGGTCAGATGCCAGAGGGGAGCATGTGGACCAGCGTATCTCTCCATGCCTCCTTCGAAGTCCATAATGGAACGCTGGTATCAGTTTCTCTTGACTGTGTGCGTGGAAGGATCAACCAGATCGCTCATGAACATGGAACCAGTATATCTATTTTATGGATTTCATCTTAATTTCTGTACAGTGAAGTTAGCACAGAACTAGTGTTTAAAATAGATTTGAATGCTACTCTGATTCTGTAGATGTTTGACACCTTACACTGTGTGGAAATGTACAGAATGTCCCAATTTTAGGAATATTTAAATATGATCGTAATTGAATGACCAGTATTTAAAGAAAAGAGAACTTTCAGTGCTCCAAGATATTAGTCCTGTAATATACTYCTTTTTTTGGTTAGACCACTCATTTAATTCTAAAAAGAGTGGAGGTGTTCAGTGATACTGATTTTTGTCTTCCAATTTTTCCATCACACTTTTTGTTCTTTTTTTCTAGTCTATGAAGACTATCTTCTCTCATTTTCTCCTTTCTTCTACACAGATGCTGTTTTACTGTTCTTTCTCTCTCTCTCTCTCTCTCTCTCTCTTTTTTTTTTTGGTTAGGAGTAAATACTGTCATGTAGCAAAAGCAGCTCAACTCTTTCCAGGCATCCCTCACCATCCCTACTGCGTGTGTCACATACGCAGTTGTGTGAAAGGGGCATTAATAGCTCACTCACTGACTGGTGAACAGCAACCTCACTGAAAACAGGAATACTGTGCACAATGTAACAGTAATTTAGGTGTCTGCTTGAGGACATATATGTAAAATATGTGCACTTTCCTATTCTCTTTACCTGTTTTGGAGTTTGTCACACTGCTTTTGCTGTAGAGTTTCCTCCTATAATTTTCTGGAAAAGGATGAATCCAAATACAAGGACTTCTATCTGGTGGTTCTATTTTTATCTACAGCTTGTAATCTTGTCCTTAACCCCTGTGGTTATCCTTCCCTTATCATTTTTGCTTCATGTTTATACTTAAGTTATAGATAGGCAGGTTTAGGATAAATTGCTCTCCTGCTCCACACAGGGAACACTAATTTTCCTTTGCTTCCAAAGGCCTTCCTCTGCTGCAAAGTCTAAACAGCCCATTGCAAGCCAGCATAACCATGCAAACCAGAGTGAGTTAAACCCAGGTTTCGCAGAGGTCTGTGACGTAGGTTCTAAGTAACTTTGAGTAGCCAGGCCCATTCATTCTGACTAGGACATAAGGAAGGATAGATTAAAGCTAATATTGAAAGTGTTCAACATTTGCAAAATACTTTTATCATTACAGAGGATATTTAGTGCTGAGAAAGGGAGACTTCTGGAATTAGAGCACTTGTATCTATTATATACAGTAGAGCTAGATTACCTAAGCATGGAGCAGTTTTTCTGGCTCTTTCACCCCGAAAGTCTACTTAGACTGAACAAAGAGAAAATGCCACAGGAGTTGACTTTTCCTGACATATCCATCTGTTCAGTAAGGYGATCTGGTAACATCCCTCCTAGGTCGTTTCAAGGCCATCATGTCTTCCCTAGCAGGCTCCACCCTTCMAAGGGGTGATTTTGCTAGGGGAGGGTTGGAGGGCTTCTTCCTCATGGAAGCAGGTAGCTCTTTTCTTCACGAGAATGCTTGAAACATAGGAGGAGTTCCTCAGGAAGTGGACCGGGGTATTTCCAAGGAAGGACTGTAGCAGGGGGCACTTAGAGAAGGCTTCAAATAATATGCTGGTTGTTTTGTTTTGGAGGAAGTTGAGAAAGTCACTTTCTCCCAGGCATAACCCCTTATTTTTCTTTSTCATTTTGCTCTGTGCAGCTGTTTTAAAGGCTGCCACCCTCCATGGCTACCAGTGCAATGGCAGCCTAAGAGTCATTCTGGTTTCAAACCTGTGTAGCAGATATCAGAATCTGACATTAGACATAATCTGATATATCTTTAGCAAAGTGTAGATGTTGGATATAAAAAAGCATTTGCCTACATATAGGATAGCATATAGCAAATCTTACTGCCTGATTTGTATGGGTATATTATATCTGAGTAATATTGTAGTTTCAATGGAATTGCTTGAATAGGAAAGAGACTGAYTTTTTATGATGCTCAGATCCTGTATCCTGTACATGTTGGTTGGTACTTCTTACATTTAAATGCACTCTTATTAGAGGCTGAAGAAACTACCAGGCAGGTACAAGTGAACATATTACAGCTAAGAGAGATTCCAGAGTATGAATTCTTCAGTGTAATAAACCTTTCTGAGGGCTCTTAGGGGAGTGCTCATAATTGCCCTTAAATGCAAGGTAAATTTTAGATGCACATTGGCAGAAATGCAGTATTTGGCACCAATCTGGTGRTGTTAATTCATCTAATACTGTTTTGTTGATGCCATTTGTGAGGAGCTACTCAGATGATGAAAAGATCCAGTTTCTTCTAAATATTCCTATAAAATGTGTAGTATTAATTACAAAATAGTTCGGACCTTTATTCCATCTCTCTA
>NW_028186679.1:1758492-1810481 GCF_003343005.1 Rhea americana
AAAAAAAAAGCCTGAATCCATAGGTATGTCCACTTGCTGACCTCGATTGTAATAATTTGAAGCAAGTACATTGGAATCAGCGTGGGTTTATGCTTGTTTAACTAACAGTGTAGTGTAGCCCTTGTATCTATGAARATGATATATATTACCTCATATCATGCAATATAAGTGGTACACTATGATCCTAAATAAGATGAAGTTCAAAAGGAATCAGACTTAATGTACATGGATGATAATTTATGGCAGTTATTCCATTTGCTGTAACTAATTGCATGTTTTATTCTCGACAGGTATACCATGTTTTTACAATTTTGAACTTTTTTATTCATGTTTTCATATGATTTCTTTCTAAATCTAGCACAATATAATGTGGTGAAGTACAAAATTCATTTAAAAACTTCTTTTATTTTCCATCTTTTGATGCCTTGTTCTTAAATATAGTTAAAATATCTGGAGATAATCTCTCCAGTCCTTGCTTCTGGAGAGTGCTTCTAGTGAAGATATTCATAGTTAGGTCATGCAGAGTATGTCTGAGGCTTGCAGAATCTACCCATACAGAAAAAGCTAGCATTAATACAATTAGCAAGCCATGAGGTTACTTCACCTGTGTTATGCGTATGCAACATGTTATAGAAAACTTTGCAGAAGGAAAATAATTTAGGAGAATTTTAGAGAAAATAATTCTCTACTCATGTAAGAGAAAAACAATTTGGCTCACAAAACCTGCATCAATTTGTTGTGAAACATTTTGCAGGTTCAAAGATTTTACCTGATTATATGATTATATGTATTATTGTCAATAAAAAGCTTTTATATTTACTATAAAGTCAAAACTGGGCAGACTATGTTAAATATAATTTAATAATGTGGTTGATTTCTGTGTTTTGTGGTCTCTGCTGCAGTTTGTAGAGATTATGTTGTGAAAACTGCTCTTGTTTAAAGGGCTGTTTTTTAATCAAATTTCCTACTTCCAAATATTGCTTTGTTTTAAAAATACTGTTTGGACACTTGTCTGTGTTAATATTTTATCCTATTTTTTTTTAGAGAATGTTACTGAAATAAAACAAGAAGACTTCATTGGTGTGTACGTTCTGTTCTGAAGAAGGCTTCTTGAAGTTAATGGAAATTTTACCACTGACTTTTCTGGGGCCAGGATATCATAGACGTTATCTGAATTAGTTACCTGTGTTTAAGTGACATTAAGTTAGAGCGATAGCAGCATATTTCCAGGAATCTTCTAATCTACCTCTTTTCTKTTCCTGCTGTCCTGACTATCAATCTGAGTGGCTAAAAAAAGCATTTGATGCTCCTACACTAATAGATACTTTTATCAGAAAAGCATTAGTTTATCATGATAATTCTTACCACCATACTAGGGCAGAAAACAAAAATGAGAATGTTTTCATCTTTTAAAGAAATATTTGCTGACTTGATACTTTGTAGGCTGTCTTTCCTGGAAACTTTGACTGTATTTTGAGGGCTTATCATGATCAGACCTCTATGGTAGCACAGCTGTACTCTTGTCAGGATCTGAGCTAGTTAAAGCTAACTTATTCTCAGTAAGTTCACCAGTGTGGTGGAAACCCTTTACAATTATTTTAAATTATACAACCATTTCTTCTTGTCAAAGCTGTTATTGTTTATTAGAGCTGAGGGAAAGATAGATAATAAATACGATTTTCATTTTGAAATGTATTTTAAAACAGATTCCACTTAAAAACACCATGGGATTGAAATGGTATTTCTTTCAGCTTATTCCATTAAAAAGGAAACCTCATGAGGTTCAACAAGGGCAAGTGCAGAGTCCTGCACCTAGGGAAAAATAACCCCAGGCACCAGTACAAGCTGGGGGCTGACCTTCTGGAGAGCAGCTCTGCAGAGAAGGACCTGGGAGTGCTGGTGGATGACAGGTTGACCATGAGCCAGCAATGTGCCCTTGTGGCCARGAAGGCCAATGGTCTCCTGGGTGCATTGGGAGGAGTGTTGCCAGTAGGTCGAGGGAGGTGATCCTGCCCCTCTACTCAGCCCTGGGGAGGCYTCATCTCGAGTACTGTGTCCAGTTCTGGGCTCCCCAGTACAAGAGAGTACAAGATGCAACCCTGGCTAACATGCTGTAGGTGGCCCTGCTGAGCAGGGAGGTTGGACTAGATGGTCTCAAGAGGTCCCTTCCAACCTTACTGATTCTATGATTCTGTGAAAAAGAAAAGTGTTATACGGCATGTTTTTCAGTAGCTGTATTACTACTGATTTGAAGGGCACAAATAGTTCCTCCAACAGGGGGATTACAAGAATCATTTACTTTGTCTAAATTAGCCCAGGATGAATTCTGGAGGAAGGAGAAAAGAAGCATTTGTAAAATAGTGGTAAAAAAWAAAAGAGCTATCCTCTTCAGATCTGGACCAAACACTGCCCATTTCATTCTGGCCTTCAGCTGCTGATCTGATTTACGGTCTTTGCATAGTAGCCAAAACATCATGATCCTTGAGCCCTGTGTGCCACATCTCTCCCTGAGTCATGGTCCATTCCCCTTTCAGGGCCCCTGCCACCTCTGTAGCCTCCTGTCATGCCTGGCAGCATCCTCTGCCATCAGGCCTGCCTCCTCTTCCTCTGCCTGGGGCTCAGGAGGCATTAACTGCGGTCGCGGCAATGCGAATGCTGATGGAAATAGGCAATGAGTTGGCTCTCTAAAATGGCTATGCTTCCCCTAGGCTGGGCTTCAGCATCTACGTGTCCACTTAGAAGTGCCCGCTCTTTAATGATCTAGCTCTTGGTGCACACAACTCAAATGACTGCAAAACGGGGGGAGGGGGGTCAGGAGGCTCTTGTTTGCATTGATCGATTGATTTGGTATTGCTGAACCATGGTTTCTTGACCAGGTGCAGTTTGTACAGCTTTCTTCAGTCCGCCCTTTTAATTTTGCAGTCGTGTCACGACTTGCAAAATTGCATCTTCTGCCTGTAGGCTCTTTAGAATAGAAACTGCAACTGTTCTCTCAGTCTACTGCAATCCTGTTAAATGCCATCTCTTGAAAGTGGCCTTAAAAGCCTGGACATAATTTTCTCCCTAGACAGGTGTGAAASAGCCTGGTTTCAGTGGAAGCTCAAAGTAAAAGCCTGTCATGTTAAATATATATATATATATTTTATATATATATATACACACACATATATATATATCTTTGGGCAGAGGGTTAAATGCATTTTCTCTGAAAGAAAACTTCTGTGGAAAAAAAGTTTTTTGAAACTAGCTGCATCTTCTCTATGAAAAAAAATTCTCAGACTTTCCCCTTTGCTGCTGTTCTTACTGATAAGATAGGGGAAAAAAAGGAAAGCAAGAAAATGAAAGTAGAGGGAGCACAGACAGAAGGGGAGAAAAATGGGAGCAGGAAGAAGTACCCTCCCATGTATTTGGTTAATTTAATGTACCAGAATTTAACTAGTTTCCCCTGCAACCTTCTGAAAGAAATTCCTGTCTATTCAAACAGTTCTAATTGAAAATCTGTTCAACTGAAAATGAATTATATCACATTTGCCTTCATTTTGACTTCTTCCTAGTAAAGTATTTGGCCAYTTCTCTCCCCCTCCTGTCCCCCCTGCTCAAATTCTGTAAACGTCAGTTATGTTAGTGTTTTCTGCATATGCTCAAGTATTTTGCTGAGCTGGAACACTGGAGTTGGGTAACTGGGTTAATTAAGTGGCCAAGTTATACTGGGAAATCTCTGGATATAGTTGTGGGTTTTGGTATACTAAACTCAGTTTTCTTCATTACCTCTTAAGTATGTTTACATTGGAAACTGCTTCTCATTAGATAAATGAGTCTGCTCTGAGCTCTGTGTTATCGTCACTTGACTGCTAATGGTACCTAACATCGCTCATTTAAGACTCCTTTGGGTATTTGTTTATTATAGTGCAGTCAATAAGGTAGATGTGTAGAAGTGCCTTCAGGACAGCTGTATGTGTGAGATGACAGCAGTGTGTTCCTGTCACAGTTAGCTTTTCCTAAATTGTTTTATTGCTTTAAACTCTTGAATTGAAATCATTTCAGGATTCTATATGATAAATAAGCTCTTTAAAAGCAAATTTGACCTGGTGAGTTATTTAGACTGGTAATCACATCTGAACTGCAAGATTGCAGCCTTCTCTTGGTGAGTATCAAAACTTCTGAGAATATTCATAGATTAAATGCAGGTGTTGTGAGTAAAGAGCTGGAAATTCTTTGTGTCAAGCTCAAATAAAAGCCTCATATTCTACTTGGAAGGTCAAAAAAGTAAAAAGATTTAGTATATACAGTAAAACATTCTGTTTGTTGAAGGAGAAATACATTTGTTGGTTTTATTAGGAGAGGAGAATAAAAACGTGTACTTTATGCCAAGTAGATAAGACAAATTGCTTAAGATGCCATTATGCCTGAAAATGCTCAGCGCTTCACTGTTTCTAGACCACACTCCTAGATTTGTTTAAATCTTTACTTTAAATTATTGTCAGTGACGATTCAGACTTGATTCATGCTAGAGCCTCTTCAAGAGTACTTTTCTCTCACATGTCTAAGTCCCAGACAAACACGATATTCTTCAAATACAGCTGATCAACCCTGGGAACGGAGCTCCTGGTGTCACAAGTGTCCCCAGAGTCATCCTCCCCGTGAGCGTGAGGCAGCAACGGTCCCGCTCACTGCCTCATCCTCCGGCCGTGGGCCCGCAGTGGCCAACCTCTCCCCCTCGCCTGCKCTTTCCAGGGAGGGGGCAGCCCTCTTGCCTGGGAAGCTGCAGCTATTTGTTTTGTATGAGCCAGAAATCTTTTCCCCTGATTTCTGCCCCTCTCTCTTCATCCCTCCTTTCAGCCATGCCACCGAAAGTTCGCCATTCCCCCAGCCCAGCTGCTGGCGTTCACCTTTGCTTCTGCTTGCTTGTGTCCCAGGGCATGACTGTGGTCCCCATTTTTTTTGCTGGCTCTAGGCTTCCCCCTAAAGCACCACATGCAGTTAAACGCTACACGCCTCCAAGACATTTACGTGTGTCCAGCTGAAGCTGTACAGTCCCCCTGGGGGCTGTTTGCCCATGGGAGATGAGAGTAGTGGCTTTCGCCGTAAACACAGCAGCAGCAACAGTGGCATTTGTGAAGAGGCCAAGGTGGTCCTGCGCTCCAGGGAGTCCTCCCCCAGCAAAGACTGGGTGTTGATATTCAGTGCTTTAGTAGCTCTACAGAACAAGAGTATCCTCAGGAGCGCTTTCTGTGGTTCAAAGGGAAAAAAAAAAAAGAAAAAAGAGGTATAAACTCTGAGAATGTTGAAAACATATTTTTCCCCTTCCCAGCTTTCTTCCCTGTTAACCTGTGTATCTCACACTAAGGCAGTAGATGGCCTGCACTTTTGTGAAGTGGCCCTGTGCTGCACACTGCAAGCTTTGCAAACATCTTGGCTGAACAACTCGTGAGCCTGATGCTGCCAGCTTGCTGTGGGCCTCTGTGAACCATTTGGTAGATGTCTGTGGCCCCAGCCAAGGGCCACAAGTGTTTAACATGTTTGAAGGGCAATGAAGGGCAAGCAAGCCCAAGGGTAGGGGCTTGCCTTTGAAGGGTAAACTATAGCCAAATTTAAAAGGAGGATAAATCAAAGGCAGCATTTTAGATTATCCATCAACTTCATAGGACTGCTCCTAAGAACATTAACTTTTTTATGTAAATTACATTAGGCAAAGTAAGCCATAAAATATGAATCCAAAGTCTACAACACGCTTGCAACAGTGACAAAGCAAGCAATGATTCCTCCTCTACTTAGCAGCTTGGAGTAAGAGTTAGTGGCCTTCAGTGTGCCATTCACACATGGGCCCTGTTTGCAGTGGTGGTTTTCATTTTCTCTGTTGCTACGTCTTGAAGTATATATATAATCACTGACAGATCTCCACAGTTCTGCTTTTCCTACCTACAAGTGACATGTTTCATTGTGCGTACCCTTGCAGTGGTCCCCCACCGCTTGCTCTCATCCTTTGCTCTAAGCGAGTGTTGAAACACCGATGTCCTTGAAAGCTTCTTTTGGCTTATGTGTGTGTGTCCATGGGTACACACACTCACTTCCATCCTGAGAAAAGAGGATTACTTTTCTTGCCTTTTAAATTGCTCCAAAAGTCAAGTATATAGAAAAGATCTACTCTCATCCAACTTCCTGGCATTTGATTTCCACAAGCCAAAGCACAAAGCAGTGTATTTTGTGTTCTGCATACAAGTTGCTGATAAATACTCACCGTATTGATGGTGTGGTACCAATAAAATCTATTTCAAAATTCATAATCTTTAAATTCAAGATAAGCTCAGTCTTCAAATACTTCAGTTGTTTTAATCATGACTATAAGATTAATGCTCCAAATGTTCTAAAACTAATGTTAATTTTCTGACTAATCAGAAATACAAGTTCTTTAAGATTTGTAGTACATGACTGGGGAAATGGACAATGTTGTAGCTCATGGTCACAAATATCTTTTATAGAAGTTAATTTGGTGAAGCCTATTATAAAGAGGCTTTTTCTCCCAATACCACTTATTTGGATGTGGTCTTTGGATTATGGCAGTTACATTATGTAGAACAGTTTTATGGCTTTTTTGAAGTTATGCCAGAAGACATTTTATTGCTAGCTGCTCTTAGGGCAATGAAAGTGCAGAAGTGGATTAAAATTTTCTCCTTCCACCAACCTGGTCTGCTCCACACAACTCATCTGGTATAAATCTGACAGCATTATCAGGTTTTGAAATGGATTTATAAACAGTAAGAGGTCCCCTGGGCAAAATAAATATAATAATCCTTGGTACTTGCTAACCGTGGTTAGACAGTTTTCACATGAAATATGCCCTTACCAAAGTCCCTCCCAGTGAACTTCATGTAATGAATAAAATACTAAATACAGGCCTTGATTCTGGAAAGAGTTTGTTTATATAAAATATGTTGATATGTTTAAATGTAAAAGCTTAAGTCCTAGAAGTAATGGGAGTAGTTGCATGCACAATAAATGTGGCTGTCACTGGTGTTTAAATCTGGGGGACTTCAGCTGTAAGTGCTAGCATTTTATTTACATACTTAAGGCAGATGCAGGAGGCGTATGATGCCTAATGGTTGTTGTGTGAGCCCACTTCAGTGGGCTACAGTTACTTCAGGTGTACGCAGGAGAGTGACCATGGTAGGGTCACGGGCGCACTGCACAGCACCCCGCGCACGGCCGCGGCCAGCGGCCGTCCGGGCTCTGCCACCGGGCGCCGGCTGCGACTGCAGCCCGTTTACGCAGCGGAAGCTCGCAGGGAGCCCTGTGAATGTACGTCTGTCCGTACCATTCAGTCTCTTGGATCAGCTGGTTGAGAGACCAGCTCTAAAGAGAGACTTGTCCAAATTCCTGACTGTGTTGTTGAATCCTCCTTTTTATTTATTTTTTTCCCCTGTTTCGTAAGTTGTTTTGCCAAGAGATGCTAATGCTAATGCTTTGGCTGCAGCCTGCAGCATGCCATATTACACTATGCAAGCGCCTGGTTTTAGGTCTGTATCAGGGACGGGGTAATCTTGTGGGTATTATGGGTATAGTCCTTGATAAATTTAAAAGGAGGAAAAATCAAAGGCAGCATTTTAGATTTAAAATTTAAATAAATTTAAATAAAAACTGGTTTTGACATAACTCGATCAAGATAATTCATTTTCTGTGTACTTCAGTTCATCACATTCACAGCATGTGCTGCATATCGTGGTGCCCCATGAGGAACCAACGGGAATAAATTCACTGAACTTGAGATTGCGAAGTGTTGAGGGCACCTACTCACATATGTCTAAACTTATGGAATAAAACTTACGAAGTCTCTTCTGCGGTCATTATTTTCTTTCCAGCTATCTAAAATATCCACATAGACCTGCTGTCTTCTACCAAATAATCACTTTAAAATAGATGTTTGCATTGCAGTAATTTCGGTAAGTTAAAAATGCTCATTTCAGTAGTACTGCTGATATTAAATAATGAAGCTCAGCAATGAGGTCTGGATGCTTGTTTTAAGCGACAGTTATTCAATCCAAATGCAAACCCTCAAGCCTAGCTTCAAAACTAAAATCCCCAGGCTGATCACCAAAACAGCACTGTGGCAGCACCYCAGAAAACTGGCAGAAGCAATGACTGTCTCTACAACACCCAAAGGGCATGTGAGGGAGGTACCTGCAGAAAGCAGTAACCTTTTCTAAGTACCCGCTGCCTCATGCAATAACAACATCCCCCCATGCCATGCATGGTGGCAGGGAAGAACCAAGCCAGACATCACCCCAGGGCATGGCTGGGCATCACTGCTGAGATGCTGCTTAGAACAGTCATCTGCAGGCTGGGGAAGGCTGGAGATGGTGGGTCTGGAACAGCCTATTGAGAAACAAAGTAAGAAAAGTTTTCTGGTTTCAAGACCATCAGTACTGCTGTGTTTGTGGTGCCACAGAAATGCTTCTGCACCCAGCGATGCTACCATCAGCAGGTCTGACTCCCTGGAGAGGATCTTTCTTCTCTACAGTGAAAAGCTTAGAGCAGGGGAAGGTCTTATTTATCACTGGCTTGGCTTAGCAGTCATGAAAGTGGCAATAACAGTTAGTGGATAAGAGAAGTTAAAAAGGCAGGTCTCTATGCCCAAGGAAGGTTTTGACAAATGGCTGCTCACTGGATTGGACATGTTGYTGGCTTGGAGACAGATGGGTTCTTCAAATGAATGTAGGTAACGCTACAGGTAAATGATAGAGAAATTACTGGAGATGTAGTTGAGGTGGTTAAACATTCTCTTCATCTACTGTTGGCATCGTTTCCCTTCGTAGTTAACTCATTTTTCTTTTAAAGAGGCCTTCAGGGTACAGAGGATGAGAGATGAGTGAGCTCCTCAGGCACAAAGAAAAGGATGTCTTTTGATTTTTGTGTCGTACATTAAACAGCTGTGTTTGTGATAAGTCTTTGCCTCAAATTGCTTTGTTGCAAGTTAGATAGGCTTCTGATTTGCAATTAGTTTATGACAGATTTTCATTTTGGTCCTTGCTCGTACCAATTCTTGCCTTTTCTATTTCCTTAAATGTATCACAATATAAATCATCTGATATTCACTGTAACCATTTGTTAGATATTTCTGTACAGAATTAGATAAATGRTAATTGAAAGCTGTCTCAGCATATACACTCCTTTTAAAAAGGAAAGAAGTACACAATCTCTATGAGTAGTTTGCCATGCAGAAAATTTTGAGCAGTAAAGAATTTATTGTATTTCTTCTCTTTTCAGAATGATCAGAATGATCAAATAATTGTAAATGCTATGTTTTAGATAGCTTTCCTTATGGGGTTGAGTCTATTTTGGAATATGAAATTTCATATTAACTTGTCTCAGTTGCCTGAGGTCAATGTTGAAGTCTTCAAAGAACGAGTTATCTGACATATACCCTCTGTGCCTGCAATATTATCTTATAAGAGGAGGTTGAAGTCACAATATTCCCTTGATTTCTCTGGATTTTAACTAAAACCTTAACCTCATTTTGGTAGAACAGAGGGGAGGGAATTTGTTTTTATAAAATATGTATGTGTGGGGGAAAGAAATATGGGAATTTCTGCATCACAGGCATTGAAAATATTTTGGAGCTTACACTTTCATGACAGACTCAAGTATTTAAGAGTGTTTCTAAAGGCAAATTAAATGGGATTATGTCATCTGAATTTTATTTATCTTTTTACAGCTTGTTCATATTTTAAATCATCTGAAAAAATATTTCTYAGGGGGAGATGAAGTTCCTTAAACAAAAGCATGGGATAGGCAGTCAATATTTTTGAAGACTGACTTTAGGACACAATTATTTTCCCTTTTTGATGTAATATTGAATTAAGTCTACATTAATAGAGACCAAAGAGTTATCTTCAACCATTTAAGTGCATTAATGCTTAGCTACCCATTTGTGCATATGAAACAATCTAAAGGAAAACAGTACCCATGATAAATTAGCCAAAGCCTGACTGAACAGGGTACTGTAGTCCTCCTTTTCATAGTTCCCATAGTAATACAATTGCCATAGTATTGGGCAATTGAGCCACAATTTAGAAAACTCCCTTTTTAAAAAAATGACATTGCCAAACTTCCAGCCTTTTAAAATAATTTTCCAGAACATGCTCTGACACACAGAGCTTCTAACAGCTCTTCTGAAGAAGTATAAGATGAAACTATACTTATCATACTTCCCAAAATCATTGTGGACTACTTTATTCACCATGGACCGTTATTTAGCTTTTTTCTGATGCTACCTACCTCCAGATTCCTTAGGAGGCTGGACAGAGAGGCTGTTACCATGCCTGGTATTGCTTCCTCATCCTCAGCTTACTCAGAGACCTCTGTGCCATTTCTTCTTCACTAGGAATCTAGAAAGTTCAGATATCAGCGTAGCAATTTCTACTTTTCCTGCATAAGAGCAAAGTTGTTTGAGCGTGTGATAGACTATAAAAAAMCCCCGTAAAATAAAAGGCAAGGAAAGCACAGCACACTAGGTAACATATCAGATGGTCTAGTTCCTATGACTGGGCCATTCCTTCATCCTCCACACGCAGAGAAGAGCTCTGACTCTTGCTTCCCACCTAAGCTCACAGCGGGACTGTGCTGTGCTAATGGTGGAAGTAGCTGGAGCCTGGCAAAAAAAAAGCCATTGGTGGGATTTTGGTCCGTCTGCTCAATCTTGCTATTGATGCTTTTTTTTTTTTTTTTTTTTTTTTTTAAAAAATACCCCAGTGCTTATGATAAGAAGTTCTCCCTCTACTTTTATTTGATTCTGAAGCACTGAGCCCCAAATCACAGCCACATTTTCCTGCCACACTCAGAGGAAGAAGCATTGCACTGCCATGGAAACGAACCCGATGCTACTCCCAGGTTRTCGTCTGATGGCCAGTATCAGAAGCTAGATCTCGGTCATCTTCTTAGACTCTTCCCTGGCAATTTGTTGGTGGCTCCCACCAAAGTGATGACCCTGGCTGTATGACCAGTAGGACTGCTTTGTTTTTGTTGAGATTTCAGGAATGCGATTCCCAGCTCGGTGCAGAGCGCTCGTAGGGCTCGGCAGGCRGCTCAGCCTACTCCATTTACTTCCTGTGAAAAGGGGAAAAAATGCCACTATGCTGCAGTGGCATTACAAGGCTAGAATTTGTTATTAATGACGATGTGGTATTTGGAGGCAGTGGTAATGAGGCTATATGGATGTCTAGAGTATGTGCTTCACTGAACATCTGAAGCAAAACATGTCTGTTTCCATGACAACGCCTCTGCATTTATCCTATTGTAGCTGCTCTTCCCTGTGCATGGAAATTTCAAGTATCATTATTGAAGCTCGCTCCCATCTTCCCCCATTCTTATTCTGCTATTATAAAGTTCTTTTTGTTGCATTAACAGTTTGTTTTCCGAAATGCTGCAGTCACATTCTTCTCTTTTGTTCCCTGCTTTTTCTCCATCTGCYTCCCCAGACGTGCAGCTCCCCTTCTCCTCTACCATGAGGGTCAGTGCTCACCCACTTCGGCGGGCTGATTCAGTTCAGCTGAGTGGCAGCAAACTAACCTGGTGCAAAAATGAAATAAAGCAAATCATTTTGTGCTGGGCTGCCGTTCGGGGGGTCAGAGCAGCATGGCGTGCTGGGGGGGACATGCACGAGTGCCACCATGCCAAGCTGGGGTAAAGGCAGTGGGAAATACTGGAGGCAGCGAGTGGGAGCTCAGCCTAGCGCCTGGCTCTGCCTACGCTCTCGGCTCCTCCATGGCAGGAGCCCCAGGTCACCCCACCAAAGGGGGGAAACACCAGCGCTTTTCTAAGTGCTGTACAAATGTGCCAGCATTGAAACACTCCATGTCCATGCTTTGCCCTTGGGAAAATTAAAACAATATGAACTCTCTGAGCAACTATTAGTGCTGCCATCTGTTACTGTCAGCAGATGTATGTGATAACCTTGTATTCGCTTCCCTGGGAAAGACCTGAGTATACTTCATTCATGTTATATGTAAAATTTGTTCTTTTAGCAGTGTAGAGCTATATTTTATTATCTAATAGCTCTATTTTGCCACATGTCAYGGTAGTATGAATGCTTTTACGTAAAATGAATAGCAAACAGTCCTCTGCAGTTCTCTGATCTAGGCAGGTGACAATTTATAGCCCATGGAAACCAAAGGACTGTTCACGTGGGCWAATGCTCACCACGATGAGCAAACTTTGTGCGGTCTAGCCCTAACACTGCCAGTCAGTATCTGCATCCTCCTTTGAACTGGGGGTGCAAGGTGACTTGTGGCAGCCAAAGATCTGGCCCTGCATGCAGAGMAGCAAATATTTCTCATTTAAATACTCATCATCTATTTGAAATGAAAAACTACAGATTTCAAGAGGTCAGGTCTTCTTGCAGTGACTTYAGCCATATTACCATGTAAAAATACAAGGGGAATATAAGCAACAAAGTGRTGGGAGGGCACCTAAGCTCCTGTGTAGTTTGAGGCAATGTTTTCTGACACATCATCTCAGATCTGAGGATCTATCCTGACAAYATTTTTAACCAGCAATGATTTCTGTGGCCTCTTCCCTCACCCCCAAAATTGTTGCACARTTGCTGCTACTATGCTTTGCTTGTCACTACATGAAAAATTTGAATCTCAGTTCCCACCACTGGAAGAGAGACACATTAACTCACTGTGCAGCCTGCTCTCGAGGGGTGCTTACACTGATAGGAGCTTCACTCACTTGCGCTTCTGTTTATGAACAGGCTTGTATTTCCATGCATTTGCACTGGGTTGTGTCYTAGGGAGAAGCTAAACAAAAGTGATATAATATTGCAAAAGCTGTATGTGAAAATCAGTTTCTGTTAATAAATATTTTATATTTAAATGAAAAATGAAGCACATACATAGAATATGGGCCACAAAGTCTGTCCTGTTATTTGTGACAAGCATTGAAAACAGGCAGGAGATCTCTGTGAGATTTAGGAAGCTTATTCCAGCAGTTGCTTCTCACAGTGCATGTTCTAGCTCTTTTGAGTTTATACCTCTCCTTTTGCCTAATATAAGTCACTCCCTACTAAAGACTGCTTCTTGGAGTAATATTTGYTCATTGCAGCTGCAGACATCAGGAATCCTGGGAGATTCTTTTCCGTTCTAAAATTGATGTTAATTACAGTGTACAAATTTTAATGTTAATATCAATCAGTTCCAAATTTATATGCTATCAGTGCATTGCAAAACRTCATTGTCCTTGATTCTAATGAGCTCCTCCCTCAGACTGTCTTGTGTAAGTTAGTTAAGCAGTTTTGTTTTTACATATATGTACATGCACAGGCATATAGTATCCATATATGAAGTAGAGGGAGAAAGCAATGGAGACTTGAGAACAAGGAACAGGGAAACAGTATTTTTATTAAATAATTTTATGGGAAGATTTCTTTTGTCTGGATAAAGAACTCCTTGATGTACACAAATGCTGCAAAAAGCAACAAAGAAATATGGAACACAGAGATTTCTTTTTGTGTAGGACCACAATGTCCTTTGTTCAGTATCTTTTCTGACAGCCACTGACACAAAAAATTTGGGTGAATAACATTATAGCAAGTAGTTACAGGGCAATCTAAATGCAGTAAAAGCTTTTCTCTGACCTTCTTGGTCTTGGAGCATTCACTTGAAAGATGCAAGGTTCGGGTTCAACTCCTCTAAGAAGGCAGAAGGAGTCAAAACTGGTTGCGGCTTGTTCTCTGTCTTGGATATTGGGACTTCAAAACAAAAGTGAAAATTAAATCTGGGAAAAGGCCTAGCTGTCTAACAGTGACTGTAAATACCTACACACAAAATGTAGATCCTGAAAACATCTCCTCAGCTTCTACTGAGGTATCTAACGTGCCCTGATACCTTGATCTCAGCCTGTCAAATTCTCCCAGAGCTTAAGGGTGGGATGCCTCTCACCTACTGTTAGACATCTACAGCGTAGAAGCCTGCAGAAGAACCAGTCAACTGTTAGGCTCCTTTAGACCAGCTGGAGACATGTGCTTTCAGACAAGGTGAATCCTCCTTTGCCTAGACTGGCTAGATCTCTACTGACAAGAAATGTGCACAGAGTGGATAATACAGCTGTAGGCAACTAGAGTCAAGAGATCTGCATTTAATCAGATGAACCTCATTGAAAAGTCTGCTTTTTGGGGACATGACCAGAGCTGTCTAAATATTATATAGATTGACACCTAGCCCGCCTGGATTCACAAGTTAATTGATATTTCCTGACATTATCTACCTGTAAAGCCTGATCTGCTRAGTATTTTTCGAACATAGTTATTGAACAGATGCACACAATATACAGCTCTGAGAGTAGGGAGCATGTCTTATTTTTAGCACCATACTGGAAGGTGCCTTTATTTTGTGCTAATAGGGCTGCCCTTTGCTCAAAGGACATTTGAACTAGCCTCTTCTAGTCAATGTTCAAATAGTGGGACATTCTGAGATGTGACTTTCTGTGTCCCTTTACCACAGAACAACTAAATCATAGGGCCAGCTAAAGAGTGTGAACTTGATTGTATAGTCTAGGTAATAGATCATGCACCTGGAAGAGAGGACAGAAGTCACTAACAATGAATAATACATTTGCCTATAAATTCTTAAGTATGTTATAAATGCTTAAACACTAATTGGAGGTGTAAATGGAAGCCTGATAGCTTCTGTGCTGTGTCAATGTCTTATTCAAAATACCAAAAAAAGCATATTCTCCGTGGCCTAAGCAAATACTGAATTATTACAATCSTTACAGCTTCAAAAGAAAGCATAGAGAACCTACACACTCACATTTCTCTGACACACAACTTTCACCTGGGACATGGGGACTGAAATTCCCCTCAGACACAAGATGACACTGAAACCAAATCTTCTAAAACATCTTATGTAGGCAGCTGGGAAAAATGACATTGCTACTACTCTTAGTATCCTTATCCATATTTGTGAGACTGCGCTGACATAGATGTCTGACTCCAGGACGGCCTCATGCTGTTAATCCTGACTGAAAGTAGTTACTTTCTGCTGCTTTCATGTAGGAGTTAAAATTCCTGGAAGAGATTAAATTTATTTCCTCTCCATTTTTCACTGAATATGTCAGGCAAATCCCCAATCTGCAGGCATACTGGCTTCTGTTAGAGACACTCAA
Source organism: Rhea americana (assembly GCF_003343005.1). Taxonomy (NCBI): domain Eukaryota; kingdom Metazoa; phylum Chordata; class Aves; order Rheiformes; family Rheidae; genus Rhea; species Rhea americana. The sequence continues at coordinate 1,773,652 of NW_028186679.1, forward strand.
TGGCTCTGAAAATTATCAAGGGACTTGACCACTTGCAGCACTTGATCAGTAACTTGTTTCTAAAGGAAACGTCTTGAGACCAGATGAATGCTCWGTGCATTTGKCTTAGGTAGTAGGAAAGCATTGGCAAAGTGACAAAGAGATCTTGTGGTACAYGTTTACTTTAATGAAGAGCAGGGTAGGTGGTCTACATATATAAAGACAAAAATATACTGCAGGGACATGGGAAACATATGGKGAAGCACAGCTCTTACCTGCACTGGCAAAGGGGCTCCAGTGACAGGGACCTCAGTGAATCTGAACTTCAGAGTCTGGTAGGCACCAAAGGGACCAGCAAAGCAAAGGTGGACTTGTCTCTAACATGAAAAGGGATCCTAAATCCAGCACAATGCAATTAGCTCATTGTATTTTGGCTGTAACAAAACTGTGAGGGGCAGGGGAGTACACTCCTTCACATCACAGCTTGCTCCAATTGTGTGACATGTTCCACATTGACTAGACTTCTAAATTATTTCCCACCAACAAAGAGCCCAGGATTTTCCAGCTCACAGTACCTAATGGGAATGTGTTTCTGTAGGTAATCACATCAAGCATGTATCCTGGTTACGGTGGGAAAACTAGTTTRAAAAGTTCCTTCCTTTCTTTACCACATCCATGACCAAAAAAAGGTCTAGTACTATTCTGAAATTTACTGTGACTAAGTTGTAAAGTTATGGCTGTTTTGAGGCAATGCTATAAATCAGGTCACTGAAATGTTTAAAATAGTCCCTGGAGGCTCCAGGGGCGTGTACTTCTGAAGCCAGTTTTGTTGCTGTAGACAACRTTGCATAAATGCACAATAAATGTCTTAGCTGAGTGCAAGTCCCTGAAAGAAGCATGGCAATCCATGAAAGAACAATCATGGATCAGGAATGCAGCCTACCTATGCCTGTACCTTCCAGCCACACAATAAACAACCACTGGTCACAACAGCAAAGAGGAAATGGAGAAGCTTCTAGAAGGCTTCCTTTTAGCTCTTTWTAGCACATCTGATCACATCCCATCATTGCAACATTATGTATAGGTTTGTTAACAATCTGTAGTTTTTTTCACAATTTCATCTTGATTTGCAGAACTGTTGGTGACGTCTTATCCATTTTATTAAAATGGCTTATTTCAGAATTGCTTTCACTTTACTTAAAATTAAGAAGAGCCAGCAACCTTAGAAAGCCCTTAAATCTAAACAAGGTGTTTCATTTCATCCCAATTTATCCCCACCCTTCTGCTGATAGACTTTGGCAACTATTTGAAGAAGGAGGGGCTTCAAGAATATTTGTAAAATCCCTCTTGTATGGAGATCAGTGATTCTTTCAGGAAACTGCCCTCTTACAAATCCATCATGATCTTTAATAAGCTGATTTATACTGCTGGCTTATGATTGCTGCACCTTCTAAATAATWATCTGGCACAGGAGCCTTCTTGTTGGCAGATCTCATATGCTTCTGTAGGATTAAGGGATATAGTCAGAGTGTCCAGGCCTCTGATTTTGCAGGCAACTCAGCCAAGCTCCTAGAAACATGCACCGAAAGCAGGCACTGGGGAACTCTTACTCAAGTTCCTGCCTCTGTAAGCAGATCTGGGGGAGTACAGAAGTAAAAAAAAGCTCTACAGTGCTTCAGTGCAAGAATCACCTAGTATGAACACAGTGATGAGATGCCATAAAAATGCAACCTGCAGTCTCCAGGCATGGATCAGAGTAGGCTGTCTGATACGACTCTGTTGCTCACCTGCAGCCTGCAACACTCTGCAGCTCAGTGGAATCTTGGTCTGCTTTATTTAAACTATTAGTCTGTGACAGCTCAGTGCTGGAGAGTTCCAAAGGTGACTTAAATCTTGGCTGTATATTGTGGTTCAGGGTATTTTCCCCAGTTCTTGTGTGCTGTGCTTATAATTATGACTAGCTTTAATAGATGCAGTCACGGAGTGGTAACACAAGTCATTTGCGGTGCTAGGGATGCAAAATTCCTGATGTTGCAAAGAGAATTCAGTGGATACGATGGAGGCATGGCCTATTTAATTCACTGTACATGAATGCATGCAAATTTTAATACTGGGTCATGACAAAGACATTGAAAATGGAAAACTTTCAGTTTGGTTAGTTGCGTATCAAAAGGTTTTGTCTTTAGGGTACCTTTTCCTTAAATTCCTATTCTTTTTTAGTGTCTGTCAAGGGTTATAATCAATCACTTATCAATCATCAACTGGAAAAATATTACTCCTTTGAGTCTATTCTTAAAGCAGATTCATCCATTTTGGCAGGCTGAAAGAGTTTCACATCATCAGTTGCTCTATCCCTGGATCACCACATGTGTGTAATTRCTTGGAATCCCAGGATTTCCCATCTGCTTTCACTAAGGAGGAGCAGTGCTTTTCTGGCTTAAGGAGATTAAAAACAGACCTTGTACTGTCTTGGGTTTTGACCATCAGGGCATCAGAGGAAGAAGATGCTAAAATTTTGTACAAATTAAGTGTAGCAGGAGATTTCTTCAGGAGAGTTGTGGTGTCTCTATATATTTAACACACAAATGATGCTTCCTGCCTCACTGAAGCCAAGAGCACAATTTCCATGGTATTTCCATTGTTTGAAAGAGTCTCTGAAGGTGAACCCTGAAAACTTGAAGGAGGGGATATGTGCTCACTTTCTAGATTGAGGATAAAGACTGAACTTTTCTGAGAATAAGTCAAAAAGCATGCACACATGATGAAATTCTGCTAGGGACTTTCTTCAATTCACTTGTCTAAAACTCACATGGAGCAATAAGGAGGCTAAATGCCCAGACAGGTAGAATTCCTCCTGATACAGGACACATTTCACCGACATGCCAAACCCTTGAGCAATATGAGGAGAGAAAACAAATCACATGTAACAAATAACAGTTGCTGCACTCCTGGAAGATGTTCAGAGTCTGTGGCATTTCAGGAATGCACACGGAACTGCAGATGACTGCGGTTGTGATATCAACTGCAAACTCTTTTCCCAGACATTGAATTGTCTTGCTTTTATGGGTTTGAACCTACCCTCTGTAATCTAAATCTCCTTAACTTCTGGTACAGGCTACAGCATTCACTTATTCAAAGAGCCAACTGCATTAGGACACAGAAGGTATATGGACAAATTGTTGAAATCACTGAGTCTACAAACTTCTGTTTYGGACCAGTCCTGAGTTTCTGTTTGTCTTTGCTTCTGACCAGTCTTCTTCAGTCAAACTGCATGCACACCTGCCTCAGAGGCATAGCACCAGGCYAGCCCAACGGTCTCAGACGACTGAATCATTCTTTTTGCACTTGCATTTTGTACTTCCTAAAGCTGCCTCTATGTATCTTTCTCTGTAAAACAGTGATGATATTCATGATGATATTAATTCTCTGGGCTTTTGAGGTATTGTGATGAAGAATTTGTTTTTACCAAAATAGCTTTTCACTGTTTTGAATGATCTTTGAAAGAGGTGCTAAAACAAAACAATAATTTAATAAATCATTTGCAGGCAAGATAGATGCAACACGTAAGTGGTAAAGCTTCTGTTGAGTCCAGTGGGGTAGAATCTGGCTTTAAGTGCCTGATCTTACTTCTTCTGAAGAGAAGAAGTGTTTCTCAGTGGATAAAATGAAAGTACAAGTAGCCACTAGAATAGCTGTAGAATCTTCAGGAACCTAGAAGTTCAATAATCCTTGTAATTAGGTATAAAACAACAAGAAAAGATTTATATCATGTGCCCAACTCAAAATAGAATCARACTGAATCATATTTCTTTGAAGTTTCTCTGAAATCATGATTTAAATGTCATCGCTCAATGGATTTTTAAACATTTAAAAATCTCTATTTAATGCAACATTTTGGCCTCCTCCTCGGAGCATACCTGGCATAGAGCAGCTGTGGAATTTGGCAGAMCACTGCGCATAGCATGGGGTAGGAGCCATCTTCCATGCAGTATTTTTCACCATGTTCATGTTGGTGWGACTCATGAATGTAGTACTGCTCTRTAACCAATAATACTCCTATTTCTATTTGTCTGTATTCCGAAGGGTRGTGCGGGTATCCAAATTTAATGCTGTCAATATGTTTATATATTCAGTATAGTGCAATAGAATGTGTGTACATATGTGTGTGTKTATATATATATACATATATTTATGTRTATATATATACATATGCATATATAYACACACATATATATGAAAATAACATATATATATTGTGTGAAAGAAAACATAAAGCCTTCATTTTATAAACACGTGCTAATTAATTTTAGGAAATGTTTGTAGTCACACTAATCACACTGAACTAGTCAAAAGTGTGTATCCCCATTGAGGATTAATGTATTTTTCTGCAGCTAAGTGCCCTTAGCTTCTCTCACTCGCAACAAACAGATGCTGTATGAGATATTGCATATYCCTTCTGTGGGTGAGGGATMTACAYATTTTTCYGGTTTGTGAGGGGCYCTTGACCTTAGATGATTTGAATCCRTATCTCACATGGGATTGCCATCACTGATAGCAGCAGTCTGGCACAGCATCTTTGAAGTTGTTCTGCAGTGGTTTAACAAACACTGAGCCAGGGAGAGATTCTGTCAATAAACTGCTGGTTATGTCAAATCTGAAAACTGGGGTTCAAGCCTCTGAAAGGATAAACATACAGTAGTGTGTGTTTCTTGGAGCATGGACTAGACTTCAGCTCTTTCCTCACTTAGATCAATGTCCTGATTAGTTGGCTGCAGAGCCATGCAGCTTCTTGCTGTGTAATTCAATGTATTATTCCAGGGGAAAAAAAGTTGAATGGCTCCAAGAGTAAGGGCCTGAAACTATGAAAATAGTGTAAGGTACTTTCCCATGAGGTGTGGGATTAAATCCACTGAAGCAGAGGAAAGAGTCGTTGCCCCATCTCTGAGCTTAGAAGCCTTAACAAGGGGAGAGCAGCACCTCCTTGAGCATGTGCTGAATCCAGTGTTTTGATACACAAATGAAGACAGCAGGAGGATACCATGAAGTGAAATGGTCAGAAGTCCAGTTTGTAATCCGGAAAGGATTACACGGAGATAAACACCCACCTGCCTACTTCTGCCAGTAGTTAGGTCTTTCAGAGCGTGCCCAGAAAGCTGCCTAGCAAGCTCTGTAAACTGGCCATAGCCTGGGCAAAGACGTTTCAAATTTTCTTGTTTTGAGGTGGGGCTGTAGGTGTTGAGGATTTAGTGATGATGAGATGCAATTCTCTTTAATCTGTATTTCAGTCCAAAATAAGCTTCTCCCTCGCAATGCTGTCATGGCCAAATCAGTGAAGTACTTCTGTTATGCCATCTACACATGAGGGATTATCTTGCTGTTTGGAGCTATGTGGATTTTAAATACTAATTTTTATTATAACTATTAAGTATATAAATATCACTGTTGCTTTTTTTTTCACAAAGAAACCCACTACTTAGAATTCACATCATGCCACAGATGTCTGGGTATTAGAATTTTTTGCTTTATAAACTAGAAAAACAATATGATTTCTGCAGTGCTGAGCCAGGCTGGCTTCGCAAGGGAGGGCACTGGTCCAGCAGCCGTTGTGTGGGATTATGCCTACCTAGTGCAGGCACAGGGTCCCTGGAGATTTACCCGAATAAGAACGGCTTAATATAGCTTCCAGTGAGCATTTTTTTGTATTGCYCTTTCTCCTAACCTTTTCTTATCCTAAAATTCTCTCCATCCATGTGAATTCCTCACTGCCCCACTGACTCTATCTTGCTGCTGAAGAAGCACAGGAATACAAGTAGAATTCTTTTCCTTACGTGCATAAAAAACAGCTTAAAAAAAAGAAAAAAACCTCAGCCCAAAATGTCATTCTCACAATGTTATAGTTAAGAAGGATTTACAGAGAACAGTWTCCTTGGTTCTTACAGGTTTTGGATAGTTTTTTTTTTTTAATTAAGTAATTGTTTGCAAAATTTTTCAAAACAAAAMCAACCAATTTTTCCCCAACTATTTCTTGTTGGTAGAAATGTATCATTAGCTCTGGCAGAATGTGTGTTTGTACTTGCCTTTGCACAGCTACTTGAGCTTTCTGCAGCAGGAGCAGGTAAGATGAGGGTCAGTAACCAGAGATTGGGGTCAGTTTTCCAGATATCACATTACCTATCTCAATCATTAGCTCTTTCTGGAATGTTTCATCTAACGACATTAAAGTTTAGCCACCTTTTTAAGCGAGGTCACTCAGTTTCTTCAGATTCAATCTCCATCCTGTGGCTTTTTACAGAAAGACCCAAGTCAGATTTGTGCACAGATGTTTCTTAACACATGAGTGGGCTTAGTTTGCTGGGAGGCAATCTGAACACTGACAGAAAGCTGAAACAATACTGAGTTAGTGCTGCAGACCAATGCCTTCTCGRTTTAAAGGAGACCGGGCTGAGCCTCAAAAAGCTACAATATCACACTGCTATTTCTGCTGTGGAAGTTTTATACACAAAACACAATACATTTGTGCAGTTCAGAAAGYGGCGTTTCCTGCTGCGGAGCGGGAGGGATCAGCAAGCGTAGTAATCGGATTAGGAATGCACGTGAACAGAAATGAAGCTCCTGCTTGCAATGTGTGAAACTGTTGGAAAGGAGAACTTTTCCTGCTGCACTGTGATGTTTGACTTCCCACCTGGGTAAATCCTCAGCCCCAGGGTCTAGCCCCCCTGGAGGAGCCCAAAAGGCTCCTTAGGGACCCACTGAACAGGGAGCTGCTGCGTCTAGCCAGGAGTGAAATACAGAGGCAAAAGCAGGGCTGACTTARCTGTGTGATGTGACTCTGTGGGGATCAGTGTAGCTAACTCCTGTTTATTTGTGTGCTAATCCTCCAAACAGTTGCTATTTTTCACAGAAGTTCCATGCTGACAAAGCCATGAAATATTGTTGTCTGGTGCCATCAGAGCTACGAGATACAGCTCCTTTCCATTGCTGTCCAGATGATTTGTGATTTTYATTACAGCAATATGATAATAAAATCAGAGTCTGGAGAAGGAAAACGACAGACAAAAGCAGAAGCTTGCCAGTAGTATAGTATAACAAAGTCCCTTGCTCTGTCTGCAAATATAAGCCTTTTGTATCAGTAGAAAGCTATTTAGTTCATTCTCCTTAAATTTATTGGTATGGTGACTATATATAGGCTTGACACGGTGATTCAGGAAAACTGGTCACTGTTTCTTGTGTCTTTTTTTAAAACCCTGAAATGGCTCATAAGGTAGTGAACCTGGCTTTAGAGGTTAACTTTAGCAATTAGTAGAGGAAAATAGCCAGGAGAAGCTGAGTTCTGCAAAATGATTCCTTTGGCTGTGTGCAAGTGTACCTTTCCAGGGTGATACTGAAAAGCTGAGAAAGTGCTACCAGGGAGTTTGAGCTTTAGCACTTTTCTCTGAATGTATTAGGAATGATACTGGGAAAAAAAGAGGAAACAAAAGTACAAAATGCTGCCTAAATAAGTGGTTTGGGTGGAGAAGAAGCTTGATCTCGGTTTAAATTAGGAATAGTAAAAACTAAACATAAAAAAGGATGAACATTTTTTTCCATAACGAAAGGTGATGTCCATTTTCATGTCTCACCCAATTTCTCCTTGAGTGAGCAGGTAAAAAGAAGAAGAAGGAAGGAGTAGAGAAAGGCAGATTTTGAATAAAAATTAAAAAATGGCAAGTGGAACAAATATTTTTTGTTTAAACAGAAGGTATTTTCCTACTATAAATATTTAAAAATACTCTGATGAGCACACTTCATAGGAAGGAAGTGATAGGCTCTTTGCTGGGCTCCAGCTCTCTTGGAGAGCCAACAGCACAGCTGTGGTAAGCTAGCCTGGTGAGCGAACACTGCTGCTGGAKAGGACAGCCCTGGGGCAGGTAGTACCGGAGAGCCAGGATGTTAGTGGGACCGTATTCCCTGCCAGCTTGCTGCAATTTATCACCTTTGATTGCRGGAAAGATATGGGAGCAAGAATCCTAATAGAGGTAAAACTGCAAGGGGGGTCGGATAACACTTGGGCGGGATGGTTAATTAAAGGAGATCTCTTCAGAAGCAGAAAGAGAAGATAAGCTCCTTGGGTAACCATCTGCAATAGTCTATAACCAGGGCTCAAGAGTACCCAAGGGGAATAGTGTCCATGGTTTTACACTGTGCAAGGCAGAAAAAAGCCTTAGTAGGGCAAGCATGTGAGTTCTGGACAGTAGAGCCCATAGCTGTCCACCTCTGCCCTAAAACTCCTGTGGCTCTGAAAGCAGCTGGTAGTAGTTTGTCCCCCCTACAAGCAATCCTCGGTGGATGTGGCCCCATCCCTCTAGCAGAGAGGATGATATGTTGTGCTAGCACAGCCAGGGGAATGCACAGCAGGGGGACTCCCCCTGCCCCAGCCTTCGCCTCTTCCAGCCCGTTGCTCTTCTTGCTCGGAAGTTAGTGTTTGTTGTATGTCTGTGCCAAGCCCTTGAGGACCTCAGCCTGTAAAATATCTCTTTAAGAGGGTCTGACTTTTCAAACATTGACAAGCTGGTATTTTTAGTTCCAGATCCATCGCTGGCTTTGGCTGACTGGGTATTTTTCAGACCATGATTTCAGTAGCTGCCTGGTAACTTTTAAAGTATGACATTTGTTTCACCAAGGAAAGCTTGTACTTGTTAGAAGGCATAACTTTTCTGACTGATATCCTCAAAATAGCAATACTGTGGACTCTTCCAGCAGAGTGAAGAAACATGTGCCTGAACATGGTACACAATAAAATCTAGAGTTTCCAGAGATGTATTTATTTTATGCTGACTCCCCAAACTGCAATATTATTCAGAAGAATCTCCAGGATACTCAGCTCAGTGAACGAGCTGAACAAAAGCTGGATACAGAATTATAAAATATCCTACTTCTTAGTTTAATCTTTGGTGCATTGTCATTCTACRTCTTGGCAAAGGAACGCTGGGGCAAGCATCAATAGGCTTTTGCTGTTAGGTGCAGWATATTACTGGTTTCGTTTAAACAGTCATTTGTACCTTAAGGAAAGCAGAGGATGTCTACCTTCTTCCTTGTAGAGGAATATTAAATACTATGAATCTCCAGACAGAAAAYGAGGATTGCTGATCATTCCTAATACAGGAGCATTATAGGCCACATTACAGCCTGTAGTGTGCCTGCAAATTTTATGTGGATGCCATAAATGCACAGACCCTATTCTTCTTATATAACTGTGGCTAATAAATGACCATCTAAATATACTATTGGCCACATGATCACTCAATTTTTGAGTTTTGTATGCAGATTTTGTTTCTGGCTCTTTATGCAAATAAAGAGAAGAGAAAAAGCATACAGTAGATTCTTGTCATAAAATAGGCAATGGTTCTGAAAATAAATATTTCTGCAGTATTTCTCAATTGTTTAGCTTACAGAGGAGATCGCACAAACCAGAGTCTACAAACCATACTACAGAAAGTAAAAAATGTATGGCTGAGACATACATTCTTGAAGCAGACTAACATGATATCATATACATAACCAAATCCTTATAATTTTCTTGAAATAAGAATTTTCTTACTTCTTACAGAAGTAAACCAGTTCAGGACCACCACAGAAATATCCTTGTTTATAGAAGAATGGGTTTATAGAAGATTATAATGAATGTAAAGCCATCATATAAGAATTGAACCGTATTTTTTTTAGAACTTTAAATTAGGAACTTGTTAAAAATACATTTAATTTTTTTTCATTGCATCTAKGTGCGGTAAGTCCTTTTGCTTACTAAACATTATTATGACTAAATATAGCTGTGTTTATTTCTCTTTTTAAACTGAGCTCTCACAGTAGTAGATAGGCTAAGACCATGTAAAACTCTTTCATTAGGCAAATATCCTTGTTCTCTCTTGGCTCAGGCTTAGAAGATGTAGAGATTTTTTTTTGCTGTTTTAGCAGTTCATAAAGAGGGAGAAATCTGTAGTATACATTTAAGCAAATGTATTTTCCAAGTTATTTCTATACCAAAACAGAAAATGCAGAAGATTAGTCACTAGGCATGAAACACAGTGGATTTAATGGAGTTTATGTAAATTCTAATAATCATTAATGCTTGCTAAATAATGTGACATACACATATAATCCACTGTTTGGTATACAGAAAGACATGAGCTAACATAATATAGGCTAATGCATACTTTAAGGTTGTCATCATCCTAGTTAATCTTTTCTTGATCCTTGTTTTTCTGCTCGAAAGGTCCCAGGCACATTCCACCCAGAGCTCTTTCAATAGAAAACATCGGTTTAGGGTAGTAAATGAAAGACTATGTCTCATTTGACGTTGGTAGATTTACTTTATTTTCATTTTTCAACAAATGCTTTATTTCTCTCTATATATATTGTGTGTTTATTTCTGAGACTCTGAGCAGGGTTGATACCTGTTCAAGATATATTTTCAAAGGACGTGTGGTATCCTTGCATTACAGAATTTTACAGAAAATAAACCACGGARCAGAATTAACAAGGAATGCAATCTCTGTCACAGGTCTATGGGATGTTTTAAAAAACACCAGCAGGATCTGGCACTCTCCATTTTCTGTTCATTTCTATAGGAGCACAGTGCTTTTGTATGTACTGGATTCTATAGGTTTTCCAAGCAAATTTAAATAAAACATTAGAGATTCATCATTTTACAAGTATTTTAAAGCCTTTGTGTACGTTTTGTTCATATTCACATGAAACACAAATTATTATCTTGATTCTTGGCAAAGAATTGGTTTGTCACACCACAACCCAGCCAGAATAAGGGGCACCATATCCTGAAACTGGCCGAACTGATGCTGCTCAGCCTCTTCTTTCCCTTGAACTCGCTTGGGCAGTAATCAACATCAATCTTTTTGGGGGGTGCTCGGCAGCCCACTCCTAACCATGGAGGATGGACCCAGCCTTCAAATTTCTGCCCTCTCGGTGAGGTGGAAGCAGCAGGTTGGAAGCGGCTACTTTTACAAGCTGAGGTCCTTTGCCTTCTCCAACCACCGTTTGAATTACTCGGGCTCTCAGGCATGTGGAGTTAGCCCAGAGGCACATTAATACCACTTCTACTCTATAGCTCATTTTTTTTTTGTAACACAGTCTGCCGGTGTGTTGAGTTGGAGGGACAGCATCTGTGGCGACKGCCAGCCGCAGCGTCCTGGGTGCTGCAGCACGCGGTGGGGAGGCGCGCAGCCCACCTGGCTGAGCGCGCTACTTGAGACTCAGCTCAGGGGGTTAGACTGTGAGCCGGCATCACCCCCCGCTTTCCACACAGTATCTTCACATTTGCTTACCTTGCCTTTTAAGAAATCCTCCCATCCTTARTTCAGACTGGTGCAGGACGGAGAACTCAAGGTACCGGGCAGTTTTTGCTCTTTGTTAGCATTCGCCAATGTTAATCCACCTCCTGTGTGTCCCTCTTTCCTTCTTAGTAACCAATTAATTCCTAAAATGTKAAAGCTCAACTTCATGCCCTCCCATAGTCTCATTCCCTCGGTCTTCCCAAAATCAGTCTAGACACCTATGCTTTGAACTTCTGGTTTTAAATTGCATTAAATTAAGTATCTTTAAAGAAGTGGTAATATTTCTAGGAACAAAGTCAACTACAAAGTACAACTAAGGTTTCTTTTATTCACAATTTAGTGCATTTAATTCCACACTGCTTTTCCCCTCCGATGTGTGCCTCATTCTCTTTGATAAAATATTATCATTTTAGCCATATGGCCATAAAAAACGGATGAAGCCAAAGTATGATACAGACACAAACATGAGCAGAAAAAGAAATTGAAAAATGAGCTACTGCAGAGAGATACAGATTCATGAATTAGAAACACCGTAAGAAAATAAGATGAGAGAAATGATTATCTAGTGAATTTCTAAATCGTAGGTTATTAAATTTTTTAGATTGAAATTTGTGACTAGAAAAAAAATTGGGAATCATTGTAATCATATTTAAAATGTTGTTTAATTGTACCAACAGCTTCCTCCAGCTAGCCTAGTAATGAAGGATAAAGTATATCCCAACCACTACCAATTTATTATTAGCCTATTTACAAATTCAACAATTCAATTGCACAGTCCTTGGACAGCCGGTTTCTTTTTTAAATATAATAAAGTCATAGATAAAAATGAAATAAAAATTTCAGATTGGTAAATGAGCCACTGGGGAGAAAATTACAAGGTCCCATGAATACTATCGAGGCACAGAGAGAAAAGGCTAACAGAGAAACCTATCTTCGTAATGACTGCAGAAACTTTCACATTCAGTTTTTCCCACTGCCTGCCTGTCAGGTAAATCCTTATGATATTTTAGGTCAGGTGAGCTCCATGTTATTGATATTTGATATCTAGAGGTACTTTCTGTCCTTTCCCCCTACAAATTCAGGTATGTATTAAGTAGTTAAAACTGTCATGTCCCAGAAGTTTGATTTCTGTAAGAGCAGCAAGATTACAACACTGTGAAGTATGAAATTACTACCCACTCCTGAAATACAGTCCTTTCCATGGAGAAAACCTAATAAAGCTTGGGATACACAGTAAGGATATCAGGGGAACACTGAAACCCTGAAAGGAAATGAGAGTTTTTCGTCAAGGCCAGGCTGTGCTCTAGCAGCTGAGGTGYAGAATTCATTTCTGTAGGCAGCACGCAGTTAGCCAGGCAGCCTCAGCCAGCCACTACTACAACACAGTGTGTAGTTTAGTTTCTCATTAGATAGACAGGTCTTAGCTTCATTCCACGTAGATCTTTTCCCTRAATTGAAACTATTGTAATCAACCAAAAATAGCACATTTTCCATACTATAGACTAGCTTTGATGTGTGGGTTTAAAATATTCAGCCTGCTATAAGGGTTGCACTTTTTTTGTATGTGTTTAAGCTGCTCTTGGCTGCAGGGAAGCCAAAGAGTCTCACTTGTATGAAATAAACTTTTCTGTGTGCAGATAAAGACCTTTCTCCACTGAATTTGGGTCTTACCACAGTGGGAAACAGCCATGTGACGAACCAGGGTGTGACTTCAAAATACGATTGATTGTTGCTCTGTTCCAGTGCCTGGTTTAGGATCTTCTCTACTTAACTTCCATCTAACATCTGGACTTCCAATGAGGCTGGTCTCTGGAAAAAATACAGATCTAATTCTCTGTGTTGGCAATGAATGTGAATGATGCTGAAGGATCCTGTCCATCTAACTTGGCACACAGTCCAAAGCAAGGGGGTCTTTTCTGAGGTCTTAAAAAGGCACCTACCTTTCTCCATGAACCTGGGCATTCATGTAGTTTAAAAAGCTGGATTTGTCACACTAGGTGGTCAAACCATACTGTTTTAACTGTGCTTTGGTGTTTAGCTGTTTTACCTATGCGTGTAGGCAGAGGACATTTGGAAACCTTTACTTCTAAAGGTTAGGACATCTGGCTCTGCTCTGTCAGAGGGCAGGAAGATGTGTGTGCCRGAAGGTCGTATGTGGCATTTAAAGCATAAGGTAGGTTGTGTAGGTCTAAAGAATAGGAAGCCTGACTATCTTGGCTGTGAGGCATGGCCTTGAGACATGCCTGTGTGGCTAGTGGAGGGCTAGGGTAGCTGCAGGGGTGGTAGAGAGAGGAGCTTCATCTGAACAAGATACTTGTGCCTTATGGGAGGTGCATCATGCAGTGATGCAGCATGGCCCAGGAAATGTCTGAATATGGGATCTACAGTAGCTAAGTTAGTGCATGAACTGAACGTCTGATATTAGCAAGCTGGAATTCGACTCTTGGCTCTGCGTGAAGATTTGTTGACTGACCACTTCAGAAAGGATATGAAAGATTTATGCTGGAGAGCAGTAATGAAAATGAGTGTCCTAATGTAATAGAAATGATCAAATGTTTATAAAGAAATCTCCGGCTCACAAGCTTTGGATTTCAGCTACTGCATAGACTGGATCCCAGCAGCACAGTGGGGTTCACTGGCTGTTTCAGCACCCCAGTAATGCATCYAGGGATGAATCACTTATAGTTAGCAGCTCTGGGTCTTTGTAGGGGCAAGATTAGAAACAGGATCCTTCTATCATTTTGGAAAGAGGATGGAAAAATTAGTTTCTGTGCTCTATAGATGCATAATGGCACCTAGAAGCATTTGCCACAGCTGAAGGGCCACCATGTGACACCTCTCATTTCTCTCAGAATCAAAGTGCTGCAAGCACACTCAGATGGCAATTGCTATCGTTTGTCTTGGTGCACAGCTTAAAAGCACTTTACAATCTACAGCTCTGAGTGGAAGACTTTCCTCTTATTTGGTAGATGTGTGTTGTCAGTATAATGTGATAGTGCAGTATTTTTTAAACAAGATGAGCTTTTTCTTCTTCCACTCATTAGTCTAAATTCTTGAAAACATTCTCAGTGGAAGCAAACCTGCAGAAAATCAGACATCTCCCCCCACCTGTCTTTTTCCCTCTTAGAAAAAACATACGGTAAATTAAAATAACACAAGCTGGCAGTACCTGTAGGAAAATCTGCTGGACTCWGAGCGACACTGCTTTTTACCAGCAGTTATGTCTGCACTGAACATTTCAGTTTTAGCCTTTTAATCTCTTTCATTGTCTGATAAGAAGATTTTGACACAAACCAACAGCATTTGATTGGTTTTCTGTCATCTCTTTTAAATTCCAAAGGATCTGGGTCTGGTACATAGTGAGTTTAGTGGAGCAAAAGCCRCATGATCATGTAGCACTATTACTCCACTACTGCTAGAAATTTGTCATTTTGTATGAGAGTGTTGGCAGGCTGCTTCTCCCTATTAAACACTGATGTTCTACAAATAAGCCTTCCAGGTAATTGTAGCAAGAAGTAAGAAAAAAAATGATGACTTCATGAGACTGAAATGAATGCATTCTATTTACATGCACAGTAAATTTTCTCTTAGGAAGCTTTTATTGCTCGCCCCATGATTCTAGAGTGAGGAGAGCTGAGGATCTGCAAGAGGARAAGCCACATCAATCAGGCAGTATTTTGATCTTATCTCTCCTCATCATGCAACTGCTGATGGGTGGTCAGATTTGGGAAACACAAGAACGTTCATTGTTGCAAACCTTGATCAGAAACTTAGTCAGCTTTTAGCTATCACTTCTTGAGGTTTATAAAATTGAGCTAACCTTTTCATTTTCTATCACTTTCATGTTCCTTTACTCTTTTGGAATTTAGCTGTTTCTGAAAGCCTGAGATAGGATCATCCAGGCTGTTCATTTTGACATTCTGCCATAACCAGCAACAGTAAATGCCAGAAATTTCACCTATAAACCTTTACCCCCCAAATGTTCATCTTACCTCTCTTGAATTCTTAGGAATTCACAGTTTGGGTAAAGAATCAAAATTCTGGATGTCTGTCTGCAAACATATATTTTTCTCTTTCACCTCCAAGCACAATTAGCTGTGAGAAACAATGTCACATAAAATAATTAGCAATACATTTATTCAAATCTGCTCTACAAACATCAAAAAGTTGTGAGATATATACAAGTCAACAGTGTGACAAATATACCAGATAACTAAATTGTTTTTTTCTTGCTACTCATTTGCCTTATGCTCATTGCCTTAYACATACATAGTTATCACAGGCAAAATGATATAGAAAGAGGGAACTGACTCATTTTATTGTAGTTAATGCACAAATTACAACCTTTGGTCCCTCCGGCTGACTGTGCAAGGCAACCTCAGTCCCTGGCTTCCTCAAGGCCAGTTGTGATAGACTCTTCCCTAAGAGCTCAGCAAATGGGTAGAACAAAAGGAAAATTGCTCCAAAAATGGAATGAAGTCTGGGAGGGGAAAAGGGCCAGGTGAGTTCCAGATGTAACCTGAATTCAACCAACTTTGATCACTTAGTTACAGTGGACAAAAGTGCAGTTACAATCTAAACATTTTTGAGACATATAATTTCTACATTTTGATATTGAAGATACAACATTAATTTTAAAATGACATTTTTTGATGAAAATTTGATCTAAATTAAGAAAGGGGTTTAAATTGCTAAACAACTCCCAAAGAAAGCACAACACTGCTTTAACAACAGCTTGTGGTTGACCAGAAATTAAATAGTGGGATAATTTTTTTCACAACAATAAAAATTCATTTCAGGTCAACTTGAATAGGTCATTCTGATTTTTTTTTAATCTCTTATCTGAAAAATCCATTATTCCTCTACAGAGTCTCTTCACTCTATTCATTCTTATTCCCTTATTTCTCCCTCTTCATTTTTTAAGGTAAATATGCTTTCCAAGTCAGACTGTCAGAATATATATAGTAGCTGTTCTGCAGTGTCTGGTGCCCATTCTTATTACCTCATGCATACAAACTTGATTTTTATACCTAAAATTATGTTTAGGTCAGGAAAAAGACTTTTTATCCTMCAGAGCTTTGTAATCATTTGCCAATGTCTCACCTGCGAGAAAACAGATGAATGCATATCTTCTGACACCCATCTCACACAATGCATGGAGACTCGGCAGGGGCGATACGAGGACTCGACCATGAGTTGCTTCCTATTATTCTGGCTGACCCTAAACACCTTCCTGCTCTGCTCAGATAACACTTCCACAAGGTGATAAATAATAGCAGCATGAGTGCAGCTCTGAGGCACACTMTCCGAGAAAGTGCCACAGCTGAAGAGTTATTCTGCCCCAGCAGTGACAATACCAGCGTCCATTTGGCATTTGTCAGTCAGGCCCTGCCTGGCCCCAGGGCTCAACCAATTTGTTAGGAGTCATAAATGGCATTCAAACAGATGGACATTAGTTCAGGCAGCAAAGACATCCTGTAAATTATGTGGATCATAAACTCRGTCCAAGTCCATTTACAGGCAGTGGGAATTTTGTCATGGAGTTGCGTAGAAGCTAGATCAAACTCAGCTTGAGTTGGTGTAGATGAGCAGGAATATGTCTGTCAGAAACTAACGTTACAGGGATATTTTGTGACCTATTCACCACAACATTAGGTTAATTTTCAAGACCAGTTAGGATGAGAGAGTGTCCAAGATCACCCAGATGCAAAGACAAATTAAACACGAGTCACCACGGGACAGATTTAGCTTCTATATTTCATTGGGGGCTAGGTCAGCAACGTCCTCCCATTGCAACACTCGGCACAYCCTCCCCCTTCTCCAGTCCCCAGAGAACTGGCACCCTCCCCTACCAGCCCCCTTGCTCCTGTACCCCGCCCTCTCTTTTCTCTCCTTCTCAAGCTCTAGCCTAGTATAGGAGAGCTGTCAACCTCATGCAGTTTTGTCTACCGAAAATCATACAATATCTATATAAACAAGTGATTAATGTGCCAATATATAATGTGGCAAGAACATGTAGGCAAAACAAACTTAAAAGTTAGAACTCATCATAGAAGATTTTGAGTTTGTTTCCACAGTCACAGTTTTAAGGRATTAAGAAATGCACCCAGATATTTCATCTAGCAAGCACATGTGAGTAAGTCTGAACTCACAGTTTTCTCTTTCCTTCTTCATTTGTTATCTTCAAAACCTAGTTGTGAGTGTAATCTCAATTTCCTATCCTAATCTCTCTCACAGTACTCAGATTTGAGAACCATTTTTGGGATTTTTTTTTTTGTTTGGAAACACTTAGTGATTTAGGAGGTACCCAGTAACCACATGGTTAACTTATGGTAGCAGAAGTTTGGAGAGTTCTCAGTTCAGAAGGTCACTGCTTTACTGAAGAAGGRTAATCTTTATAATTCCTTACATCTGTTATAACATTGACTGTCTGAGATATCTACAGATCTCTTGCTACTTGAATTTGCTATAAATTAACTTAGTGTTGATCTACAGAACCAACRCATAGTCTTGAAAAGTATAATTGAGAAGATGTACAGGCAGTCACAAAATAACCCAGAGTTGCTGGCTCAAGTCACAGAAAAATATAGCTAGAAGGACTTCAAGAGACTGTCAGGTCCATACTTCTGCTCAAAGCAAGATCAGCTATTCCTTGCTTTATCTTAACATTTGCCCATCCGTTCTGAAGATACAGTATCCCACAATCTCTCAAAGTAATGTATTCTAATGCTTTACTGCCCTTACTACTGGAAAGCTATTTCTAATATCTAATTGAATATTTTCTGCTAGAATTAGGCATATTATTTCTTGTCTGAGTCTCTGTGGCCATGGAGAAGAAAAAATTCCTTCTTCACTATAGCAAACCTCTAGATATTAGATTTTCATCATAATTTTCAACTTTTTTCTTTAGGCAGACCACTGCAGTTCTTCCAGTATTTCCTTGCAAGGCCATCCTTTTTGGATCTCCAACAATTATTTTCTCTGGACATCTTCCTGGAAGTGTAATGCCCAAATCTGAATATTATGTCCCAGTTGAGGCTCTACCAATCACTGGTGAGCAGAACAGAGGAATGACTCAATCTGTGTTGCAAGCAATTTTCCAGCTCGTATAGTCCAAAATGGTAAATCCTTTTCTTCTGTGATTTTAAACATTTTAAACTAATAATTGATCCTCTTTTTTTTTGAAAAGCTACTGCATAAACTTTCCTGTCCCTAACCTATGACTGTGATTATTCCTGCTTAAAGAGGCATCTCACTTGCCTTTACTGAGATCTAACTCATTTTTCAGACTATTTTTTTCCAATTTTGACTGTCTTGAATTCAGCTGTTGTCATTTGTGTGTTCTTCCCAACCTGTTGCCCATCACTGCATCCTATCATCTGTGCATTTGATAAGCATATTCTGTATTTCATTGTCCAAACCGTTAATGAGAACATTGAGCGAAGTCAGGTCTGGCGTAGACCCCTGCAAAACACTCCCTTTATGATCTAGAGAGAACTCTCTGGRCATGTTTATTAACCAGTTTTGTACCATCTCCATTGTAGTTCCACCCCAAATGTGTTCCAGCAGAAGGATTTAAAAGCAAATCTTACCTCTTTTAACACCAATGAGCACATTATCTGAATGTACTGAAGTAGATTCAGATCCCATTAGGCAGAAATAGAGATTAGATTTTAGACTTCATGGTGTTCTTGAAGGTCTCAACCACCAATCCACATAATGAGAGGGGAGACCTCCTCCGGGAGCCTTTCTTGGTCATCTATTTTGTCTGGTGCTCATTGCCTTGAGCTCTCCCTATGGCAATCCTCATGGAATTGGGTTTAGTCCATATTCAGTGACTAAGAGCAATGTCTGTGCAGTAATATAGTAAAGGATGATGAGTAATAACAGACAACAGCTCATGCATGGCCTTGGACATTGAAACCAACCCAAAAGGTGAGAGGATTGGTGRCCAGAAATGGGGATTCACCCTTACTTTCCTAAATTTCTGCTTACAGAACTACCCTGGACAACAAGGAGCTTGAGGTAGGGGCATATCAGCTGAAGTAATAACAGAGATAGCTGTATCCTGATGGAACTTACTGGGTAAGACAGTCAAGAACACAATAGTTTCTACTTGATTACTTTCTGGCTCTTGGCAGAACCGTGGAGCCAGTGACTACGTATTTATCTGACCTCTAGAAGGAGCAACAGACAGCAGAGAAATTAAGGGCTATATTCCTCACTGGGCAGAGGGGTAGGAGTGTTGCCACTGCTGCAGGGCAGAGCCCCAGCATGAGCAAAAGTCTCATGACAGGGTGAGCTTTCTCATGGGAGAGAAGCATTGTGTAGCATTAGTTTCCTCCCCCAAGAACAAGGGGAACAAAGAATGTCTTAGTTGAGTTAGAGAACAGGGAAGTACAGAGAAGAGAGCTATTTATGGCATTGCTGCCAATTGCTGCCTGGCTCTAAATATGCCCATACCAGCTAATGAAACACAGTGGTTTGCTAACTATCTCTGAAGACCTCCTGGAGCAGCTGTGCTGCTGCCAGCAGCCTCAGAGTGGATGAACTGTCAGTGAGAGACCKGCATAGAAGCCATTACCATCCAGAAGAGTAAGTCATTCCCTATTCTTGATGATATCCTTCCTGTCAGTTCGCAGATGGGCAGAGRTAAAATGACCCCTTACATTGTCACTTTGCAAATGATCCAACATCTCACTCTAAAGCTTGACCAGAAATGCTCAAAGGAAGACATATCCTGGCATATCCTAATCCTTCCTGTGAGGTGTTTGGAGCATGAGTGCCTCTGCCCTGTTGCTGTCTGATGTAGCTCTGCGGACATCCTCAGGAAGACGACCTAGAACCATCTGAGTAGGCTGATTTGTACCGACCTTGCTGAAGGCTACCAMTCGCTGGAGTACACTGGCCACCTCTACACTGCACAGCACTTAGGCTAGTTTTTTTTCTGTGTACCATAGGGTAGCATTGGGGCATAATTTTTGATTTTCAGCACTTTTTGGTCCAAACTGTAGGAATTAATGAGATAGCTCTGTTACCTCTTTGGAGTGACATCTTTATATGTGACACCTGTGTGTTTGTGCTGTACTYGAGGGAGAGCAAGGGTATTTTTCAGATGTTAGGCCCCATGGGGTAATGTAAAAGCCTGTATCCATATGGTCTGCTTGCAATGGACTATGTAGTGAGGTATCCTGTCAAATGTGGCYAGTTTCSTATCGGGAATTAGTTTTTTCTTTCTAGAAAAAATCTAAGAGTAAAGTTGCCTACAATGTGGGAAATACGAAGGCTAGTGATCAATAGCTACAATTTATTCAAGGTTCTTACCAGAATTACTGCAACAAAATTGCTTTCAAGAACAATAATACACCAGTGGTTTCAGCTGCATTGCAATTCAGGCATCAACAAACAGATCCAGTCACTGGGTGTTTTTTTGTGTTTGATTATTTTTATCTCTTTTTTTTCATAATGACAGGAGTTGAAGGAGCAGAAGAAAAGAGGAAAAATGATTGCAAATTGTCATCTGCAAAAGACAAAGCTAATCACTGGTAAATAAAAAGCAGACTTTCAGAAGCAATGGCAATGTAGTGAGAAGATAATCTGTGCATACCTTTTGGGTTGCAAGTGTCATATCAACAATACGTGCTTTGCCTGTAGATTTTCCTGGAGCACCAGCTCATAAAAACACGACACTGTGAATTAAGACAAATGGCAACAGGAGAAACGAATCAACACAAATTGAACCGTATTAGGCACAAACAAGGCAGTAAGTAAAGCGTTTGTATCAATTGACATTTTTGAGTACAATTGTTAATCCCATGTATTTCGTATTTCATTTGAATATGGCCATTTCTCTGGACTGCTGCCATCTACTATAAGTTTAGGAAATGTGATATAAATAGACAGAGCTCTGCTTGGTAAAGCGTGGGAAACATCCATGTAGTGAGCAGTATTACACATGCTGGTACTACACTGGGCACTGTTCCTTGTAATACAAAAAAGAAGTGTCTTTAAAAGAAAGGTTGCCTGTTTGTGTGGTTTTCAATCTTTTTTGATTGTAAGCCCTCAAAATATTTCTGTGGAAGTTGAGGACCCCTTTAGAAATTGCGCTGCAGAGCTACATGAACTTGTTCTTTCTGGTCATCAGTCACAGACCTCTGAGAAATAATCCATGTCGGGTTACAAATCACAGACTGGGAGTGAGTAGTCCGGCAGACAGAACACTGTACTGGGACTAAGGGTTTGGGGTTCATATAATGAAAAATAAAGTGTCTGAACGCCTTTGAAAGAATTGGCATCAGGCATGTTTTGCACTTACTTTGTGCAAGAACAGGCACACGAGCAGCTTACACCATAGCTGAACTTGTGTCTTACTTGTGCCCTGGGGCAATAACCTTTACCCTGTTCATGCAGTGTGAGTTTATGGAACAGAGGTTTCACCTCTAGTGTGTATTCTAATGCAAGAATTTCAGCTATAGTATGCATAGGCATTTATTTTAATACAAAAATAGATACATATTCCTTTTCCTCTCAGACCCAATTTCTTGCTTCACTGTACAGTGTAAAATATATACACCTGAATCCTTCAGCACCATAACGAACAGTGCCRTGACCTACAGCCGTTCTGTCTTCTCAGTGAACGGGAAAGTCAGGTCTGTATTTCTTCCAGCTGCAGCACCTGGCTTTCTGTTAACGGCTGAATTGGTCCCTCTAGTTAGGCTAGTCAGGTAGAAAACTGATAGTTCAGACATTGCAAGTCTGAGAAAATAGCACATAAAAGACAGTATCCTGTGGATTTCTACTGGACTCACTTTCTACCTAGAATGATTTTCTATTTGGCAGTTAGCCTAAGTCAGATAAAAGATTTACCTTTCCTTGAGTTCTCTCTTGCTTTATTTCTTCTTTAACCATGCTGGAATATGAGTTTAATGCTACTAACTTGATATTTAATCTTCCCTTCTTTAAAGCTGTGGGTTCCAGGGTAGGTGAGGGCTTCTCCCCAGGTCCCTCCTTGAGCCCATTYGCAGAATACCAGGCAGCACTCATGAGTAGCCAGAATTCTGTAGGACTGAGACCCAACCATCTCATCAGTCTCGTGCTGGGGTGGTTCATCTTCGACTGTCAGAGCAAAGGGACTGCAAACTTTTGTTTGTCATCTGTTCCTCACCATCTCCTGTGCTCTAACAGGGCTCTAGGTCTGAGGATTGCTAAGAGTTGCAGAAGAGCCTATCATTTGGGCCACTTCTTCTACATCAGCCTCCGGTAGCTATTAAGTACTGAGTGTCCCTTTTCTAAACTTAAATTATGTYGCAAAATCCATTTTGTATATTTGCTTGCTGTTTTTACTGCTACAGATGTCAGAATAATGTGCCAGCGTCCATGCAAAAATAAAAAAACAAAACAAAACAAAATAAAATAAAATAAAATAAATAAAAGGCCATGGTGTGTGGAGTGGATTACCCACGGTCACATGTGGCTTGCTGTGGTGCAGACTTTGATCAAACTGCACTTCTGCTGTCAGTGAGTGGTGCCGCTATCAGCAGTGACTATGTTTCCTCTATCTGCATACCGCATAGGCATCATCAGTAAAACATGCTTCTGTGTTTTGTTAACATAGTGCAGTTTTGTACTCTGTATCAGGAGACATCCATGTCTTCTGTGGAGGAATATCCATTTAGGCAATAAAGAATGTGTTTAGTAACTGGAAGAGTGTCTGTCTGAGTGAATTTATTTACCACAGATTAAAACTCCAAAGTTTGTGACCACTCCAAATATGCATCCCCAACTTCAGAGGTGTTATTTGGCTATGTGCAGGCACCATTAGGTTTGCTCATTCAGCTAGYGCCTGCTTTGCAGAACCTGGTTTAATTTCTGGGATGTTATTTATTGAAGTTTTACTAAACCATACTTTATTAAGTCGAGGGTTAAGAACTGAACCACGAAATATGTTACCAAACGCACTAGACGAGCTCAGTGGCCTGTGCAGTGGTGGAGGTGAGCCATTTGGGATGGCTCTGGGCAGGTTTTTGAGGACTCTTCTTGGCTTTGCGGGGTTCTTCTTTGTCACCACCCTSCTTTTGTAGCAGCCTGGCTCTAGGATGGAGTGGGTCACAGATTAATACTTTGCTTCTCCTGGAGCTCTCTTGGACCAGGACAACCTTATGCTGACCTGAAGAACAGTTCCTTCCCAGACTGAGGAACTCAGTCTTGCTGTAGGAGAGCTTTGGTCAGATATGTAGCCTGCATTTTGAAGAAACATTAATTAACTAAAAAAAAAGATTGTGAAGATTGTTAAGCTGCTCAGGTAGAAATAAGCTGTGGGAAAAGGGGAAGAAGTGAGCCATGAACCAGAGGAGTGGGGGAACTGGTTGGGCCTGAAGAAGAGAAGGGGAAGCTGCTGTGGGGGCCATGGCGTGGGGCACAGCTCCTCAGCAAGCCGTGACATTGCCTGGGGGCTTTACGCTGTTCCACTGCACTGCATGACCCCAGCCAGCATCAAACTTGAAATTACCATGCAGTTGTGCTTCCCACTGGGGGAGGAAAAAGAAAAGAAAAAGAAAAAGAAAAAGAAAAAGAAAAAGAAAAAGAAAAAGAAAAAGAAAAAGAAAAAGAAAAAAGAGAAAGAGAGCCTCCTCCTCAAGATCCAAGATTCTTCCTGTGCAAAGTGCTCTTTTGGGGGGGGGAGGGGTTTGGGATAAAGAGTAGAGAAGCAGCAAAGCAGAGCTTTTGCTCTTGTAACAGACCTCACAAGGAACCAATCTTCGTAAAGCTCCGTTACTCAGGCTTTCATGGGCCTCTCCTCTTGCTGGTCATCTTATTTGACCTTCTTCAAGCTCAGCTGGGACATGYTTGACTCGGTTGGGCAAACCTGTCCCATGTTGCCCTGTCTTTCAGGGAGACGGCACGCAGCTCTGCGTGCAGAAGGTTCACAGCAAAACACAAGCTTCATTTACTCATGTGAAAGAGGTTAAAAAATAATACAGCAGTGCTCTCTCCTAGTGCTTCATTAGAGTAAGGAAAATATTATCCCCACAGCTTCTCCCTCTCTCCCTTTCTTTACAGAGCTTCTGACTGGGCTCTGCCTGGGTGCTGGGACTCAGCATTCAGTTCAAATGCTCCTATAGACTTAAGGACACGATATACAAAATCTCATTTCAGGCATAAGCTTGCTAAATGCTGCCATTTTCATAATTCTRTTCTGTTTGCTCTCTGTATCTGACATGTAGCTGTGCAGCAGTTCAGTGAATGGAAAGAAACTAGAGTAGACAGGTAGCAGATTTTGGAGGACTGAGGCCCTAGGCCAGGGGAAACATGAGGATTAACATTTTTTTTTATTAGTTGTTTTGCCTTTTTTAATCTTGTGGTCTGTTTAAACTTTTGCCTTCATATAGTCTGAGAAGTGCCCTGATTGCTTTCACTGCTGTGTTGTAGGCTGACTTCGGTCTATGGCTAATCTGGGGATAGAGACTCAGGGAGTAAAAAGACAAAAACAAAACAAAAAACAAAAAACAAACCCTCAAAATCTGAGCTTGCCTGAGAATAAAGCAATTAGCCCCATCTTGTAAAGATAAGGTAAAGGAA
This sequence comes from Rhea americana, assembly GCF_003343005.1. Classification (NCBI taxonomy): domain Eukaryota; kingdom Metazoa; phylum Chordata; class Aves; order Rheiformes; family Rheidae; genus Rhea; species Rhea americana. The sequence continues at coordinate 1,798,536 of NW_028186679.1, forward strand.
CAGCAGTTTTTCACTAGCATGCCAGTGCTGAGTATATCCTCAAAAGGATCTGATGATGAAATTCACTTTTTTTTTAATGTTACAGTAATTAACATACAGGAATCTTCTCATCAAAAAAAATCCAGGAAGAGAGTTAAACATTCTCTTCTGTGGGACCTTACTCTGAGACGGCATAATTGGTAAGGATGGTTTTCTCAGTGCTGCTAAAGAAAAGACTCTCAGTCACATTTTACACTTTTATTTGGATTTAGGTCAACAACACAGATAAAATACTTTGGTCAAACACAAGAACAGGTTGCTATGCTGCTCTTTCCTGGCTGCAATAAACATAGTAACGTGGAAAAAAATGCTGGTTCTTACGGAACACTGAACGTAAGTCTTGGATTGGCACATACAGCTATAAATACATTGTTTGCACTTAGCAKTTTAAAAACAGAATTGCACATGCAAGATGTAACCAGGCTACTGATCACTTCCACCGTTGTCCCTTTATTTTTTAAGCTCTTTCCTTGCCTTTTTCACAGCAAGAAAGACACATACAATTTGCTGCTCTTTCTGGTATTTCAGTGATTGGTCTGCTGATTTTGACATGTTCAGCAAAGGTCACATTTGAGTCCTTGATAGAATTGGCATCTCCTCTCTAGCTTAACTTGTAACGTTGTGCACTGTAGACAGCAATGGAAATCCACTGAAGTGAAGTGAGAGGTCTGCCTAAAAGCTGATGAGGAGAGRCTAATATCAAGCAAAGATATAGCAGAAAGACTGATGTGAGGGCAGTTCTTACAATACCAAGAGTAAATACTACTACCACACAAATAATGACATATCAATAATATATTGTACAAGCTTATACAGCAACACATGTTGATTTGCAACATTGTACAGTTTAAATCTAAAGTGCACAGCCTCAATCTGAGGTGACGAAACAGTACTATCAATATAATAAAGGCAACACAATTACAGACACAATTTATTTCCTCTTCTTACTTCATGTCCTCCTATTACATTGAATCAATACTCCATTTATCTTTTTTAGATGAAATTAAAACCACATTGCACTTTTTTCTTCTCTTCAAGTATTTTTGAGACAGCAAAACAATATTGCTTACAAACARAAGTTGGACATTTAGGCAAAGTTAAAACCAAAACTTTAATAGGGTTATAAATAGACAGGCCCAARCCACAGAATTCTTACCAGCATTTCCAGATGTTGAGGGGGAAAAGGATGAATTTAAGTTTCCATGTCAGAGTCATTCCTAATGCTAAGGAATGATGCAGCATGTGAGTTCTGCAAGAGTGGTGCCACGGTGTCTAAAAACACCTATGTGGCTCTGCTTGGGCTGTATTAGGCAGATGTAGCTTTATCTCATTTTTTTCCAGCAATTTCAAAAGCCTCTGCAAACAATGATGTAGTCTAGTACTGGGAGAAACCTTTGTCAAACCAGTTTGTCACTTAGACTCCACTACTGTCATTTGGATTATACTCACATTTAATTTAGATCTTATCTTGCAGACCTGTACATCTATAAGAAGTCCTTACCATGCTAATGTAGCTATGAGATTTCATGCTATTTCTTTAGACAGAATTTTAGTCAAATTTAATTTTCAATGTAATCTTATATTGCTCAGAGTAGAAATGATTATGACACAATCACTTAGTCAGATATGTGACTTTTTTGGATAGGCTTTTTTAAGAAACAGCAAAGAAATCATCCAGGTACAACCTTATTTCAGTCTTGGTTAGCACTGTATCTTGATTGTGCGTCTGCTTAGTTAGGCCATGTGGGAAACATAATTAGGAACAACAGCATCCTATTGTTGTACTGTAATTGATCTTATTAAGGGGTTTTAAGAGCTGCAGTACTCTTGAGGTTTTTCAGTAATCAACCCTGGGGATGTACAATCCATGTGACATGGAGAAATGAGGCACTGATACCTCTTAAAAATATACGTGGGCTTATGTTTTAAAATAAGCAGCAATAAATATTTGAGGCACCTCCGTCAAAAGAAAAAGAATCCTAGTTAACTTTCATCTTCTGTCCTTGCAGTTTTATAACCCATATAAAATAAAATCTTTAGTTTACAAAATAGGATTTTATATATATATATATATTTCCTTTTGTAAAACTATACCTATTTAAATACATTTGAAATGTTGCTATAGGCAAATTAGAAATTCTGTTCTAATACTATGAAAAAGGCAAAATACTTTCACTTTTAAGCGTACAGCTTGTATACTTTGTTTCTCAGTATCCTCCTTCCCCCAATTTGATTTTGTCACCATTTCGGGCAAGTTTGGCATCATTCAGTCTGATTGCTTTTACTTTAAAATAGTCATTGTGTTAACGTTGGGGAGAAAATTGTACATATCTTCTGCTCAACCTTATTTATTTCAATGCAGCTTTGAGTAACTAATTATTAAAAAGGTATTCTAAAATGCAGGAAAGGACTTTAAAGGAGCCATGTTTCTTGATTTTAAACTGTACTCTACTCCAACGCCACAATATAGAAATAGATTTACTTTGGAACAAACCACAAATACATTCGCACAGTTTGTGACAACTTAATTGTCTACTTAGAGGTCCAGAAACAGACTTTCACGCCCGATTATTATAAATCTTGTCCTAGACGTTCTATTTCATCAATCAGGAAATCGATGTCTTGATGAGTTGCTGCTGGGTTTGAGATGACCATCCGGAAGAAGTTCGCTTTGTCTCCCAGAGGCTGATAGCTCACCATGGTTGTTCCATACTCCATCATCCTGGCTTTTATCACCGGGGCTACCTGTAATGGTGCATAACAAAAAGCAGGGGGTTATTAGTATTATTATAGCAAAAAGCAAGGGATTATTATTACTGTAACAAAAGGCAGAGCATGTTTTATTTTTCTATAAAGAGCTACAAGAAGCAGTTAAAAAGAACATAAGTCCAATATTGACAAAAACGTTAACCTCTGTTAAGGAATAAATGGCTTATTGAAAAGATGTTGGGTTTATCCTGTTTCTTTGTGCTGCTCTTAAAATCAGTGGGGAATTATCCTCCCTACTTTCTCAGTATTGCTGACACGCAATTGGCACACAGGGACTRCTTTTTTTTTTTGTAGCCCTCAAACACATTGTTACAATCATTTTCCATCTTCTTATCGTATGCCAGAGCGGCTTACTATGATGACGCTATTGTCAGTGTTTGCTGAGTTTACTGACTGCAGTTTACATGAACTTCAGAAAAAGTAGCCAGAGTTCGAATAAACGCTCCAGAGAAGAGGCAGACCCAAGGAGTACCAAACAGGGAGACCAGAGCAAGGTGGTGCCAGACTCACCTTTAGGATAATGACCGTGGAGGTGTCATTTGCTAGAATATAGCTAGGTGACCTTCCCCTGTGCCTCCGTGGAGATCATTTTGGGGATTGCCTGGCTGTCAGGATTTCAGTGCTCACTACACGATATCCTGGRTAACGTTACTTACCTTCATAAGGCGGCTCATCCTTTCTTCGTTATCTTCCATACTGCGCAAACTGGGAGGTATATACCAGAAGCAGACGTTTGTGTGCTGAGGCTAAACACAGAATAATAACAGTTCAGACTGTAAGAAATGCTCATAATATCTCAATTGCAATTATGCTCATGCCTTTYGCTTCTCTCATACATCATTTTATGACAGCAATCAATGGTTTTCATTATTGTAGTCCTCTGAGAGTCATCATCATTATTAATGCAGAAAGGATAATTTTAGGCAATTTATTCCCAGGATGTCAGATGCAGAAACAYATCACCCAGCTGTGCAAATACATTTATGCCCAACTGAGAAGCATCTAGACTTTGTAGATGCTGTCCCCTCAAGAGGCTGAAGGGAACGTGTGGACGAGACAACAGTTTATTATAGATAATTTAGATGTGAGGGCCATGGCAATTACTTTTATTACACGACTGCATAATGTAGAACCTGGTCCTGTAAACAGGACTCACAGATGGCCTAAGCTATTCTTACACTTGAGAAATTCATTAATTCTCAGTTTGGTGCAGATAGTGCCTGTATGAATACGCACGTACCTAGCATCTTAGCTGGCTTAGCTGACATGGAAACACCAAGTAGAAAGGCATAAAGTAAGACTCCATTGAAACTTCACGCATTTTTGCACTCTCCCAGCAGCTGTCTGCCTTGCTAGACTCCTCTTTGCYGGCTGCTAAATGTACAAGTTACAGAGATTCTCGCTGCTGTCGGTTCCTTTAGCCATCATGAGATCTGGTGGGCCAAATTCAGTGACGCCACACGAGGGGCAGGAATAAATAACACAGTGGCATGTGGGTATGAGCCTGGGATCTCTGTCTGAAGAACTGTGGTGACATCTATCCTGTGCCGCAGAGCACCGAGGCTCATGCCAGCGGTGCGGTTAACTACGAGGCAGCAGCGTGCTGCGAGGCAAAGCCTTCCCCTGCAAGTACGGAGAGCAGGAACTGGCACCGGTCCGAGGGGAAAAGCCAAAATAAGATGTTTTTTTTCTCTTACAGGCAAAACACGAGTAGCTTTGTGACGGAGGCTGCCGTCAGGCCTGTGCCCGGCTGCGTGCRCTCTGCGACAGCCGGGAAGCGCTGCAGCCCCGCGCGGGACAGCGCGGCGCGGCCGGCGGGCACCGACACGCGGCAGGCTGCAGCCCGTCCCCCCGCAGGTGCCGGCTGAGCACCCAGCACCGGGGGGACCATCCCAGCTGGAGCYGCTGGGCCCTCCCCGGGCTGCGACTGACCACCTGAGGCTGCTGTAACAGCACTGTGCACCACTGGTCTTCGGAGTCGTGTGGGGCACCAGAGAGCACGTTCAGGACAGACCCTGCGTTGGGACAACCGCAGCCTCCTTCGATTGCCACTGCGTGTGCACTGCTTAGCCCGGGATGCCAGTGCTGCGTTCCCACGGGGTGAAACTGTGCAAACTGAAATCCTGCGCACAGCCGCCTCATCTCCCTTGCCCCTGGATCCCAAAGAGAAGGAAGCTAATGGCACAACAACAGCTGTTGTCAGAAGGGACACAGTTTTCCGTCACATACTTCTTAGTTTGACCTGTTCGTAGCATCCCAATACCTGACTAAGTCAAGTGGTGCTGACGAACTCGGTCACTATGTTGCAATACATACCTTTCCATCAAACACCATTTCATACCCTTCTCTGTTCTTTATTTTATTATATAGGTACTCTGCAAGCTCCAAGCACTTATCAATTTGTGCTTCAAATCCTGTGGTTCCCTTTAAAGAGAGAGAGAGAGAGAAAAGAACTCAAAGTTTTTTGGCTATCTGTCCTGTGAACTGACACAGTGACAGGAACATGCAGCACTTGTCAAAGCAGCAGTACAAGTCACTTCTCGGGAGTCTCYGTTGGAAAGATTAAGGATGTGGTTCTGTCAGATGAAGGACACTTTCTAATGCAGAGCTCATTCATCTCTASCTTGTGCCACTGACTTCTCTACGATCACCTTTGTGAAATAAGCACAAGATCCAGCTCAGTGCTGAGCAAAATATTTGTGACACCTCTGCTGAAGAGTGCTGCTGGTGGTGGTTTCTGCAGAGAGTCCAAGCACTGGTTTGGACAGCCTGGGTTGGCATGGACAAGGGCCTCTAGAAAAAAGTGTCGAGCTCTATACCTGGGGAGCCTTGTATTTCTTTCAGAACAGGGGATTTTAATCTTCCAGAAGGGATGATCTGGTATCTTTTCCTAGCATATTTATTTTCTTCAAATTAAAATCTCAAATGGCCAGATGTTTTCGGAGACCAGCTTGAGGTCTGTAGCAACTGAGCGCTCTGTTTAGATACTGCCCTATCTCCACAGTATTTGTCTCTCTTCTAAGTGGTACTGCATAAACTCAGAGATTGTGTTTTTAAGAGCTTCAGCAGTTCCTGCTCTGTTTTCCAGCAGAAGTCGTAATCCTCTAGTTGGGATATCGGAATTACTCCCACAGTCACTAGCTGTGATGCCACAAACTGAGGATCACAGCATGGAGGGGGAGAAGGRGAACAGGCAGCTGGAGTGGATAAATTGCTTAAGCAATGTGCATTCTATTTGCTAATGCAAACAGTACAAGTAGGGTGTGAGGAGAGAAAAAGYAGTACAAGGCGTATCGAAAAAATGTGCTTTTTAGGAAGAAAAGTCTCTGAATAATAGATGCATGTCCCTGCTAAATCTGGTCTGGCACTGCAGAMCTGACTTCTGAGCCAGGTCATCATCCATCTGTGGACAGAGCTTCTGGCACAGGGCGGACCTAGCRCAGCTCGGGGAGAAAGCCTCGGGCTGGAGGGAAGGTATGCGGCTGAGACCACCTGCCGCTCCAGYGAGCCGAGAGAGTCCAACAGCTATTTCAGCCACAGAAACTCGCCCTCAACTACCCTCTTTACAGACTCCCGCACCTCCAGCTATATTTGTTGTCTGTCTCAGAATTGTTTCCAGAGTTTTAATGAGGCACATGAAGTCTTTAAGGCTTTCTGGAAATAAAAACAGTGATGTCATCTCTGAACAAACCTGAGGCAACCTGACATACTAGATTGAAAAAATAAGTGGAAGAAGTTATTTAACAACATTCTACAAATACAGATGAACAGATGATTATGGCTATCTCATATTCCCCGAGAACATATTTTGATCAGTTTTCCTCTGCTTTACCAAAGATCATTCCATATTTCCATACGTTCTTTCTTTCATTCTATATATGGGAAATTCAGGTCAGATGTGTTACAAAATGATGATTAGAGAAAAGAAACCTGTATCTAGTGCACATTATTTTAATGTAAACAAATACATTGCAGGCAGTCCTACCTTTGCCCTCCACATCAGCCATAGCTTGAAGACATCAACATGCCGTCCACATTGCAAAGCCTTGTCTCCAGTGTCRTAAGATAGGTCGTAGTGCTTGTCTTGTTGAAAGAGGTAGGAAGCATGCATTTGATTGCAACTCTGCATCAGCCCCTTAGAAAGAGACACACACACAMAAAAAAAAACATTGGCAAAAATGTGACTATTGTCTTGAGGGCTGCTTTAGGTCTAAACAGCAGAGATTACAAACATGCAAATTCAGTGTCCAACTGAAGTATCCAACCACAAGAGAAACATCTAAAAAACAGACAAAACCAGACTTAGTTGCTTAGTGGGTTCAGTCTCTTATATTCCATCCAGCACCCAGGACACTTTGCTACTTGATCCAGCAATGTGTAGGCCTCTCCAAGAGCCAAAACTTTTAAAATCAGCTTTTGGATACCGCAGTTCTGAGTATAATTACACCTACATTCATTTTGGATCTATCTCTTTATTCTTTGCTCTGATTTCCATTTCTCCTTTCCTTGGAAGGCATTCTGGTTGAGTCAGGCCAAGGTAATTTGGTGACTAATCTGAAGAACATCACACCACTTTCCTAACTGCTTTTATCTGTGCTTTTTGTTTTTGTTTTCCTTTGTAGGAATAGATCTCTTCTAAGGAGAGATCCTCTGCAAAGCCCTGTGCTGCGAAGTGGGTGCTTAGGTGGTGCCGAAAGCTTTGCACAAATAAAAGAGTATGTGGCCTCTAAACAGCTACTTCTGGGTGGAAAGACACCATTTTGTGAGGCAGCTTTGTGGGAGGGCCAACATCCAGCAAGGTGAGGCAACTTGTCTCATGGAAAGGATGAGGTTTCCTTTTCAGCTTTTAAAGTGAAGTGCAGAGAGTCATGTTCTGGTTCTGGTGAAGTACTCAGCCAAGTTTAAAATACACCCTAGGGCTGTTGCTTAAAACTGCATTTTCCAGTCCAAGAAGAATCAGAACTTGGCTATTTATCATGAAGTCTAACCTATATATGTAACTCAAAACTAAGATGGTAAAATGAAGGGGGAAAAAATTGGCTTTCTCTTAATCTGAGCCATCTGTTCTCACTAGAGCTCAAGGATGGTACTGATTGCAACCAGGCAGGATTTGTCTCAGCGAACTGACCCAGAGGGCAAATAAAAGCCAGCTTCTCTCTTCCTAAGCACAACCACTTTGTGTACAATCTGTTGTACAGCTGTTAGCAAAACAGCAACCAACTTTTTGATAGCTGATCTGATAACTGGTGGTTGTATAGCAGCTGTCTCAATAACCAATGGTTATATGAAAATTACAGGCTTGAAAGGTAATTCAAGTCCTAGTACTAAATGAAATGTGTACTTTTTATTCCAAGTGAACTTAGTGTTTCCTTTTTATTTCCATGCTTCCCAAAATGAAGATATGGATCAGAGCCGGGCTGAAATATTTCTCATAAAAGCCTGGAAAGTGTAATGATGCCTAGATTCTCAACCAAATGTCATATTGCATTTATAGTGTATCATTGTAAAAGGACTAGATTTTGCCGTCGGTTACAATTTATGCTACACAGAAACTAGAGGGTTACAGAGTTATGCCCTAACAACATAATTTAGAACATTTTGAATGCAAAGCCACAAAACTCTGTAAAGATATTCCCATTTATTGGCTCTATCAAATCAGCTAGACAGCCATTTTAATTCCCTTTTGCACTCACAGCCTGAACACATAACTAGAGGTTTATTTCTCAGTTTCTTTCATAATCTTCATCACATTATCGAATATTAGTTATGACACAGTTATGAGGAAACATACAGGATTTTCAGAAATAAAATAGCAGAAAGAACCAGGGGAACAAGTAGATGGAGACATACCTCTTCTCTTACCAGCAGGGCTGAACACTGCAGCGGGACRCCCATCATCTTGTGTGGGTTCCAGGTCACCGAATTGGCCCTGTGACAGTAAACCACATTCAATGTGAATTCAAGTGTACAGTGAGACACTGTGGTGAAACCACGGAGACATTTTGTAATAATTAAAATAATAATGGCCATGTAGCAAAGGGCACCTTTTCCTTTTTCTGAGCAAGCAAGGCTGAAAATAATCATGAGTATTATTAAGAAAACAATGCCTTTGTAAGGGACCTAATTTGCTCTAGTTGGTTTTTGGATGACAATCCTGGCAATTTACCACAGGATAATTGCTCTCTCCACTAAGCTTAATCAATATAAAACTTTTTGGAGAGTCATCTGTACTTCATAAATATAGGACAAGCTTCTCAAAAACACCCACTTGACTGATGAACTTTCTCAAGGCACATGGCTCCTAAAGATGTAGATAAGAAGCTAGCAGATTAGCAGATTCCCTCCCATTGATTCTTGTTTCAGTAAGATTTAGGTAACAAAGGCATTCCTTAAAATTCCTTAAATCCTTCTGGGCACCTCTAAGTTTCTGAGCAGGTTGGAAAACCTGGCCAAAAGTGATTTTTCTCATTGCTCCGCTGATGGTAAACCTTCAGATATCTTTTGACTTTAGCTGGGCTATGATAATTCACACAGCCAGAGGATCAGGTCCCAAATTACTATAGTAATAAACATAGCACTACACTTCTACATCACGGTCWGAGCGTGCAGACCTTCAGGACACTTTGCAAAACAAGCTTTCAGCTAGATATTGTGAACAAACAGGGTGCTGGCATAATAAAAACTAGAGGGGAGACTTTGGGACTGTGGCAAGGACGGAAAAGAGGATTGTCCAGTTCTTTATTGTTTTAATCTTGTGTTATGTTTGACTGATTATTTGTAAATTACCGTTATTACGTATGATGATTAGCTCATGGATGTATACATTAGCATCCCATTTGGCAGGCTGTCAAGGATGCATACTGCACACGATTTCATTTAGTTCAGTGATATGAGTTTTGATGGTATATATTGGTATAAATCTGTTGACTGAGGCATGTAACTACTTCAAGGACCCAGGATGGCACCTGGAGGTAGCATATCTGTGAGCAGAAGTGAGTATGTTCAAATCTGGCAATATTTTCCTTTGTAGGATTTGGAGGCAATGTTATGGGTATACATATTTCCTTATCGTTTCCTACAAGAAGGCTTTTCACGTCTTCAAAACAAGCAAATCCAAAATGCTCATGGATACTGTGCAGCACTTCTATGCTTTCTTCTTTGCTATTCAAAGGGAACTGTGGAAGGGTCCGATGAAAAATCTGTAGGGAATAGTCTTTCACAGGCAACATCTGGCCACTTGGCTTGGCTTTTTGAGTATTTGGCAGCATTTAATCAGCTCAGAGTCAATCATCTGATTACAGTGCCAGAGCTAATGATTCTGAACATGCATTGAGGCCTATGGATTTCTTTTGATATGATATTTTTTCATTTTTATCCGTGCCTACACAGAACCAAGCAGAAATTCTTTAAGAGCCTTCTAGGTAACAGTAGTGGTATGGATTTTCTCAAGCAAAAGAATTATTTACTGACAACAGCAGATGTTAATTATCTGCCTAAAAATTTAGTTTACTCTAAGGTCATCTATTTCCCCATATTCATCCCAATTGCGCATGCAACAAAATTGCTTACATAAAATAAAAATCCACCATTTTTCATTTGTTATCAGTTATTCTGGGCTTCAGTCATCAATATGTGCTTAAATAAAAAGCTGACTGAAAGTACCAGTGAGGGGGAAAAAAAGCTACATGGACACATAAGATGCTTTTTCATCTCACATTCGTCTAAACAACTCTAAATAACTGAATACCAAGCACCTACATGATTTTGTGACTATGGATCCTAGACAAAAAAAAAAAAAAAAAAAAAAAAGAGGAAGAGTTTTCCTTTAGAGATTCCTAATGGATAACTGTAAAGTATTAAGACAGGCAGAATTTGGCCCTCAGACATTATAAAAGCAGGCTGAGGTCCAGCAAATCTCCTCTAAAGATGCCCACATTTGATATCTGGACAAACTGAAGTGAGCTGTTGCATCCATCAACCAGGGGAACAGGACTGGAAATGACAAATTCCATTAATTCATTGCTTACCATATGGAGATGGCACTTATCAAAATACTGGAGGAACTCCAGTGGAGTTGTGGATCTAAAGTTTATTAAYTGGAAATATCTCTAATATAGGTTCAACCTGAATATCTCATTCTAGCAGAATTTGGATGATCTGGGAGGCAAAATCTGTTTTTTGTGCTCAATCCTCATAGGCTGCTGGGTAGATTTTTCTAACCTTGGATATTTGGATGTATATCCTTTTTAAACACAGTATGTAAGCTTGCAGTGCTCAAGGCAGTCTTAGCTTAAATATATCAAATTTATAGAACCATTCAGCGCTCTCCAAATTCTGCATGTGAGATATATGAGAAARGAATGGAACCATCAAGGTATTGTCCTAATCATTAGGAATGGGACCAGGAAGTTTTTTGCAATATTAATTGGCAAGGAGCAGCAATTCTGTTAGGAGATAAAAAAGGCAGAGGAGAGCAATAGTCTAATCTTAAACAGCATGAGCTTCAGAAAAAAATACACATGCAGCTGGCTAAACCTAGCCCAGTACATTGTTTCCAGCAAGGGGCCTAAAGAGGTGCTTGCAAATAACACAAAACAAGACAAGCATCCCCAAGTACTTCCTCACGTACTCTCAGTGGCTCACAGAATTCCTGAATGGTTTTTATTTGTCTGTTCTATGCACTTATCTAGTCTCCCCCTAAGTGCATGCAAATCTTAACCTCCTTTGGCAAGGAGTGCACAGATTAGCTATACGTGTCTGAATAAACAGCTGTTCATAATTTTAAACTCGGTCTTTTCAAACACTAAACTACATTGCTATCATTTATGTTCATCTGTGTGTATTTGTAATGTTCATGAGCTCATGACTGTGTACAGTCAGGTGCAGATTTACTGAGAAAGCCTCACTAGGACGGCTTGGAGGAGTGCATCCTTTCCATGAGCAATAGAGCAGTGGTCAGTGACTGCTGTAACGCCTGGCCAAACGGGAGGTGCAGCCACCTTTCATATTTAGACTTCAGCGTGCAAGACCTCCAARGTTCATTTCTTACAGAAATGGAATTGCTAATTCATTATAGATAGTGAATCAGAGGGTGACACAGAAACCATGCTGGACTGGAGAATACATGTTGCAAGAAAT
>NW_028186679.1:1810547-1832800 GCF_003343005.1 Rhea americana
AGAGAGAAAAGAAAAAAAGAAAAAAGAAACAAAGAAAGAAAAGCACTACAACAGTGAACATTGAACAAGGGCACTTAGCATTGTTACTTCAGAAGGATATTTTACACGATTTCTTCATATTTTATGTTGGACATAATATTATCTGATTTTTATTTTTATTTATAGGCATTGCTGTGGTAATAACATGTTAAAATACCTACTCGGTATTTAACTTGTTAATAAACTATATTTTATATATTTATAAATTATGTATTAACTTGTTAATAAATCATACCTTTCAACACCATTTAACTTCCATTTGTGTTTCCTTGACATCAGCAGCCCGCCACCCCACGCTCCCTAGAAGGCAAGATACATTATCTTAATGAGGAGAGAGCTCTGCATTGCTCTATGATGACATCTGTGAGTTCACATCAGTTTGGGACCCTTTCTTTTCCTTGCTGATGTGGTGTCTTCCAAACTGACCAGGCAGATGTGGCCTGAGGCATTAGCTGAACTAACAGKTTTTTTTTAGCAGCTTGGAAGCAGTGTTTCATACACCATGATCTGCGTGCCAACCCCTATCATCATTAACTTCTCCCTCACCACTTGATCTGACAGAGACACTTTGGGCGGCCTCAGACTGTAAYTAATATCTCCCAGAGCTTCTCATGGGTAAGTTGTCTTTTCTCATTTAGTGACTAAGTGATGATAACAAAATGGACCAGGATCTCAGTTGCTGTGGTGGGTTTTCAGCATATTTCTGATGAGTAATGCTTCCTTCCTACCCCTTCACTTTTGCTTACAGAGATCGGGGACAAGCAGATACTTCATGTGACTGAGAAGCAGTTTGAGGTAAATATAAATTCTTCCTTTAAATTGGAATGACCTTGGCTAACACAGTAATCCAAAAGAAAGTTTTCCAGCCCTATAGAAATTCGAATGCTAAGCCTTTTAGAGAAAAGATTTACAAAAAATGACACAAACCCCACTCGAGCGCTAAAAGATGATCCTCCAGAGAGATTTACTGGTGAGAATCCAGATAAAGCTAAGTAGCTAGTCTGATAAATTCCTACGGCATTTGCATTAATGTGTTCAGCAATTTGGGGTACTTAATTCCAAACAAATGTAGCCTTCTCCTTACACATATATTCTGCAGCTGTTGCAAAAGCTGAGACTGTGCTAGGCATGTATTTTCTGTATTAACAACATGTAGAGATGATGGTGAAGGCAAAAGGCACTCAAACTAGGTGATCTGAAGTGTCCCAGTTGCCAAARGCACTGCACAGTTACAGCTTCTATGATGTCCCCCTGACCTACTGGGRCCTGAGCCTTTCAGAGGAGAGGAAATCAGTCCTTAGACTTTAAAGTTAATTACAAGAACCAAGTATAATATTATCTGTACAAGATGACACTGTCCAAGATAAGTCAAGCTGACATCCAGCCCCACAAATGAGATGGTACTTACATCCACATGCATCCAGATTTTGTATTTCTTGCAGATGTCTGCAATAGCTATGAGCGGATCAAATGCCCCATACACTGTTGTTCCAGCTGTGGCACTCACCAGGAAAGGGACAAACCCCTGCAAGAGAGCATGGAGGTGTTTGGCCCACCAGGAAAGGAACAACTTCCTGCAAGAGAGCRTGGAGGTGTTTGGYCCTCAGCCTGCAGCACCCAGCCCCAGCGGCTGCCTGCTGCCACCTCCTGTCTATCAGGCAGTTGAAAATTCAACTGCAGCAATATCTSTCTGCACAAGTGACCCACAAGTGTCTCCTAGAGGACATACCTACCACCATACACTGTTTTTTTTTCTGAGTTTAGAGCTAGTCGTATTACAGTTTCTGCCTTAAGGTGGCAGCAAACTTCCAAACCAGTATCCTCCATTTATTACAGTAACGATAGATGAGAGAGGTAAAAACTCTTGGAAGAACAATTCCTCTGCATAGCACCTGCCTGAGAAAAAAAGGTCTGCTCCATATGATGTGGAGTAAAACAAACCTTATCCACAAGGCATTGTGGTGCATGAAATCTCTGGCGGTTGGTGCCTTGGGCTGCATTATAATTACACCAGTAAAACGAGTGAAGGTGCAGAAGCCTGAGCTGGTGGAGCACCAGCAGTCAGTGGGAGCATCATCTCTTTCCCCTGTGGGCACCGCGGAAGTGGCAGCAACTGCTGCCCCCCTCACCTCCACCCCATCCCATTTATCCCGGAACCCTGGAGCCATCTCCTGGACTCCCTCTGCTAAATGATGGGCAGCACAGAGGAGGACACAGTGTCTCTCACACAGCTTTTGCATTATAAGCACTTGAGCCTGCATAGTGTATACCAGCATCTAATATGAAATTCATCTGTATTCTGTTGATTTCATAAATAGTACTCAGCAATGAGAAAAAGAGGGTGTACACTTCTTGAAGGTCTTAAAATGCAAAAAGAGTCTGAACTTCCTTCCACTAAATGAAATAGATAGTCAGTAGGTTTTGGTGGAACTTTTATTTTCATATTACCTTATTTTTTCTACCATATGGCTTTTCTTGGACAAAATGAAGTCTTAATGAAGATTGGTGTTACAATGAGCTTTGAACTCTGTGTTTCTAATGATTACTCACACAAATTTTATTGTAGGCACTAGCTAAATCCACTGCATACTTTAATCTGATGTTTTAATTCTGGTTCCTATTACTGAATATGTTAAATTCTAGCTTCTATTAATGGATGGATATATTAATGGCTATTCTATATAAAAATTGTGTATTTTAGAGAATATGTAGATTTTAGTTTGCCTTCCATTGCTTTGGTGATTCTATGAGGAATATTTTCAATGTATGAAAATACATATGGAGTCCCCAAATATTTACTCAGCTTTTGCCAACATTCAGCTAAAGAATTGCATCACAGGCTGATAATATAAAAAAGAGGTTTTATATATATATAAAAAGAGCCAAATAGTTTATAAAGACTATATTTAAACATATTTTTCAGCAATTCTTGCCTTACTAATTACTGGCCTGAGAAATAAATCAAAAGTTAATAGGAAAGCCTATGCTGTGCTACCAAAATAAGTGAACAAGCTAGCTGTATTATTCATGTTTGCTTTTTGCTTTCTGGAAGTAGAAATGCTGGTACACTTACTTTTTGTTTGGCTTCAAGAATTCTTCTTTCAAGGTCTGATGGGATCATTTTCCCTCTGAAGCAAAAGAGAGTTGTATTAGAAATCTAATCTTGAAACCAGCCCTTGCTGTTAGTTCTTCATTTAATAGGAAATAGATGTGCTATGGAGCATCAGAGGCAGGTGGGCTATGGGGGAACAGGAGGAGGCTGAAGAGACTCAGCAGCAGAAGGGTGCTGAGGACAGAAGTAGCGCYGGGGTCAAAGTCTTCTCATATAACCCATATCCATCTACAGCCCTCAGTGCTGCCAAATCAAGGTGAAGTGTCTTGACCCCAAACCTGCAGGAGATACTCTATTGCTGTTAATATATCTGTGTGGTAGTGGAACAAGTTACCAAAATGCATGATCATCCAATCCTGGRCATGAGCAAGATGTGATTTTCTTCACATTTTCCTGGCTGAAATGCACTATACATTTACATTGCCCCATGATACAGCAACAAAACTTGGTGACTGTGGTCAGAATGGGGAGGAGAGGAGACACAAAGAAGCAAGCTTGGTCATACTGGACACATCAAAAAGCTCTCATGGTCCTTCTTCACTCTCCCATGGGCCAACAGAAGGTTCTTATTGCTACATCAGTCCAGCACCTCTCATCARGAACATGAGCTTAGCAAGCAGCCTGCTCTGTCCTGTTGACCTCGTCTGGGATTTGGTAAGACATGCAGCAACTRTACTGTTTACTTCAGGATGGACAAGTTAAGCATTGTGGTCTTTACAGAAAATCATTACACGGAGTTCACACAAGAAGAAAAGGAAGGTATAACTTCATTGATCTGTTTCTGTCTTTAGTGAACAGAAACAATCAAARGTTTATTTTGATTTGTGTTGGTGCTGTCATTAACTCCTTTTCAAGGTGTTCTCAGTCTTTTGTTATTAAAGAGAAAATAAGTCAATAAGTCAATACGCAGGCGCTGTGATTAATACTGTGAATTGCTTAGCTAATGCTCTTCTTTTATCATAAAAGCAGAATATTTTGATTGCAATAAAACCTTCAATTTAAGCTACAGCCATAAATAATTCAGTATCTTATAACAATGACATTTGAGACTCATAATAGCAGCATATTTTATTGAAAAGATTCTCAGTAGAACTGATAAGAGTGTTTCTATTTTTTTCCAAAGAAAATGTGTTTTCCATCAACTTCAAAATCTTCATCAAAACATGTTGATTCTGTTAATATTGCTCTGCTTTCTCAAAATGGTTTCTCTAGCAGTCGGGTGAATTAAATGGTTAAACAACAATCTACCATCAGTTTTGTAGTGCCTATTGGGAACAGAAGTCTAAGCACCTTATGTACTTCTCTTCTTGATGGGCCACCTCCCTCAATGGCCTATATTGTCTATGATGCTGTGAAACCCCTTTCCTGAGCATACTGTACTCTACACTGCAAAGGTGTCATGATTGAGTGTACTGGGGAAAATGTGGTTGAACAAGGGAGTATGAGGTAACAAAACTGCATTAGCAAATGCTCCTCTATATCTTAGCTAGTTTAAAAGGCCAATTTCAGTTCATTTTAATGGGTCAAAATGTGAGACTGTTTAAATGTTTTATTTTGRCCAAAATAAGCTTCTTCACAGTTTCTTAACTGAATGTGTAAAGAATGATMAGTAGTTTGACTTTTTGTTTCACTTCAGGGTGAAAGAAAAAAAAAATCCTTCAAGAAGGGAACTTCAGGATATTTGATCAGCTCCAATAACTGACTTGTAAAGAAGCTACAGAGAGTGTCAGTTCTTCAAGCAGGATAAATCAGTGTAAAGCTGCTGAAGCTGACAGCACTATAGTGAGTTACACCAGCTATTGATTGCATCCTTTACACTTCTCTGAGTTGAGCACCTGATCATCCTCTTCTACGTGCTATTAAAAGGAGAAGTGTTTGCATCTTTACTTACCTTTCATCACACCTAATCAGAATCACGCTATCTGTACCAATACCCAAGGCTGCAGCTCCTTTCTTCACAGAAAAGTGACTCTGAAAGAGCATATTTATTATTTTGTATTATTTTTATTATTATTTCTTAAATAATTTAAAGTACTACACTCTTGCAAGTCCTTCAGCAAGCGGTCCCACATAGGCAATAATTCTATTCATACACTTTTTCAGAAACTTGGCACTGTCATTTGAGGCTTCATACCAGGACACTGCAGTCAATTAAAGCAACAGTAATCATTCTAATCTGGATTTATTCCCAGAATATTAAAAAACACTTGCAGTTGGTGATGGACCCAAATTCTGTCCTTGATGCATGTTTGCAGCTTCTATTGCTTGTATGCATTCATCAATGAACTTGATGCGCTGGAACTTCTCCCTTAGCCAATTCAATTTGTTCATGTGCTTCTGCTATGTAACTTTTGACCAAATAATATACTGAGAATAAATACAGACGGGGAGCTTTATTCTGATCTCAAGTCAATGAAAGTTAGTAATAACCCCCATTAATAAATAGAACTACTGCAATTTAAAATCAGAATCAGACTATTAGTAAGATTATTAGTTAATCTGTATGTACAGGATAAAAGTGAAGTTACATACTGTAGTGCAAGTCAGTTTAATTTTCTCTAACTCACAGGATTTAACTCCTGAATTAGCATTGGTCTGTAATTCTAACTTGATTCATAGTGATTATGATAATGAAATTGTTTAATATCAATTTATACCACTAAAAATMAGATTTTTTATTAACTCAGACCCAAGTGTAACAAATCTGTCTGAAGTCATTTTAATTACAGATTATTAAACTTTAAAAAAATGGAACTTCTTCGTGTATTAGCTTGGATGTAACACTGTAAAAAGAAAAAGGAGACAAAAATCTRATATGGCTTTTTAGGTGTCAGAAATGTTACAGAAGAAAAAGGACACTAAGATATATAATTTATCCTCCTGCCAGTGCAGGAGCAGAGAAGCAGGTTCRAAAGCAAATTATCAACCACTACTGCTTTATCAAGTGAGCGTTTGGCTTCAACCATAGTGCAACCAGCAGTCCTGAATGGAAAGGGCTGGACACCACAGTTACACATCTGCTTCACTTCAGTGGGACTTTTTTGCACATGCCTTTACTTTAGTAAGTAAGAATGCATGCCTTCAGCTTAGTAAGTAAAAAAAACCTTGTATTTTACAAAATAGTGGTAGTTCCTGTGAAGGAAGTGGTAGGGCCTGTGAAGGGCCCTGACTACTGTGCCTGAGGTTGTGCAAGAGTTTCTGTCTGAACTCCTTTTTTCATACGCTCATATCTCACCATTTTGGCTGAAATGCTTCAAGTTTTCATGCCGCCCAAAGACTTTCTCAAAAAAGTTTGAGTGAAAACATCATCAGACATTGTGAAGAACTTCAGATTTCTACTGAGCCATGATTCACTGATGATACATAGACAACTTGAAAATACTTCTCCTGGAAATTGATTTTTTCATATGGCACTGATTTTGAATGCAATGAGTTGCTATAGCTTTCCCCGATGGGATATGGCTGCAATATACCAACAACATGTATTGAGCAGCTGTTAATGATATTGTCTAGTCCAAAAATCAACATTTAAGGCCCTAGTACAGCAATCTACCCTAGCCCTTGAGCTAGGTATGTTCCAAAATACGCCTGTGAGACTACTTCAGCCTAAGTTGATGATTAAATGAAACGTATTCCCATGTGCTTCCATTAACCTCCAGGGATTTATATACCTGTGCTTAAGTGTTGTATTTGACTGGATTCATTGCAGCTAGCATGGCCATTCCTAGGTCATCACGTAGGGTCTCCTCCAGCAGGGGAGGAGGCGCACTGCAGGGTGATCCACCTTGTACAAGGGTTTCTACTTCCCATCTGGAGTGGAGGCCTGACTTTAAGCTGACTGAAGTTAGGCAAGGAAATTTCCACTCCTTGCTTAATGTCCTGTCATATCTGACATTTGGGCATACAGCACCTGCCAAAGATGCTCAGCCACTTCTAGGAGCAGGGCATTAGAGCTCTGCAAACTGGTAAATGTTTGATTTTGACACACTGTTACTGTCTAGCCTATTAAAACCACAGGTTAGCGATAGACTGAGATTAGAAACKTAGTTTTCCTTGCTGTTTATCTAATTGAGGATTACAAAGTGCTAGGAAGTATTTATACATTGAGCATCACAGGTCTACTCAGCATGATGCTGACATGTTCATGGCATGTTCTTCATTACATGAAACCAAATTTTTGCAGGGACATTTTTCAATGAGCTTCTTCAGTTTCACTGAAGAGGGGACTTTCTTCCGAAGTACTGTAGACTGAGACTTGGACTCTAATTAAATTCACAAACCTCAATATGTGGAAGATACACAAGTCTCTTCCCAGGCCCTGGCAACTCACCAGAGCCATGCATTGCAGAAATGTAACTTTTTGAGCCAGAGGACAGGCTATGAGGTGGCTGCAGGCAMCAGGAGGCTTATAAAAAAATCCCAAGGTCAGGAAGACATCTTTGATCTTTGCAAAATTGGAACAGAATTAGATAGTTTCACTCTAATGGCAGTTCATTACTATGCTTTGTGAAACTAGAATTTAATTTATGTACTTTATCAACAAAAAAACTTATTCTTTGTGCTTTTATTACACAAATACTTGGGTACATATTGAGTAGTTCAATATATAAATACAGGTATAGAGCAGGAGTGAGGAGTTATAGTTAGATATATTTCACTGGGTTTCAAGTCAATGTCATTAAAACAAGGATGAATTTTGCTCCTTATTCCATACTAGTTAAAATAGATTTACTGTTGTAACTTGTCTTTCTAATAGAAAATAGAACTATTCCAACTACCTTAAAAAAGAGAATATGGATTTGAATGGTTTACTGTGAAAAGAAAACTAAGCCCATGTGCTCAAAAGCATCCACTGGAATATGGCCAAGCCTAGCTGCCTCACAGAGAAGTCTGATGGCCTTAGTAAAATGTCATCAGGAAAAAAATGAATGTAGCATGAACATCTCAGATGCCTGAAAGCCGTATATAGACTGATGGGAACTTAGCAGGCAGGAACCAAAACAGGTTTAGGGATAAATTCTGAAGAAATATAGAGGTCTATGCACAAAAGGGCAAATGCAATAACAATTTCTAAACAAACTTTGAATCTGAAATTGCTCAATCCACACATATAGGGACTGTTGCATTTTTGCGTCTCAGGGTAATGTCTGAGGAATTACTCCAGCTGCTTGATAAACTCTAAAGGGTCAGAATGAAACTGAACAAGGAAAAAATGCAGTTTTAATAGCAAGAAAACTTTCCTAGTGGTGATGATTARTAAATGTTGTTTTAGTATTCCTAGGACAGTGCTGAAAATGTGGCCATCTGGGTAATATAAAGGTAAACACAGAAAAGTAATCAAGGTCTAACAGAAGGAAAGGTTTGCGGTCAGACAAAATAACTGAAAGCTTAAACTGGGCTAAGAGGGCGAAGAAGGACATCAGCTATGACTTCTTTGGGAATATGGAGCTGCAGACTCTCTAGCCATGCAAGGAACTGAGATTGCGTACAATCTCCTACTACAAGGCCATGTAGGAGTAATTCAGGTCTGAAGTTCAATGGTGGGAGAAGAGGGGTCCAAAAGGGAGAATAAAGCAGATTGCTGGATACTAGCCCTGAARAAAAGAAATTGGCTCAGAAAAGCAGGCAGCGCCATAATTTCGCCAGTGTCCCCTGCTTGCCAGGAATGGGGCAGGTGGTCATGAGCTGTCACTGAGCCCTTCTCCTTTGCTGCTTCTTGTGGCCTTGCATTGCAAAAGGTTGCAGGGAAAACTAGAAATACCCRTAGAGAGTACAGGCTGTTAGGAGGGTTGGAAGAATTGGAGTTATTTCCTAAAGGTGGCTGAAGGCTTTGCATAAGTATAGAGGTGGCAGATGTATGAGATAGCTATGTTTTATCCTAACATGGGGATAAATCTGAACAGGCAAGATTTCAAAGGAATCTAATTTTCTTCTTGAGAAGAAATGTGGTTAAAGGTTGATGGTGAAACAGAAGAATAGAATAGCACTCAATCTTAGTGACAAGAGTATACTATTAGTCAGGAAAAAAAAATGGTGATTTTGAGCCAGAGAAATCTTCCCTTTGTCTAAAATTTCAAATAATGTTAGGAATAAATTTGTTTGCCCTGGAAGCCACTTTTTCATAATTAACTTGGTAGAATAAAAACATACTACAAATTTATTACGGGTGCAAGAATGAAACAGTCAGATGTTTTGGAAAAAGAAAGAGTTGGAATTATTAAAAAATCTTATGATGCTGAAGAGTATGGTAAACTATTGTCATCTTAAATGAACAGTGCTTTAATACACAGACCCTTTTATTTTATTATTGCAATATTCAATCTACCAGCATGTCTTATAGCTTATTAAACTACCAACTCATCATTGGGCATGGCTGAAGCTGACAGGAAGGACCACCCTAAATGTTGTGAGCCCCCAAGGCCATGGCTGGCTTTCATGGGAGTTGTGGTAGYTGAAGGAAGCCAAAATGCCTTCTTCCCGCTGCCTATAGGCTTTGAAAAACCAGGAGGACCCAAGATGAGCTCCCTGAATATGAAGGCCAAGCTCATTCTCACTTAATTTTAATCATCTAAATGTGTATCTGCTCAAGGCCAACTGTCAGGGCTCCATCTAGAAGGGGTGGAAAAGGTACCTCTAGGAGGCACTTTATTCCTGAGGCTTTGTCATCCATTTTAGACCAGGATGTCTTCTGCAGATCTCTCTCTCTTTTTATTGACTATACGAAGTGCATAGACTAACTTAAATTAAAATTTTATACTTTAGGTAATTAAAGTTAAGTGAGATGAATCCTGTCTCTAATGTCTAATTGCAGCTATAGCTTTTCTTCAATTATCTACAAAAAGAGCTTACTATGTCCCACCACATTTTTAAACACACTATAATGAGGTATATGTATTTGTAATATTTCCTTTGGCTACTGCTATTAAAATTTTTAAATTATTTGTTAATGTCAGGGGAAAAATTAGTATTTTAATGCTTATACACAACATACTAATATTTTCATCTCTTGTGTTTTGAAAGATATAACTTTATACTGCCTTTCTAATCCAGCAAGACTCACAGCTTGTTTTATCCAAGGAAAACTTGGACAGTTATTACAATTTAATCCACATGGTGCTGATAGTAATATTCTGGTTTTACAATCTTATCTGTGGATGAAAAACATTCCACTGAGTTCATAAGGATTCTGTAGCAGTGAAAATGTCAGGAGATATTGTGCATATGAAGGACTAGTCCCAAATGACAAGTGTCTCTTTTGGTACAGTCTGCCCTCGAGCATTGTTTTTCTGGAAAATGGTTTTACTTTGATTTTAATGGAGTTACTTGAATTATGTTCCTCCTCAAGTAAGATCAGCTTTTTCACTATCTCCCTCTGGCTTCAAATACCAACAAACAACACTTTCCTACTTATTGTCCATTAGGTAATGCAAAGAAAGAATGCGTGAATCCATGAATTTGTTTTGGAGTTTTCTTAGGTAGAAACAAAAACATATCCTACTTATTCTGTACAGCTAGAAGTATAACTAATGGATTCATATTTTATGCCACTAGAAGGACGACATGTTTTCCATTGTTTCTYGAGTCTTCCCCTGGAAACCCCACCACAGAGGTCACCATTGGATCACTCRCAAGTGGCAGTCCTGAAAATTATCTCTAAAGTAGCCTGGCTAGAGGGCAGCAATTACATGTCACAGCAATGGATTAAGAGATCATTCTMCATAGAGACAAAATCAAAATCTTCTGAAGGTTCTTTGTGAAATGGAGGCCTGTCAAGCTGTCTGTTTTGAGACAGAAGTCACTTAATTTTGCTCTGTCCCAGATTCAAGACCCTCCCATATTAGATTTCAGAAATCTTTCAGACAAAAACTTTGTCAAAAGCATTTTTCTCTTAAGGATACTGGTGTAATTTGCTGTACTCCCTGCAAATAATGGGGCTTGTWCACACATGTAAATTGGTGTGCAAGAGATTGGAACAATGACTTGTTGCCAGCTGCCTCCTCTAGTGGAGACTGCAGTGCAGACGCGGCATGTTCTCCCAGCACATGGGTGCTCCCCTACCAAAACCAAAAAGCAATCTCTCACCGATACACTCCTATTGACCCCTAAAAGGATGAGGTTTCTCTAGGTATATCCTGCTGTCCACAGTATAGACTAGCTCATTTCCAAACTGCCAGAAGAACCTCCTTTTGCAGTCAGTGGCTGTCTGAGCCATATTCCCAATGAAGTCAAGGACCTCATTCTGGAGGTGGGGTAGTGCTGGAAGCACAGAGATCCTCTCTGTGCCTGTTGGCTCTCTACCTCGGTGAAGAGGYCCCCTATTCACAGATCAGATTGAATTACCTCCCTGTTTTTTGTTCTGTAATTTATTTTTAAAAGCTATACTGGCGCTGTATTGCTATTTCCCTGGTAAGCACTTCACAGGTTGCTGCCCCTTGACCAGACTGCTAGCGTGGGGTGGGAAACAAGGAAAGCTGATACAGACTACATGAGTGTGTTCTTGCTGGGTTGGATAAGATCAAACAGTAGGAATAAATCACTAACTCTTTCCAATTATACTCAACTGTTTTTTAATTCCCTGAGCTGAAGATTGAGCCTGTATGCCCCCCAATTAAACACCAAGTCTGCCGAAGAGCTGCAGGTCTCTAAAGCTATTTTTATATTATCAAACAAAAAAATTGAGGACTGCTCTGTAATATGAACTTAACTAGTTCTCTACAGCTAAATACTTTCCCCCTGCACCCTCCTCCTGCTCTGAACACAATGACTTTGTCCATTTTGCCTACTAGGGATGATCCCTACTCTATGCTAACTAKCTACTCCTGGATGCTGCCTAAGAGTGCTAGTGGGCCCACTCAAAACCATGACAGGGAAGCGGTTAAAATTCAATGGGACTTGACAAATGAATCGATTAAAATATTTTGTAAAAGTCTCTCTTTTYCAGCTATTTTTTCTGCTTTGAAAAAGAGATCTGCTCAGCTGAACATTCACACCAGCCTAAAGCTGATGCGTTGGGGCACAGGAGGTCTTCATCACTGTGTTYGAAAAGACAGTCTTAAATACTTTGTTAGGATTGACATCTATCACTTTTACCCTTCTGGGAACCAGTGCAGATGAAAGAACCACTGATGATGCAGTTGTGAATATATAAGATCAAATTAAGTTCTGAAGCAAGTGCACTTTAGCGGAATTATACCTGGGCCAAGACTGACATAAGCAGTTATAAYGTACTTAACTATCACTAGTGAAAGAGAATTAAACTGAAGCAGCATGAAAGAATTGTCACAGCTGTACTGAACTGTGTGGGAAAGACTTGCGTAATCGGATTTTTCACAGCTGAAACAGTCACATAACCTACTTGAGGCACCTAATGTGGACTGTATATGTCAGGAGGCTGATCTTCCTTTATGGTCCATGCAGAGAAGTAGATGAACTCCTCCTGGAAGTGATGTAGAATATCTAGATTAAGGAAAATTAAGGTTCCTAGTTCAGATGTCCAGAGTTTCCCTCCAGAGGTGCTCCTCTTCACTGCTTGTGCAGACAGCAAGGCTCCTAATTTAGGCATCTAATGCACTCCTAAGTTAGGAAGTGAACTACACAGGAGAAATTGCAAATTACTCTTCCCTTCTCTTTTCCCCCAATGGCAGCTGAATCTACCATTGCATCAGATGAAGGCCAGATTCAGATTTCAGTAATGTTGGTTGTATCTGCAGAGTAACTTCATTCATTTATAGTAATGGACACTCTAGACTGGTAGAAATTAAAAGGGAGTCTGGTTTGTGATGCTGATTCTGTTGTCTGGGAACTGCTGATAGATCTTTGCTTCAGACTGCAACTCTCACCAGAGTAATCTCAATGYAACTAAATAAATACAATAACTTCAAAGCTTTGTTTACTATCATRCCACAGACAGAGCATGGGGAAATGACAATATCTAGTTTATAGACCATTTGTTCCATGGCCATTGCCTCACGACAGCCTCCAAACATGGTAGGGAGAAACAAGCATCAAACTGGATGATCTAAAAGGAAGAAGATGACCAGCATGGCATGATAAATAAGATAAACAACATTCTCGTATCTTAGTCCATGCTCAGATTTGGAATGACATTTCCTTTATAAAGAGGGATTATAYTCCCGGGCCTCTGCAATTCCTCTGCTATTTTTAAGGTAAAAGCCCTGATCCCATATCCTTGGGCAATTAAGGGTTAAAGGATTCTGATTTCACTTAACTTGTTTTTTTTTTGTCTTCCCTAAAAGATGTGTTATTACATATTTTATTGAAAAGGGGATTGGGAGAGGTACAGAATGGATAATTTGGATAAAATACTTCTAAAATTTAACAGATTTCAGATGCTACTGTGGATTCAGTAGTATATTTGATTTTGGAATGTTTAAATTGCTGAGATTTCTTCTTCCTTGGCATGAAAACACAATTATTGAAGCTCATTTTRTTATTTTGAGACTGATAGCACAATTTGGTTCATTGTTTAACATTCCATTGTTATRAATACTGTGAAATTCTCTAATGATTAATAGGATTTCTTATTTTAAATAATCATGCTGAACCTTATTTGCAAGACTTATTAGATCCAACGCTTTCATATGAATAATGCAGGTCTAGTACAGCTAACTTTGGAGAGTTGTTACTTCTTCGCAAATATTTTTCTCTCTGACTGATTTGGGGACAATTGATCTGCAACATGGAACYTGCAGGTCTGTGTCGCTTCTCCTATTGCCATGAAGGGGCAATCCCTCAAAGGGATTTATTTCCTCCCAAACATTTCTGATCATTTTTGAGGACACTCAGCTCTTCGCACTTGTAAAGAGTGGAAACACAGTCTCTGAAAAAGTCAAAGAAGGTAGCCAGATGTTGTCACCTAACCTGGGCAGCACTCTGCTTAAGCCCAGCAGTAAAAGAGTCTTTTCTGTTTGAGCCCATCCAGCTGGAGAGAGATTTAGAAGGAGATCATAAAACCTGAAGGCAGCTCGTAGCCCCTTCTGTTTATACCCCTTCATTTTTCCMCTTTTCCTGCACACATTTTCTCCACTATAAGCTACAAGGAGTTTAAAGCTTTGGCTTTAATAATAATAATCCCCACAAGACAGACAGACAGAAGAACGGCTTCTGTATGGTTGTGCAAAGAGCAAGAAACTCTGCATGTTCCCCCATGAAGGTCGCTGCGGTTTCCTCCGCACCCACTCCCATGCACTTCCCAGGCAGCGCTTGGCCAGCTGAGGCAAGTGCCTGCCACAAGTCCCACGTGCTGAAGGTTTTGCTCACAGAGAGATAAAGTGAGAAAGCCCAGGGCCCCACAGTAGTCCACAGCAAAYGCGGTGCTAACAGCTACTCTGCTGTACATACCGCATTTAGCTATTACTGTCTTCATGTGTGTTATTACCCTATTACTAAATAACTGCAGGAGTGGCTTCAGCTACTAATATTTTGATTCACAGGGATTTTCTGTTCCACTTGAGTGACCTGAACAAGGACACTCCTGCCAGAAAGTTTAGCAGCTGGATTCTGAGCTCTCACTGTTTGGTGTGGTCTTCAGCAGAGCTTCTTAGCATTCACCTCAATGTTTATATTGATATAAGTGAGAGCAAAAAAGTTGCAGTGGTTTGTAGGGCCTGCTCTTTCTGAATTTCAGCCACAGATAAGTACATAGCTTATCCCTCCACATACCAAGAAACCAGCCCTTTCCCATTTTTTAATTGCCTGTGAATGAATAACAGAAATGAAGACAGTTGGCTACAAATCCTGTTTAGCTATTCTCTTCATCATGATTTAATTCTTAAAAGTAAATGTAACCGATAGGAAAAAACAGAAACACATACATGTTCTGATGTGAAGGCAACCAGTCTGGGAATAGCTGCCATTCCTTTTTCTTTAACTTCTGGGAACATCTTGAAACGTGCAATCAACATAGCATACATGTTAGATATGGCACCACCTGGAGTCCACAGTAATATACTGTTACTTTTTCTATGCATTGTAATATCATTGCAGTACAAATGACAAGTCTTGCTACAGCTTTTCTAACTCTGCCTAATTACAGAAACATGGATTCTTCTTCCTGATGTTCCTCACAGCTGGGTTACAGAATAATGGGACCTACTACACCTGGATAATGGTTTATGTAGAAAGTCGTATTGGTAAACATGGCCGAGGTTTCCTTTCATCTCTCTTTTCTGATCATATCTCCCTTCATCCCCAGTCTTATCTGCCCACATGCTATCAACACGTAATCCTACTCAGTAGTCTATTCCACCCCCCAAGTGGTCATCACTGCAAGGCAACCGCACAAATGGCTTTTAAGTGCAACCTTGTCTGGGCTCTCCTCTCCCAAACCTGGGAGGTGTTTGCTTCCCCTCTTTGAGCGAACCCACACAGCCTGTCCCAACTGACACTGTCATCTGGACAACCTGGARCAGGGTGGGGGAAGACAAAGGAAAATCAGTCATTCTACCAAATATTATGCCTTTGTATTTGTCCTTGGATGAGAGCTAGAACCAAAGTTAGATCTCCCTAATACTATCCTAAAAATTACTGGCATATATTGACTATAAAAAATCATTGCAATCATCAGATGCTAAACTATATTTTACTTCCATATGTCAATTATCAATGCTTAAATTAAAAAGGAGCTCTTCATTCTTTTCAGATTTTTACAAACTGAGCCTCTATGTCTACAGTCGAGCAATGTTTGGCTATACATTAACACTACATGAGCACTGTGCACATATAATACAGAACCTGAGGCAAAGTCTGAGTGCTTTCATATATGTACACATATGCACACACACATATGTTTATAACCTACCAGTGTTATCCTATATATATACTGTATATAGTGTATATATACAGATTATATATTGATTTTATATATAAATAAAATATGCTTTTATTTATATATATGTATGTATATGCACATGTTGATTATGGATTTAGATTTTTAAATGAATGGGTCAGACAGTCAGTTGAGGTAGTGTTGAGCCAACTTAATTTTCATTCATTTAAAAATKTCACATCTACTTGTGGCCAGACTCTTCTCTGGTGTGAAGGGAATAAGATAGGCACTTCCAGAAGATGGTTCAGTTCACCCTAAGGTCATTTTTTGCAGTAAAGGGGGTTGACTTGCACTGTGGAARTGCCTGTCCTTCTCTCCTGAATATAAGGGAGTCTCTGCAAGTAGCCCAGGGTAGGCACCTAATGCTTGGACAGCCAAAGTGGAGTAAGATGAATCCCCCCTGAAAAGAGATCAAGGTAACTCTGCTGGCAACAGTGATGCAACACTGGCAGAGGATATGTGCTGGTAAATTTAGCATTCCCCTGCCTTTTGTATGATTTGTATTTATCCCGTTAAAGACATATACGCTATTCCACAGCCCAGAGAAGCCACGCTTTGCCCTTCATTTCTAATCAGTGTCCTAATTCTGCTTTTGCAGTGGGCTTTCCCTGACCTCACTGCCATGCTGTGAGTCAAAGTGAAAATGCCACAGTGAAATGGCACCACTGGTATGGGGGTCAAAGCAGACCGTTTTCCCCTGTCAAATAYTTTGCAAGGCATGTACATATTTCTACCCTTCTTTTTATAAATGAGGAAACAAGAAATGGAGAGATCGTGAGGAAATGTTCAGAGAGCTGTCCCTAAAAATTTCAGGTGCCTTGAACAGCTAGCTACGTAGCTGAACTAACATRTCCTGGTTGAAGAAATTCAGCTTAGCTTAACCATTTTGTCCAAAGTCATTAACTCAGTGTCAGAAGAGTCAAGATTGAAACAGAATGTTTCCTCAATATCAGTTTTTTTAAAAAAACAGTGTTTATTACCTAGCCATTTAACCTTAAACTTATTAATAAGCCCACATTCTGCCTTTAGTTTTGCAGCTATGTTTACACCCACAATTAATTGCAGGCAACAAAACACACCTACAAAACTTGGAGATCCCAATCAGGGCATTATGGATTGTATGTATTGATACTGTATATTTCAATACAGAAAATTCAGAGAGCAAGAACCTTTTCTTTGCAACAGTAAGGTCTTAATTTGAAGCTGTGATGGATTTGAAATGAGAAGAGAACATACAGACAATGATGATTTTCAAAATTGCCTGAAAAAGCAGACTCTGCATACTAGCTATTGCTCCCCTAATAGAGTGRACTGGAAACATGTGCTTTCCACAGACCAGAAATTATACAGAAAGAATGAATGAGGCAGCACTCCAAAAGGACAGCACCTATATGCCTGCTAGAAAACCGGTCTGACAGAGGACTGTGGCACGGAAGCTGTCCGCCTCAGCTTTGGCTGCCTCAGGATCTATTTTACTGGCTCGCTAAGCCAGGAGCTGGGGAGGTCGACTGCACTGTGAGATGGAGGAGAGAAGAATCAGGGTTTGTAATCGTCTTTGCTTCTAGTTCAGAAAACACAAGCTCAGAAATGCAGAAACCCACCTTCTTCCCTCACCCTCCCAGGYTATTTCTACTCCTGCTATTCTCTACCTAGAGCACCAACATCGTGACTAAATGAAGCAAGTTCCAGAATTTGACTCACTAGGTAAAATCTTGGCTCCACTGTTGTCAGGGATGGACCCTTCACTGCCCTGGGAGGGACTGGTCTTCCTCCAACTGTTTATACGTTTTGTGACTCATGCTATCTCAGGTAGAGTTTACCAAACCTTGGCAGATTTCATGCTTATGATGAGCCTTTCATCTGTGTGTGCTGCATGCTCTTGAGCTAGAGACTTGGCTACGAACTGCGCCTGTGACTCAGGCTGAGCAGCAGTCCAGTCCCGCTGGGCCATCCCAGTTGAAGCTTGCAAYGGGAAAAATTGAAGACCAGCTGTGCTGAGCCACTTTAACGACTGTGGACAGTGACCAACTACTGCTCGGACTGGAATAACTTTGACTTAGGACCTGGTCTCATGATGTGTTTAAATGCTGTCCAGTGTGATGGATGCCATAGTCTTGGTCAGGACCTCTAAGCACTGCAGTAAAAGATGTCAGAGCTTCTGCTCTCAGTGCTTTTTAGATAAGGATTTGTTAGGAARTAATATTAATTCTTATCTTTTTTTTCCACTTCCGTGTAAAGGCGCAAAACTCCTGCATCACCTTCCGCACATGCATTCAGAAGTGCRAATTAAATTGCAAATTTTTTATCTTCTGCACAGCATGAACTTTACCCTTCATGCACTTGGAGCTTTAAACAACCCAGGCTACTAGCAATTAAGTCCCTTTGATTGATGCCAAAACATCCTTTCTCTCTCCATTAGGTCAATGGACTTTCTTTCCAGAAGAGCTCCTTCCCCACTCTCAGTCTGTTCTCCTTTGCCAAGCCAAGATGCTGTGCTCAATCCCAGTTGTTTCCAGTTTTTGCAATTTGRGGAGACAGGCCAAAATTTTTAGCAATAGAGTTCCAGAGTGAGATAGGAGGTGTCAAAGAGTATAAATCAAAAGACTAAGTGGAATAATTAAAAAATAAGTCTCAACAATGTARCGCTCAGATTCAATGATTGCCCTARTTAATCACACTCATTTTTTGCCTTGCTGACTTGCCCTGAAGAAACGAGGCCTCTGACCCTTAGGCACTCACAAAAACTAGCCAGCCARGTACTTCCACTGAGCTCATAGGCCAACTCACACATTAAAGTTAAGTATGCAGTGTAATGTTGGTGGGATCTTACCCATCCATTCAACTCACTTACAGGGATGCTATGTTTTTCCTCCTCAAATTTCCCCTGCAGTGATGGAGAACATTGCTGTGTTTCTTTGCTCCATTATTAAGACTATATTCTATTTCATGTAATCTCTAGAAAACTAGGGGCAAAACAAAACTGCAAGGCAGGTATCTCTTCTGATTATGTTTCCCATGTGCCACTACAGCTGTTCATAATGCAGTGCAATTTGCTCAAACAGACACTCACATTCACATCTCTGAAATTCAAAAACATGCAATATGTTATCTCAAAGAGGCCGCTGGCAGTTATTAGCAAGTGTCCTCTTGAACATGCATATTTCATTATATTTACTCTTTAACTATAGGGGATTTCATAGCATAGTCTGAAAAATAAAGAAAGCTTGAAATATCATGTACCAGGTGAAAAAATCCCATCGCCACAGCCCCCTGGCCATCCAACCATCTCTCTCATTTTCCTTAGTGTGACATATTCCAAAAGTACAAACACTGGAGCAATTTCATAGGTGAACCTGAAATGTAGTAATGTCCATATTTAATGTTTTAATCTACAACACTAACACATAATTTTCCAACATGACAGCACATAATAGCCACAATATAATCTATTTTGCACTGGGTAGCGCTCAGTTTTGTAATGTCTGAAAATTTTCCCTCTGATTTGATGTCAAACATCTAAAAGAAGAAATACTGTGAGCACTGGTGCTTCCATTTCCACCCATTTCAGTGAAACAACTCATGCCCACCTTTTCCAGGCTCAAAGCTTTACACTACATGCAAGACCTGCTGGGCTGAACCAGATGCTAGCCTTGCAATAACCTGAGTGCTTGTTTAGATTAATACACATTAATAGTCACATTCATGATGACAAGACAGTTCATGAAGCTAAGCAGGGGCATAATAATGTTGCCTAGCCCCAAAGTCTGAAAATGATATTTTAAATTCTGCATCACTTTCTTGCAGAAAGCAATGGCTCTAACTGCTCTGAGTGTGGTACCTACCCCTCTGCATAAATGTTACTGCTTATTCATCACACTTTTCATTTTCCATATTTATRCATGCAAAATACTGAAATATTTTTTCTGTACATTTAAAGGTGAGTTAGCAAAGCTGATATCATATATGATATGATGAAATTTCAGAGAAGACAGCCTACAGGACAATGTTGAAAGTCTTCATGTAAATAACAAATATAACAAACATTTAAAAAACGAGATAATTATTTTCCAGAAACCTTAACATAAATGTGCTCTTTCAGCTACAGCTGATTCATTCAGCTACAGCAACTAATACTATAGAGCATCACTGTAACAATATACTAAATACTATTAGTGAAAAAGTCTGCTACTTACATATTAGTATTTGCTGCTGATGTCAGCCAGTCTGCTGCCAATCCAACCATGTCCAATCCAGTTGAAAGTTGATTAAAATATCTAGGATGTCCTGCATAAAATGGAAAATGTTATCAAAAGGCTGATGACACAGGATGAAATTATTCAGTGCTGAATGCTATATTCACCYCAGGATATCTATAGAGAAAGAAGTGCTTTCAAGGTATGAAACAAAGCAAGCCAGCTATAAAAAAAAATCTTGGAAAATGCAGGATTTCTCCTCTTTCTCATGCCAAGCTAAGTAAAATTGGAGTAATTATGCAGAACATGGAATAATGAATTCCAACATTCTCTATTATCCTTTTGCTTTGAAAATTAGTAGGATGCTGCCTCACAAAAATAGCTGTTTGCCCCCGTTAGTGTGTCACATGTTGTCACTGAATGTGTTTTTGCCTGGCTAGGTTTGAAAGGCATGCACAAGACACCATCTGAAGAGCTTGCCAGTACATATAACATCAGTGATGAATGGCTAATGATTATAATAGACAGAGCAAAATGAGAAAATGGAACATTTTGGTGACTGCTTTGCACATGACTCAAAGGCTGATGATTGTACAAAGATGGCAGGGAAGGTGGCAGTTCTTGTCATTTCTTCCCTGTCAGAGTGCAATTATAAATAGCATAGCTGCTTGTAATTGTGATTTTAAATAAACCCAATTAAAACAACATTGTTGCCACATCAGAACAATGCACAAGAGCACACTCAATGCACTGATGGTCCATTTACATGCCTAATGTAATTGGCTCCTGAATTTCTCTAAAATCTTGTCAGAGATTTTTCTTAAAAAATRTGCTGAGAGCCATTATAAGCAGGAATACAAACCATTTAAAACTCTGTTTTTAGTAGTTGCTTCTTGCAAGCCCCTGGTAAGTGGCATAATTGCCAGCACAAATTGCGGAAGGTTAACAATTACKGAAACGCCATCCGACTCGGAGGAAAGCATCTCTGCTTCAAAAACACCTGTCCTTACCCATAGGCTACRTTACTGCCTTCATGAAAAACAAAAGATAGAGCAAGATGATGGAGGAAATGCAGAGCAAGAACCAAGAGAAAACTGTCTTTAGTCTCTAGCGGCCTCTTATCAGCCGCATGCACATGGCTTGGAGAATTGTGCAGGGAGAAGAGCTCCCCGCTCCCCACCTTCTCCTGCACAAAGGCAGCATAATTGGGCTTTGCAGGCRGGGGGTGGGGGCAAAATCCAGCCCCCTGCGCCCGTCATTTGCAAAGAGGCCGATGCTGCTGCTGTCCAGTCCGTTCGCACCCCACGCCGAGCCCTCCTCGCCAAGAGCGGGACGGCACCTTCCCTCCTGCGGYGCGGCTCAGCACCGCTGCCGGGGATGTGATTTTCTGGAGAGCGTTCCTTATTTATAACAGAGGTTCAATAACACAGCCAGGCTCCCAGCTGGCTTTAGGCTCCCAAATTGTGACTGAAAGCAACAGAAAACTCAGAGCTGAGAGCCACTGTCAAATCTGGGCCACGGGAAGGCTCCAGGAGGCTAAGAAAAACACTGGTGCTGCAAACTTGCAGAGAAAAGCTGGGGGATAACAAAATTCATATTCGTAACGGCGACATCTCAGTGGCTCTCTGTCAGGCCGCACAACTAGCCCCAGGGAATAACCTTGTTGTCACTACTTATTTCTACAAGGAAACCTCACAAAACGCCTCCTGCTCTGGGAGCGGCTGGCTGAGAGGGGCCGGCGGTGGCACAGCCCGGCAGGCAGCGAAGGGGGGCACTTGTGCCACCATGGAAATGTCACCACGGAGGGACACTCACTGCCTGCTTTGCTCTGTCCCTGTAAAATCACACGTCCCTGAATGCGTTCAGCACTAAATAGCCGGCTTTCCTTGAGTGCCCTCCTCCCTAGTAAAAAAGCTTTTAACATGGAACAGCAGAAAACTTAGCTCCCCCCCCCCGCCCCGCCTGATCCCCATCTCAGACGGGAAGATTCTGCCGTTCCTGTGACGCCCCAACATTTGGGCCAGCTCTCTGCACTCGCATGGCCACGGCAAACGGAGGTTTC
>NW_028186679.1:1833105-1836986 GCF_003343005.1 Rhea americana
CCGGAGCCCCCGCGGAGGACGGGCCGGCCCGGGGGCTGGCGCGGGGTTTGGCCTCGCCGGCGGCCGCCGGTGCGGCGGGGAGCAACGCGGGGCAGCGGCAGCTCCTCCTCCCGGCCCGGCGGGGCTCGTCCAGGCGGTCTCAGACACCTGCATTTTGACTCCCCCCGAAAACCTTTCACCACATTTCCTCTCTCTCGTTTCCCGGTGTTTGCAGGTGCTGCCTTGCGCTTCATCCCAGAGGATGCTGTGAGCGGGGCCGGTGCGCGGAGCCGGGCGCAGCCCCGGGCCCCCGCGGAGCAGCGCCCGGCCGGGTCCGAGCGGCCCCGGGGCCCCGCGAGCGCTTGCAGCCGGGGCGATGGGAAGAAACTCCCACCGCCACAAACCTCACGGCGCTATCTTTCCCGAAGGGGCATTTCAAGCGTTTTACGCCGAAGGAGCGCACCCCGCAGGGGGGGCAAAGCCGCCAGGCGTTTCCCGGGGCCCCTCTGCGCCGCTGGGCGCCCGCGGCCGGCGCGGATGCCAGCCGCGGTGTGGCAGCGGCCCCGGGATGCGGAGGAGCATCGTCAGCCAAGCGAGGCGCTCAGCGCCGGCCCGGCCCGGCCCGGCCCGGCCCGGCCCGGCCCGGCCCGGCCCGGCCCGGGGGCAGCTGCGGCAAACGCTACCGCGCAGCGGCTCCTCTCCCCCGGCATCCGTGGTTCAACCATTACAACATGACTTTAATTAAAGACAAACAAACAAAACCCTAAAAACACGAAAACAGGAAGAAAGGAATGCTTCACATATTCATGTGGGTGAACGGAGATGATAACATTGTTTTGAAGGGTCTTTTTGGACACATAAAATGAAACAGGTCTATTATGTGAAAGAGGCTAGGGCAAAAAAGCCTAATGAAAATTGTTTAAGAAGCCCTGTTCTTTGGTTTCAGATTCAGAGATCCTGTGTTTCACAGCATCCAGTGAAAATATCTTTTCTAACGAGACACATGGCAAGGATCAATTGACTGACTTTGTTCCTGTGGCCATCATTTATCTAACTATTCCAATATTTTACAGATGTTTTGATAGCAGCACAGTCATATATCAAAAGCATTCAGCTGGGTATTTCCACCTTTGAAAGAACAGGATTACAAAGATCCCTAGCAATCTGTACTGGGATCATTCTGCTCTGTTCCTCAAAGGTGACAAAAACTGTTATTATTTTCCCCTCAACCTCTGTGTCTCTTTCACTAATTGATACACTCTTATTTTTAAGTAATTTCTCAGTAATTCAAATTTCCATTAAGGGATCTCTGGACTCCACATTATTTTTTCAATCACAACCATAATTGTAGCTATGCTTTTTGCTTGCTCCTCTGCAGTTTCGGATTCAGAGCCATATGTTTTCCCATGCCGTGCTGCTTCTGTGGGTGCTAAGCTGGGGAGGGTAAGTCCAAATGGGGGGGGAGGGTGACTGATGGAAGCGGTGCTGGATAGGTGGGAATTAATTGATCCCTGCCCTCCTCAGTGAAAAATAATATAATAGCTATTAAAACAATTTGCCTTTATTTTTATTGCTTGAGCTCAGAGCTAAAAAAAAATTCTTCTATGGTCAATTCTGCCAGATTTTCCAATTTCTCTATCCTGCAGGTAAGCAGACAGACATGGCAAACAGCCGCTCAGAGCTCCTGTTTACAGGATGTTTATTGTGATTTTGGTTGTCAAATCGGCTGGTGCCTGCTGCCCTCTGTGCCGAGACGTCCCCCCTCGGCCCGGAGCAAGCACATCCAGGCTGCCTCTGCACTCTGCATCCTATTGCACATCTGTCTGCAGGGAGMAGGATAGGATCCGCGACCCATAATTTGAAAAATGGATGAAGAGAAAGGGAAGAAAGTTGCGAAGATGGTTAAAACATTGCTCGGGGATCCATTCAGCAACCATGCTCCACAGGAGAATTAATTTTAAATTAGGAAGGGTGCGTAATGCTGCACTGACAGTTACAGAGGCAGAATTGCTGGGGTATTTTATCATTTAGGAAAACAATCCCCGTCTCTGCCAGAAATTGCATTAAACCAACAAAATACAGAAGCAGCTTGAATTCTTAATGCTTCAAGGTAAAATGAAATGATACCTTTAATCAATGGATGAGACCATACATGGTAGAAAATGAGCATGGCTATTACCTGTTTTAATTGCATATTTCAAAGTTGTTCTGCAGTTCAATAAAATTTCTTCCAAGGTTTGTGGCTGATCTGCCAGTTCCCAGTTATATTCCTGGAGCAGCTCATTTGGGTAATGGAAATCAATAACTTTTGTTGATCTATCAAAACTTTTCACCACATACTGAAGTAAAATGTCCACAACATCTTGTAGGAAAGACAGAGTTGTTACTTCTCCATTGCATGCTGGCAGAAGATCTGGGAAAGGAGAAATGAAAAGTTAACTTGATTTTACGACTTTATAGATAATTTGGAGCACAGTCTTCTCCCATTTACTTCAGGGAAATCTTTTCACTATCTTCAAAAAAAGGACCTTTTTCATTTATTAAGCAATTTGGTTAAGATACTATTGTAAGGAACATTCTAAGAGATGTAGCCAGATTTTGATTTCTTATCTAAAATGGCTATTGTTGCCAGTATATTTACTAACTTTAAGACAATGAGAGAGACAGAGAGAAGTAAACAAGAAAGAAGGGAAAATGAATTACTGGAAAAATAAGAATTGGAAAAAATAAAATGCTTCAAGAAGCCTTCTCAAAATTATCATTTGCTTTGCAATAAATTCCTTCCTTGAGACTGTCCAGTGCAATGTTTTGCAATAACTTGTTGATAATTTAATGCCTTTTTCTGAAGTGATATTGCATGGTCTATCGGTGCCCACACCGGCCCCTTTTGTTTAAACTGAAGTACGATGGCTCGGCAGAGCGGAGCCGTACTGGAAGCCCTGCTTAGGGGTAAGCCGGGAGCAGCTGGATATGCCGCGGCGGTTGCAGGCGGTCCCCCACGGTGGGGCCGGGAGGGCAGAGCCTTCCCCGGGTTACGGTGCGACTGGGGAAGGGGTCTTCAGGAGCGCAAAGGCCGTCTCCAAGGTCACAAAAGAACGGCAAAAATACCCTGAATTAAAATAAATCAGTGAGAGAGCCCTCGTTCTCCCTCCTTCCCCGTGAACCTTAATCACATTTCGAGGACTGCAGCCAGAAGGTCGTTGCTGTCAGTAYTCCTTACACAGAGCGACCTGCAGGCTCGAGCACGCCAGGTTTTTACGGTTTTAGGGGCTTTCTTTTCTCTTTTTTTCTGGCGGTTTTAACAGCCGCCCAGCGCAGGCAGGTGTCTGGGGCGCGCAGCCCCCGGCCCGGCTGCAGACGGCATTTCACGGCCCCAAACCGCTGGGTTTTTTTGTTAGTTTTTAAAAGGTGCCGCCGCCCAGGAGCGCCGTTACCTGTTGAGTGCAGAAACGCGTAGTTCACGTCCGCCTTCGGGCAGCTGCAGGGTTTCTGGTTGCAGGTGCAGGTCGGCCGCTGCTCCGCCGCCCCCGGCGCCGCCTTGGCGCCCGTCTCCGCGGGCTTCTCCGCGTCTCCGTAGAGCAGGGCTTGACAGCGACAGGGACACGCGCCTCAGCACCGCGGAGGCGCAGCGCGGCGCCCCAATCCCCCGCCCCGCGCAGCCCCCGCTGCGCTCCGCGGGCCGCGCAGCCGTCCGCGGCGCGGGAGCCGCTCCGCGGGGGCTGCCGGCGCCTCGCCGCCCTTACCGCAGAGTTTGTTGCCGATTCCTCCCGTGAACTTCTGGGCAACCTGACACCAAGCTCTCGCTGCAAAACAAAACGGAGCGGAGGGTCCGTGGGGACGGGCGCTGCCGCCGCCTGCGCTTCGGCGCCCCGCGCAGCCTCCCTCCCGGGCCCGGCCCCGCG
>NW_028186679.1:1838194-1870913 GCF_003343005.1 Rhea americana
AGCCGCCGGCTCCGCGCCCCCCTTCTCCTCGCAGGGCGGCCCCGGCCGCCCTGCTTCCAGCAAGCCGGGCAGAGCCTGGYGCTGCTCCCCGCTGCTCTGCCCGCTCTGCAGCCGGCCTCGGAGATGCGGCTGGAAGAAAGGACCCCTCTCCCGCACCCCTTCTCCCCCCCACCATCGGTTTCAAAGCCATCAAGTCTCCCCCTTCCACCGAGCTGCTTCCCGAGGGCTGCGGGCACACATTTCCCACCCCTGCCAGTCTGTCTCTCCTCCTGCACCGGGGAGTGAGCTCAAGCTCTAGCCCTGGCGAAGAGAGAGGCCAGGCTGGGCCAGGCCAGGATCTGGCCATGCAGAGAGCACTGGTCATGCGGGTCACCCGCTGCTCCTYGCGCCAGACCCCGGGGGCTCCCAGGCCAGGTTCACGTCTCTCGTCTCTGTACAGACACTCACGAAGGCTGCTAAGACTGCTGCCTCACTGCTACATCTTGATGTTTATCAACACTGTCCCRCTGGTGGGAAAGCACAGGAAAACTAGCCCAGGGATTTCTTTGTATGAAATAACAGGTCTGATGCCGTTTCCAGATCACATCGCCATTGAAGAAATGCAGAAGCTAACCCAAGCCTTCCACGTCAGGAGGCTGCTGTGAGCTCCTCTCAGCCTTGCTCACTCATGCCCCAGCCCACAGTATTTCATCAGTTCTGGGTGTAATTCAGACACAGCCAACCGTTTAACTGCTTTGTGCATTTTTATTTATTTTGCCATTTTAGTAATACACGAGAAAGCAACTTTAAAATAGCTTTCAAAATTTTATCACAGTTTTTATACTGCAGCAAATTTTAATCTGGTTTGCAACCTTATAACTAGTTACACAAGAAGAAGCAACGGTTACATTTCTCTGGGGAAAGGTCCAAGTGTCAAAGAGGGACACAAAAACTCAGTCCCCTTGGCTTACTGCTGCTGCCAGTCATAGTATTTAGGGAAACAAAGCAAGAGAGCAGGATCAGGCCTTTCTACAGGCTTGATGAAATTTGCCTTCTCTTGTTTTGCAGCTGGGAACATGCAATTATGAATCCTAAATGGAAACACACCAATTATCTGTGTGGTTTGTGTGAAATAAGGTTTTCTGAATTAAGAGTTGGGGGAAATTTTGAACACAGTGGCTATTACCTTTGCTTCCGCTTAATTTCTAGTGGAACTAATTAAGAATGATCATTGCACTGAGGCAGCAATCGACCACAGAGCGTTTTCCCAGTCCTTGCCTGGCATCCCAGAGATGAAGGTTCCTAAAAATCTAACACAAAGGAGAACAAAGCAAACGCGATTTAGAAGTTCATCATTTAGTCACAAAGCCTGAAGCAGAAGAGAGGATGGGATATACTTCCTATACATGGACATCTCCAACATAAAGATTATACACACATTATTGACCTTTAAAACTGCCTATTAGCTTTATGGTAAAGTCAATAAAGAAATATACTGCTATAATATGCCATCCATCCAATTTATCACATATTTTTATTTTGCTTAAAGGGACACTTACCACATATAGTTTATCCCCAAATTTAGGCATTGTAAACCTGAAATGAACAGAAATTTTCCCACAGAATTCTTGTACTTTTTTTTCCTGTGAAACGCTTTTTCTAGAAATAATAACTAAAGTTTTCTGAAGGTATATATGGGAATTTGAAAGCTTAAATAGGAAACTGTAAACTGAATGATCTATTTTAATTGATTAGGACTGACAAAATGTAAAAAGGAAAGAAATACGCATTGAGGAAGATAAAGTATATTCAAGCTGCTTCATGTCTAATAATTTTAAGATGTAGTTGTGATTTTTATATTAGTCTTTTTTTAAAGTATCTGACTGGTGATTGACAGTGTCCCTTTGCAATGGTGTTGGGCTGTAAACTACAATAGTTCATATTCACATGAACACATGTTGTAAACTTGAAACATTGGAGATTAAAAAAAAAAAGGAAGCACATGGTATAAAATCATAAAAAAGATTATGCTAATAAAAGCCAAATGGCAGCAGCAACCGCAGCAGCAGCAGCTAGAACTGCTGGATAAGGCGCCGGCGCTGTGAGGTCTTCCGCAGCAGTTTTCTGTAGTCATAGGGATTATCTTCGGTTTTACTCTCCTCCAGAGGGCTTTCTGCAACCCTTGACCTAGGGATTAAGCGCAGAAATGCTTTAGAAATTAAAATCAAAATATTTACCTTGGCAAACACTACTAATCGACTGCTTAACCTCTACCCTCAACARAATAAAAAAGAAAAAGAAAATCAAATGACTTTTCCGGGCCTCTCCTCCTTCTGCTGCATAAAGCAGGCACCTCAGAACAAACACATTATACTAAGAATAGATGAACATTGAGGAACAACTTGTTCTTCTAAGAAGGGGACATAATAACAGTATTGAGAACATGGAGAGGTGCTTTGCCTGATGGTTACACGGGACCAGATTTTCCATCGGTGTAAATTTGCTTGGTTTATTTTTAACCTGCTTGTTGAGCTCAGCGTAAAGGCTCATCATATCTTATTTTTTTTCAGATGGCAAGTCACATTTTGGAAGCCAACTCTGACAGGCTGGAATGGTGACCTGACACCAGGTATTCCCATGGAGTAAGATTAAAAACAAAAGCTAGCTAGTTAGAGACAGTATATTACTCCAAAGTAACTACAGAATTATGTAGTGTTCTGCTCTGGGGGTATGCACCACCACCTGCCAGAAAACCAGATTTGAGGCTTAATTTCTGTAGATCCAGATGACTGTATGCATACAAAAATTTCCTATTCAAAAGACAGTGATCTGCAGAAAATGTTTATTATTTACATTTAAGAAAGRGTAAAATCTGTCCTCAAAGGTAACAGTGTAAATTCAGAGTTAACATAGATTTTTTTTAATGGGGCTATTCGGGATGTAATGAGAGCTGCACGTGGTGTAAAGTGAGAACCTCTCTTCCGTGAGCTCAGTGGCAAAACTCTCATTCATCTGAACCAGGCCTCGTACTACTTTGCAGTTTCCTAGTGAAAGATTTGAGGTAATCAACATATCTAGAAATGTAACATGTTCCAAGGAATAGAAACTGTACAGCAGCTCTCTGATATTGTTGTTATTGCTAATTCCATTCCACGGAATTCCATTCTAATTCCACAACACTTTTCTAATACTAATTTAGATGCTACCTGAAAAATGCCAAGAGGTAAAGTAAAGTAATAGGCRCAAAATGTTTTACAAACAGTTTCTCTATGATTTTGGATATGTTTTTAAAATTCAGCAATCCTTAAGCCTTTTACTTAGGTCTTTTCCAAGTTTTTCACATATATGAAGATACAAATATATAAATACATAAATATATATAAATGTGTGTGTGTGTGTAATGCATGCCCACATGCTAGCAAGAGCCAGAATATGATTTCCTTCRCCCGGCAGAGGTCAGCCTCTATGAAGCGTATGCGGGGCAAGAGCAGGCACAGCAAGCCTTGCTTTTTGGGTGCTTTTCATGCCTGTCCACTTTGGTGGCATCAGCTGCYGGCCATCGCTACCTGCACTGCTACAGGCCAGCGGGAAAAGCGGGACGTCAGGCAGCTGTCTTGGCTGCAAAAAGCAGGCAGAAAGTTCAGCGCCCACCCACCCTATTTAAAGCCTGAGCCAGAAATAGAAGTTTTAGATTTTTGCTTTCATTTATCTCCACTTTAGATGAGAGATTGAGAGCAGGAAGTCTGTCCCTCTCATGTGGAGCTTGGGAAGCCAAAGCCTGGCAGGCAGCCTGAGCCCCAATCGCAGCATCATTTGTCCCTGCTACATGAAGATGGCAAATTTTTAGTTATACAGTTTCCAAATCAAGTTTGCAAGATTCCATGATTAGAAAAAAAGAAAGATCTATATCTAATTTGAAAGTGCATCTTTATTTTGCATGAAAGTGTACACAAAAATATATATATATATATATATATATATACTCACACTTTTCTGAAGTAGGATATACATTTCTTTTTTCCTATTGTTATTTTATATGACTTACCATTCAGTGGCTCTTAAAGTTGAAGTCCTGCGCTCAGCTGGTTGTCTCTTCTTTTTTGTGGYAGAACTGCTGTCTTTTGAGGTGGAATCAATAGATGAAATTTCTTGGTAATAGACATCTAAATCTAGAACTTTGCCCAGACTGTCAATAAACAAGTATATTAAGTTAAAAATTCCACTTTTCAACATTATATTCAACATTCAAAAATTAAGATAACCAAATAATTAATTGTGTTTGTGAGYTGAAGGTCTAAGGACAATACTATATAAACACAAGAAAGCAGTTTCTTGAATGTGACTGCTGTACAATGCAGATGCTGAGACTTTTGAAATGCTAAATACTGGCTGATCCCACCAGCAAATATTGTGCAGTAAAATCCAGTCTGATGCCTGGGTATGCAAGAATTACATTTGGTTTTGTAACATGGGTGTCACTGTGCACCTATATATGTAAATATATATATAAATCAAGGTAGTATTGGGACTTCAAGGTCAGACACTACTAGGCCACTTTCAGCAATGTCATTTTCAATGATATATTTCTGACTGTGCTAGTAATTTCATTATAAGAATTGTTCTTCAGAGGATTTACGTTTTAATGACAAAAATATGCTTTAGATTGTGATTTAGTTGTCAAGTTTTTCAGCTCATTCAGCAAATTAAAATTCAAGCATTTAGGTGTATTGGCATACTTATGACCCTCCCTAGAGGACCTTAGAAACCAAATTCATCATGGAGATCGACAAGACATAAAAAATAATAATCACCTATATATTTAACTCTTTCAGGTCTTCATAGGTAAAAGGGCAGAAAACATGCAGAACTGGATTTTTCAGACAATTTGCAAATATGATACAGAGATTTTCATCTCAATTACACTGATTTTTATATCTTAATAGTGAAATAATTAGCCTGTTAACCACCTRAGAGGTTCTGTAGCCTCCAGCATGCAAAATTAGCTGCTGGTCTCCAAATAAGCAGGGCATATCATTTGAAACTTTTCTTGCAGATTCAGCGGAAGGATTAAGGACAGGACTTTGAGAGTAATCCCTCCATGCTCAAACTGAGCGTAAGATGGGGAAGAGTTTGCTCTGCTGTTCATACTGAATCTAACATCTGCAGTTTTCTGTTTCTGAAATTGTGTGCTCATCCTCTTTAGTAGGACTAATAGAAAACTCAGTTTGAAGAAATAAAKGAATATGCTAAATACATAGAAACTGCTTACAAGAAAGTTGTGTATTCAACTCAGTTGAATTCCTGAGTTSGAATGGCCTTGTGGCAACGTGCTTTAAGTGACCYTGCTTGAGCAGGTAGGTTGTACTAGATGATCYCMAGAGGTCCCTTCCAACCTCAACCATTATGTGATTCTGTGTTCTGGAATAAGCAGGGAYGTAGCATAGCTTGTGTGATGCACCAAAGCTGGTATTTCAATGAAGAAGCCATACCAGAGGGCCACGAAATACGCCCATGAAATGTGCCCAGGA
Organism: Rhea americana; assembly: GCF_003343005.1. Classification (NCBI taxonomy): domain Eukaryota; kingdom Metazoa; phylum Chordata; class Aves; order Rheiformes; family Rheidae; genus Rhea; species Rhea americana. The sequence continues at coordinate 1,843,702 of NW_028186679.1, forward strand.
CAGCAAAGCTTGGCAATGGACACACGCCTCAAGATGTTGCTAATTATAAGTTAACAGTAGCAAGAGAATTTGCTGGGAAGCTGAGTGTACAAAAGAATGTACTACACTATACTGTTGTTCAACCAATGGCCTGAATGAAGGGACAGAGTGCCTCCTCAGCAAGTTTGCCGATGACAAAAAAGTGGGAGGACTGGCTGATACACCAGAAGGCTGTGCTGCCATTCAGAGAGACTTGGACAGGCTGGAGAGGTGGGCAGACTCCTCTCCTGGGAGAGGAACCTCATGAGGTTCAACAAAGGCAAGTGCAGGGCCCTGCACTTAGGGAGGAATAATCCCATGCACCAGTACAGGCTGGGGGCTGACGTGCTGGAAAGCAGCTCTGCAGAGAAGGACCYGGCAGTTCTGGTGGACAACAAGTTAAACATGAGCCAGCAAYGTGCCCTTGTGGCCARGAAGGCCAATGGTATCCCGGAATGCATAAGGAAAAGCATTGCCAGCAGGTAGAAGGATGTAATTCTCCCCCTTTACTCACCCCTGGCGAGGCTGCATCTGGCATACTGCATTCCAGTTCTAGGCCCCTCAATATAAGGGAGACATGGAGCTACTGGAGTGAGTGCTGCAGAGGGCTACTAACATGATGAAGGGACTRCAGCATCTCTTCTGGGAGGAAAGGCTGAGGGCAGGCCCTGTTCAGCCTGGAGGACAAAAGGCTGAGGTTGGATCATATCAATGTGTATAAATAACTGAAAGGAGARTATTGACAGGATGGGGCCAGACTCATTTCAGTGGTGCTCAGGGATAGAATGAGAGGCAACGGGCACAAACTGAAACACAGGCAGTTCCATCTGAGCACAAGCAAAAACTTCTTTAGTGCGAGGGTGACAGAGCACTGGAACAGGTTGCCCAGACAGGCTGTGAAGTCTGCTTCCCTGGAGATGTTCAAAAATCATCTGGACATAATCTTGGGCAGTGTGGTCTAGGATACCCTGCTTGAGCAGGGGCAGTTAGACTAGATGATCCTGGATGACTAGAGGTTCTTTCAAACCTCAACCGTTGTGTGATTCTGTGATTTGGTGRTACTCATGCATCCTATTTTGTCTCACAGAGCAGGATTAATTTTATCTACCTTAGATGTTCATGAGGCAGTCATATACAGCTGAACCGGTTTGTTTGGATTTGCTATTATACCCTGAGGAGAGGCGTTTTTATGATATAATTCATCTGACCTATTTTAGATATCTCTTTTAGGAGGAGATGAATCATTTTCCTAAAATGCCTATTTTTTTGTCCTCTGACTACAAGAAGAGAGTCCACAGCAACTAGTTCATATATAGATGTTAATGATGCAGATGTCTGTATTTTGTCAGATGAGAGTCATCAAATGTCACAGGTACAAAAACCAAATAATCCCAACACCTAATTTTAAAAGGCTAGGGGAAGAATAGTCTCCTAAAGTAACCTGAAAAAAAAGTTCAGAATTCATCTCTCRTATTGGTACAAAAAAGAAATAACTGCACTGATTTCTGCTTCTGTGTTATACTAATATATATTCAGCACATGAAAGAAGATGCTGTCATGGAACTACCTGGAATGGAACTACATGGAATCTACTATCTAGATTTAAGATGAGTAAAATAAAACTGAGGCCAAATGGGATTAACCCAGTAGTTTTGCATTTTTTTCTTGCTGAATGAGAGATACCAACAGATGTGAATTTTTTTCAAGATCCAAAAGGCATCAGAAGAGTGCTGTAACCTAGAACTGACGCTTACAAGGCATATGGACATTAATGGACTTCCTTAGGCAATGATGTAATCAAGTGCAATTTTAGCTGTGGGTGAATGAAGCTACATTCTGTGTGCACATAATCTGTGTGTAGGATGTCATTTAACTTTATCTAAGATATACATTCTAGATATGAGGTCTTTTTCTCACAGCTTCAGCCAAGGTTAGTGCTAAGGGCTCATTCAGGCAGTGGTCAGGCATCTTGCATTTATGAACAGACTACAGCATTACACAAGTCACAGGTGAGCAGTCAAAAGGCTTAAGTATTGAACCACAAATGAGTAAAACTACTGCTTACATGTATATCAGAAACTGCAGACTATGAATTTACCAGGTCTACAGCACATGTAAGGATCTAAGATATGAAAAGGTAGGATGTATGTACTGCTTCCTTTATTTTTACAGAGATCCATCAAAATAGGTTACACTGTGGAAAAAAAAAGGACTTCTGATTGAAATTTCAATGTCTACTTTCCTTTTTTTCCGGTTATTATTATATTACTGATTACATATTTATGATCTATTTCTAAACAGCCATATATTTTTAGGAGAAAATTTTAACATTCTTTGTATTTTTGCTAACTAAAAAGAAATGGTTGCTCATTTGCTTCGGCTGCAATTTTAAGTACCTACAATTATTTTCTGTATCAGAACTGTCTTTGAGGTGGACCTTATCTTAACTTATTATTGTGCTTGTGTTGCCATGGTAAAGGACCAGTAAAACTGAATGACTGAATTCTGTAATGCATTTTTGTTTTTCAAAATTGCATACTTTAACTTTGTGCATGATGCCCTTCATGTAAATCACCAAATTACTATGCTTTTTTTTAATGCTTTATTTTCCCAATTGAAGTACTGAGAAGAACTATTTCTACAGTACCAAAATTAAAATAGTGAGATAATGAAAAAAATTACCTGTCTTTCCTTGGTTTCCGTTTTTCATCTTGTATTGATTTCTAGGAAAATATTAAGTAATTTTAAGTATGCTGAAATGCATATTTTTACAAAGGCACAATTCATCAATATGCAAGATGTGACAGTTTCTTATTTTTTTTGTTAAACAAAAGTATACAGAACATAGTTTGCTGAACAGCAGAATAAGTGCCCTGGAAAAATCTCTTTTCCGAATCTTTGTGAATATGAATGTCACTAAGAATGTGGTTAGCATTGTTACTCCCAAATTTTTGCTGCCATATTGTGAGAAAAGTAAAATTAATTGTGATCAGAGTTGAAAAGCAGATATAAAACCTTGAAATATCTATTGTTGTTTTAATAAAGTTGAAAATACTGTCTCACTGAGGCAGATTTCTTTGATGCCATGACAATTTACTTGAACACAGGCAATGCAGCAGGGAAAAAGGAATAATCCTGTTCAATGCAGCATTGTCACAGGCCTCAGTAGAGTCAAATGGGCAAAGCCTCCATTTAAAAAGTAGTGTACTAGGTGGCAAAARTACCGTTAGGACACAAGGTATTCGGAGATGCAGAATAGCGTGATTCATAGGGAATKTAAATAATTTCTTATCTCTAATAGATTTCTGTCTTTACAGAGAAAAAATATTATACTGYAGCATCTAACGCATGACACTTCAGAAGTAGTATTTTTAAGTACAGAAAATCTTAATTATGTTTGTTGCAAACCAGTGAAAACTTATTAGAATTAATGAATTGTACCACTTTAAAGTCACTGTAACAAGAGAATCAGGAATCCTGATGGAYTGACAATTCAATATCTAGGCAAATGCACAAGACATAATTTCAAAGTGATAGGCTGATTTAAAGAAGTAAACCTCCAAATAAACTTTTAATGCCTTGTATGAACAAAGGGCTACTGTCAGGCTTCTTTTATACCTGTGTGCCACCATTTTATGTGCAAGGAGGTAAGTGAGAACAGAGAGTATCTAATTAATATCTGTAACAAGATGCGAGAGAAATACCTATTTTTGCAGAGGGAAACCGTAAGGCAAAGGAAATTTTGCAAAAAATATACTCACATTGCATGCTTTAACTTTYGGGTGATCAGCTTGATATTCAACTGTGAATAGCTGCAGCTCACTGTGATATTTATTAAAGCAGAAATGCCTGGGAAAGCTGACCAGCCCTGGCTATCTCAGCTCATAGCTCAGCGGCTTGCCTGAGGCAAGAATTTAAGATCTGGGAGGGCCCCTTTCCCTATTTAAGGTTCAGGTTGAGGTTATTACAAGTTTTTGCTGAATCTTCCCCTTACTAGTGAATTTAGTGTTAGGAAGACAGACTTCTCTTTTTTAACCCTTCTGTAAAATACAGCTAACAGGAAGTGATGTTGATGAATATCTTGAAAAACAACTGGTAAAAAATTGTTAAAAAATTCCCCAATATTACTGCAGTATTTCTTTGCACTGATCTGATGGCTGCTTTCTGATAAGGAGTTGGCCACATAGCAAATTTGCTTTCATAAAATATTATGTTTGTGACTGTAAAATCTCTGCTTTATAAATACTAATTTACTTTAGAATTACTTCTCAGAAATTTGCTAGTGCAGAATTTAATGTCATGCCTTTCATTGCAGCCCTTAGTCTCACCACTCGTTTTCCCAAAACAAAGCTTATCCTTACACTCCAATTTCTTTTTAAGAATATACTTTCTTTTTCAGAATATCACTGTTCCAAAGCTGTGTTATTTCAAAGCCATGATAAGAAAATACAGCCGCGTTAGTATTTTCTGGTATGCCCAACACAACTCTCCCTAAAGGCCCTGGTGACACCTTCTGTTGAAAGGCGAAGCAATTGCTACGGTTAGTTTATTAGCTGGGCTCTTGCCGGCTGTTAAAATAGGTTACTAAGATACATGCACCTCGAGCAAATTAGTTTAATTGCTTTTTTTTTTTTTTTTTTCTGGAATCACCTTCTGATCTTCTTTTACATTGTCTCTCTTTCTGCTTACTTTCTTGCCTTTTTCTATATTTAAGACCACTGAAGTCAAGAGCGGAAAGCAGACCTTGGCATCTGAACTTGGACTAAGGGCTATATATAGAGATACTCAAATCCATTAGTCTCCTGAGCTGTTTGTATTTGCCAATTCCCTCATAATCACAATCTGACACATTTGGTAAAGGAAGTTACAGTTTGCATACTAATATAGCCTATTTTAATATTTGCTCTCTCTGCAAGATCAAGTACTAATTTAGACGTTCAAAATAGCTCTCTGAACAAACCTGTTTTTCTCCAATGACTTTACAAAGAATCTAGGGAGACCGAGCACTTAATTTAGGTGTTGAAAGTGTGAATGCTGCTTATGCATATATAATAGTATATATGTTATGTTACAGAGATAAAAATTGGCCTGACCTGGAGCCCCAATCAAGGTAACTTTGAATCTTAGTTGTTTGAAATGTAGTTTTGAACTCGAATTTTGTGGCCAGCCTCCTATCAGTAAGGCCCAGCTTTTATGCTGTGTTAGAAAGGAATACAGGAAATCAGGCAATTAGAAAGAGAGTTTAGGTAGGAATTATCTAACAGTTTTAACCCACAAAAGCTTGCCAAACTTACATGTATTAAAGTGTAGTAGCTTGAATCTTCTGGATTATTTAATGTCTTGGGCTTGCGCGGCCTCCTCGGGGATCTCTGCTTTGGGCGAGAGTCCTCTGCTTTGAATGCAACTGTAAAAACGCAGACAATAGCAATGCTTATTTCTTCATAAAATAGGAGGCTTTAACAAAAACAAACAGGAGAGAACTTCACCACAGAGAGCAAAAAATCTATTTAGTCGCTTTTACTACTTATAGATAATTCAAGAAAGCAACTGCTTTGGACACTCCCATGACCAGACTGGAAAGGAGAATGAGTTTATTCTTTTGAGCTCTGGCCACCCCATGGATGCACATCACATAATGTCACACTGGAAGAGCCCAGCAGTCTCCTTGGCCCAGGCTTCTCCTCCTGAGAACAGCTAATGCTGGGCATTCAGAGAAGTGCTCTGAAGGGTAACGGCTATTGGAAGGCTACATTGTCATAACACCGAGCTGGAGGGGAGGATGTTATTTTTTCAGAGTCTCAAGTCAACCATTAACATGCTAAATGTGGGAACTAGCACTTTGTTCTCGTTCCTCCCTGATTGGGAGCTTGAGCCACTACATCATCATGGGTCAGATTTTCCCCGAGGTTTCCTGCTAAGGTTGTTCTGCTTCAAGCAAAATTATGTACCATTGGGCAAGACAGCGTGACAATGTCCACAGGCTACAGAGCAACCTGCTCTAGAGCCTTCAGCTTCCAGTCTCTACAGAGCAACCTGCTCTAGAGCCTTCAGCTTCCAGTCTACTGCTATGAAAACCTTCTCCAAAAGCATAAAAATGAATAAACTAAGAGCAACCACAAAATTAGTCCTGAGATTAGGATGCAGGCACAGAAGGACCCTTTGTGAATCATCACATTTTCACATGGGAAGGCTTATACATGGGAAGGCTTACACATCCTTATACCTCATTCTCTGAGGCCACAGAAAGGTCTCTAGGGGGCCTGAGGGACCACAAAGGTACAGAGTAGTGAGCACGGTCTTGTGACATTCAGCTTCAACTATGGGAGAAGTTAACAGGGGGCTGTGGCAATTCCTTCGTGATAAAGGAAGAGGGAGTTGTAGGGCAACAGAACACCTCTGATGGAGATGTGTCACAAGGGACATGAACAGGGTGAAGAAGGAAATCACAGCACAAGGTCTAGGCATGGTGAAGCTGTGCAACATGATACATTTTCACAGTCCAGTGAGGTTTTAGATTGTCTTTATCATATCACAGAAGTATTTAGATGAGATTCCATGAGAGAAGCCATTTCCTTACTCAAAAATGAATATAGTATGCAAGTGGAATAAAGATCTAGCCCTCAACGAATTAGTGAAGTGTGTTTTGTTGATCTACTTCTTCACAAGAAACAACTCTGTCTTCATAACCCAGAGGTGCTAACTACATGTGACTGTGTCTCAGAGGGAAAACTGTATTTTGTTCTATAACGGTCCCCAGAAACTCTTTTACACTATAAAAATAAAAACTCTGCTATGTACATCAGACATCTTTTTAATTAAGGAGGTAGCACAATCATTACAATGAGAAATGATCAGTAATTCATCAGTGTTAACTCTTGCAAAATTAGCTGTGTAAGTTTTTTGTTATGTGTGATAAATAAAGGCTTGTAAAGGTCATGGATATACAGAGGTGCCAGAATGAATAATGTTAATTTAAACTGTAGTTGGATAATTATTATTGTTTCAGTTTCTTATCTCAAATGCAGACTGTTTCTCATGTAATGAATAAACAAATATCTTTTAACATTTTGCACTTAAGAGAACAATAGTTTTTTTTGTTGTTTTGTTTTGTTTTTTGTTTTTAAACCAGGGTACAGATAGTTCACGTTAAACAATGAATTTAGATGCAATAAATTCATTTCATCAACCTGTATTAAATATAAATTACATTCTTTCTTTTGAATAGGCATATCATGCCTGACTGTGCTCTTATGTGGGCTGTTGTTACCCTGATGCATTTCAAATGGGCCACCTGGAGTTATCTGGGTTTCCATTTGTGACAGAGGAGAGGCAAACCTTTCCTATGTTATTTTTGAACACAACAGGAGCCTAAATTGGAAACAACAGCTTAAAATGGTATCAATTCAGTGATTCAGTGTAATTAAATAGATACACTAACCCTTTGCCTGTAGGACATTTTCAAAAATTGTGTCAAAGATCGTAACAACTGCATGAAAATCTGGAAAAAGAAAATGGAAATAAATTGAGGGCACTAAGAAATGCCTAAGGAAAAAGCTCTCATAATACCTACAGACTTTTTATTGTCCCCTATGAATTCATCATGATGTATGCTGTTAGGTTATTTAATTCATCACTGTCAAGCACATAAAGCATTCTCATATTCTAGATTTCAGTTTTTCCCACTGAAATTAGCCATATACTTCTTGTATATGTGCTCTGCCACATGACTCCTCTTACATTCAAAAAAAAATCATTTTGACAATGACAAGGGTTTCAGAAAAAAATTGCTTTTTAACTGGCCTCATGCCTTTTAGGTATGTATGAGCTATGCAGAAGAGCTGAGGGGACTGAAATACAGTCATTCTTCAAAGCTTGGACCTGCTATTTCTTTCTAAATTAGCACAAAGGGCCGAAAATGAAATTCCCAATTTCTTCTTCAAATTACAAAGTATGTAATTAGTAGTTTTACATCCTGATGGATTTAGCTTTATTTCACCAAAAAGTGAGCTTGTGATTTCCTTCTGCTCTTGAATTTGCCTGTTCATTGTTACTGAAACACAACTGATGTGGTAGGTATTTGTAGTATTGGGTATCTCATGTACAAAAAAGATCTGCTTCTTGATTAGTTGCAGATTACTTCCAGAAATCATTTATTTAGTAAGTTTAGAGGTAGAAAGCAAATTTGATACTTGTGCCTGATAAATGGTGAGTTTGATATGCTTGTTTTCCAGATGGCCCATACATTTCTGCAGTAGGCAATGAAGCAGAAAGCAGGAAGCAGGAGCAAAATCATTCACCTATTAATAGGCCAATTATGCTGCTTCTACAGCCCATTACAAATAAGTTTCCTTTTGAAGCCCAGTCTCTCCATAGTAAGTTATCTTATAGCCTATTTTTGCCTAAAGCTTCAAGTATCTATAAAAGATGACGCTTTATATTTAAAAGGAAAAGTGATTTTTTAAATCTAACAAACAATTAAATACATATGTTAAAATAACAATAAAAAAAACCCCAAACCAGTCACTGCATAAGCTGTCAAAGCACTTCTGAAGTGTCAGGCTATTACTATTATCTGTATCCTAGCAGAGGTAAATGAGATCCACAAAGCAAGACACAGAGGCTTGCTTAAGGTAATGCCACAGTTAGTCATTAACATAGCCAAGGAGCTGGACCACAGCATTGCACTAAGCCTCCCAGCTCCATCAGCCCATGCTTTGGTTATATCTAGCTGAACAGGTGTCAGTGGGCCTGTATATATCGGCCTAAGAAGCAAAGCATAGAAGATAAGGAGAAATTAGAAAACATAAGATTTGATACTATTCAGACACTCCTTTCTCTCTCCTTTTTTTTAAAAAAAAAAAAAAAAAAAAAAAAAGTTTTATTAATTGCAAGAGGGGCTGACCAAATTGAAAGGGAGAAAGATTTTGCTCAAACTGCAAGTGCACACTGTCAATACAAAGAGGCAAGAGGCTTTGCTCTAGTGACCTAGATGCTTTTCTTTTGAGCCTTACTAACAGTTTATATCAACCATGCTGCAATTCACGCCCAGGAAGTTACACCTCTCTGCTGATGCATCCTGTCAAAACTTACATTTGAGCAAGTAATGATGGATAGTTTAATATAAGTGAGCTCATCTGCTAAGAGTATGAACTAATTATAGGGTCAGCTAAAGTATATGAACAGTGTGGCTGCCAGGTGACATCAAGCAAGGTGTAACATGTCTAAGGAAAATGGCATCACATAACAAAAATCAAAGTAGGGTCTATCCAAATCTTAGGTCTCAGCTAGCTTTGAGCTAGTATTGCCACTGCAGCTTGCTATTCAGTGTAGCCTTCCCAGCTAAGAACATAGCGTGTTAAGTACACTCTGTAGCCTGACTGAACTCTCTTGCTGCTATGGCTGCTTTGCTAGGGAAAAGTAAACGAATTACTCCCTCTTCTCCTGCTGGGACTACCACATGGAGGCCACACTTTTCAACACCACACAGTGCCATTCGGGGCTGCACAGTCCCTCCTTTCAGGCTAGGGCTACCCACTCTCATTGTACCCCATCAGCATCTTGCCAAGTTAACCACCTGAAACATTCCTACCTAAGTTGCACACACATTTGGACTGTACAGGGTTTAATTACAAGTTATTACTACTTTCTTATTCAGTCCTCACTGAAAACTCCAAACACATTAAAACAATGAAAAGGAATGAAAAACAAATGAGAAAATGGAAAATGAACTTTAGAACTGGCTCATTTACAGTTAATGTATGTACGTGCTGAAACTCAAAAGAAACTGTGGAGAGCTCATGCTCATTTTTTGGAAAAAGGAGGAGCAAGGAATGCTTGAATAAAGATGAGTCAGTATCAACAGCCCTTTCTGTCAAACTGTCTCTGCACATTCTGACACATGGTGATAAACTGGGAAGATGACAATCCAGAGCAATCAACATTCATGGATACTACTGTAAGTTAATCTACGACTTACAGAAGATTTTATACTGAAGTCTAGACAAAGAGTGTGGTGATGAAAGGTCTGTACTTATTAGGCCACCTGGAGAAACAGATAAACCCAGCTTCAGGTCACTTAAATGAAACGTTACTTGTTTGATTCAGCAACGTTCCACATGTTCTGGGGACAGGAAGTATAAGGCCAGTCTCAGAATAAAGCAGGAAGAAAAACAACAGGGAGACCAGTTATTGTATGAGATTTGTAGGGGGAGCTTGAAAGAGATCAGAAAAATGAAATATAACAACTGGAATTCCATGACTTGATAATGAGGAGTTAACAGCTACTCTTACTTATAAAATATATATGCACACCTTTTAACTATGCTAATTGCACAGTATGAGGAGGTAATTAGTTAAGTACTGGATGATTACCGAAGTGGGATTTGGAAATTACTGTTGATAGGTGCAAAGATTTAGCAATCTGAAAAGATCAGAGGGATTATTCTGTACAGATGTAGAACTTGGAACTGTGGGATGGAGAATTCTTCAGTTGCATCCAGGAGGAGCTGACAATGTGCAATTTCTAATGCTCAGATATTGCCAGCTCCACTGAGCGAAGCCCAGAGCAATTTCGTCTCTGGCTGACATTAATACTCTCAGTCTGAGAGCCTAGTGACCTCGGATGACTGCTATTTAGGAGAGGATGTTTAAGGAAAGCAGCTGTACTCACTTGCTTGACATCCCAACTGTTATGGTCTGCCATGGATCTAACCAGTTCCCAAGACAGACTTCCTACATGCTGGCTGCCATGGTGCTCAAAGTGCCACCTCCATAGCTGAGAAAGACCAGGCAACAGAAGCAACTTGACTACACCGCTTTCCTCCAGTCCTGCTCCTCAACGCTCTCTGGCTGGCAATTCATGCACAAAGAGGAGAGACTGGCAAATGCTGCTCTGCTCACACAGTGCTACACGGAGCTCCTCTTTCCTTGTAAAGGCAGCCCAAGAAACCAGAGCAAACAGTGCTATGGCAGCCTACAGCAGGAGGAACCTGGGATGCCAACACTGCCCATCTCATGGCTTCGTGCATCTGATGAGGTTCTGCCGCGCTGGAGTTTGCCATACTGTGTGAATTAATTTCTAAATATAGCAGATTCTTTCTCAGAGATTTTGTACCTGAACTGTCATTCAGTACTTACATGATGGGCACCATTATTCATCTGGAAAAAACAAATTGCTTTCATAAGAATCAAATTCTCCACCCTTCAGATTTCGACCTCAAAACCTAGACAGTGGCCGTTTGTGCATTATTTCTAATATTACAGTAACTCAAGCCTCACTAGCAGTCCAAAGATGCAGTCCCAGAAAGCATTATGTTTAGCTAGATGTATTTAGAAGGAAATACAGCCTATTTAGTAATTTACACTTGTCAACAAACCACAGGGAATATTGTTTATTCCAGAAACCTCGTGCAGCTTGCTTCATGCATTTTTAAAAATGCAACAAAATTCCCTTGCAAACAACTTGAAAACCTCATGGATTTATAATTCATTTAGCCTTTTAATTTGTATATTCTTTAAACCACAAGTTTTGCCTTTTTATTAAAAGGAACATTTTTTAAAGATCTGAGTATTTGTCATCGGATGTCACCAAGCTGCCCCATAGTCCCTTCTCTTTTGAGGGCAGCAATAAAATAAAATAGTTTCAGAGGAGCTGCTAAGCTCCTAAAAGGGACAACAGCCCACAGAAGAAGGCAAACAAGCATTCCTACCTGCCAAACTGCTTTAAATGCATTCATATGTTACAGCTGGAAGATGACATATAAAATTACTGAAACTGAGGAAAATGTGTAAATAAATTTAAACCACAGAGTAATCAGATACAGGTAAATAGATAGAGATAAACACAATGCGACCTAAAGAACACCTAAAGCTCAACAATCATCGCCTTCATGAGGGCAGGATGGCAAAGGCAGCCCTAGAGGAAAACCTGCAGTAAAAGCATATGCTTTCATGAATGTGTGCATATGTAACTTGTATTGTAACACAAACTGGAGGAAAGAAGACAGGAAGGCTCTTCTCTGCTCAGATAAATAGTATAGCACTCACCATGCCTACCTGGTTCACTTTACCATGATAGCCAATAGTACACAATCTTAATTTTTTCTTTTATGTAGTTAACTGTTATCTTACTATATTGCATCCAGAAGGAAAATAAGAAATCCAGAATTTTGATAACTGATGAAGTTTTGTAGACAGTACAACCTAAATGAACACAGATATATTTTTACTTACATATTCTGTACATTTATCTAGATAATGCTTGTGATAATAAACATCTGCTTAAGTTACGACAATGGAGCTTTGTGATTAAGTTCTGTAATGCTCAGGCTCCAGCTCGCTCAACGGCAACCTTGGGCATTACTACAATATCTTCTCTTACTGCAATATTCTGTTCAGTGATCATAGCTGCAAAGGAAATTGTTTTGCTGTTGTGTGAATTATGTTTGAACTCTGAAAAAGTATTCACATTCTACACCAGGAAAGGTCCTTCAACGGACTGGCTAGCACTTATAAATACAGCTGTGGGATGTGAGAAATCAAGGCTCAGGTCACTGCTGCTGTCTCTCCATATTCAAGACAAGTGGCTGAGCTGGCCATCCACTGGCAAACTCGGTCTGGGATGCAGCAAGTGAAACTTCCCATTACGGCCAGGAAGGGTAACAGAACCTAATAATGTCTGACTAGAGCCCAGTGGGCCTTCCTTCTTACTTTTAAAAGTTCAATGCCTGGCAAACAAAACAAAACAAAACAAAACAAAAAACTTCATTACATTTATCATAATGAGTCCCACAGGTTTTTTGAGGTACTTGAGTGAGCAGAGCACTGGCAGGTACAGCAAACAGAAACTAGAGCTGCCCAACTCAGGCCAGGTGTGCAAAAGGGGCTAGGAACTGGACGTGGCCCAAATGGCATCAAGTGAAAATTGACTACAAAAAGGATTGGGAATAACAATTCTAATAAAAACTGGAGAAGGAGGGGTTTTTGAGTAGTTTTACTTATTGGAGCAGAGGATTAAGTAAGTTGGGTAGCAGTAAATAGGCTAGAAAGACTAGTTTGGTCTGAGATAGATAGGGCCAACAGATTTAATGCTTTAAAATGTTCAGGTTGCTTTGTTTTAATGGCACAACTATTTGTAGTCAGTTCAGCTCTAACTTCCTGGTCAAACAGCACCCACTCTTCTATTTTAAATGCCTTCACCTTTGAAAACAGCTAATCTTCCCAAACACTGTACTCGCCTTGTCTCTATGCCAACTTGCAGCAATTTAATAAAAATCAAAGCATGGGTCCATCACATTTATTTTATGTTTAAAAATATGAGCATTCAGGGCTCTTATAACACATTCAGGAAACATCACAAAAATTAAAGTTATTATAATTACTATTACTGGCATTTTTTTGCAAAGGGTAGTTAATTGTATTACAGTTAAAATAAAAAGCACTCCCTTTGTATACCTGTAAACTAAAAAGGGTGTTTTTTTGTGATTTGCCAGAATTTTCAAACAGATCATACCTGGTGCATAAAAGAGCTAAGTGCTATCCTGTCAATATACAAACATTTGTCTGGAAAGAACATAGAGAAAGTAAATCCTCCTTTTGTTAAGATCACACAACATTAGTTCATAAAAATTGTATTTCTCTCTATTCATCAAAATGAGGATGAAGTCCTGGCCTCCATGCAACTCAACAACTGTTTTACTGTTTTCTTAAAAAGCATTTTGACTTGGTTCAAAGAAATGTGTGACATTCTTCATGCCTATGTTCAAAATGATGCAATGCAGAACTTTCACACATCTTACCATTGGAAAAATGCTGCATTATGACACCATTGAGGTGTAAAGTAGTGGGACATTTTCAAAGATAAAGGGAAGTTAAGTGGCTGACTGGCAACCACTTTAGGTAGGCTTGCACGGACAGATGGCAAGTTCTGGAATCCTTTTTCCTCCTGTAGAGCTACTTAAATTTGTGGCAGTGTAAAGAGTAGATGTTGTTCCATTTTGTACATAATACAAACATATACAAATGAACCAGGCAAAAATGTATTAGTAAGTAATGAAAACTTCAACTGTTAAAATAAAAATTTTTGTATTTCCTTTCCCTCCGTGCTGCCTTTCAGAGAGACCTGGACAGGCTGGAGAGCTGGGCAGAGAGGAACCTCCTGAGGTTCAACAAGGGCAAGTGCAGAGTCCTGCACCTAGGGAAAGATAACACTAGGCACCAGTACAAGCTGGGGGCTGACCTTCTGGAGAGCAGCTCTGCAGAGAAGGACCTGGGAGTGCTGGTGGATAACAAGTTGACCATGAGCCAGCAATGTGCCCTTGTGGCCAAGAAAGTCTCCTGGGGTGCATTGGGAAGAGCGTTGCCAGCAGGTCGAGGGAGGTGATCCCGCCCCTCTACTCAGCCTTGGTGAGGCCACATCTTGAGTACTGTGTCCAGTTCTAGGCTCCCCAGTACGAGAGAGACATGGAGCTACTGTAGAGAGTCCAGAATAAGTCTACAAGGATGATCAGAGGGTTGGAGCACCTGCCCTATGAGGAACGGCTGCGAGAGCTGGGCCTCTTCAGCCTGGGGAAGAGAAGACTGAGGGGGGATCTTATCAATGTCTAGAAGTACCTGAAGGGAGGGTGACAAGGGGATGGGGCTAACCTCTTTTCAGTTGTCCCATGTGACAGGACAAGAGGCAATGGGCAAAAACTGAACCACAGGAAGTTCCGCCTGAACGTGAGGGGGAATTTTTTCACTGTGAGAGTGACAGAGCACTGGAACAGGTTGCCCAGAGAGGTTGTGGAGTCTCCTTCTCTGGAGATATTCGAAGCTCACCTGGATGCAATGCTGTCTAACCTGCTCTAGGTGACCCTGCTGAGCAGGGAGGTTGGACTAGATGATCTCCAGAGGTCCCTTCCAACCCTACCGATTCTGCGATTCTATGATTCTATCAACCTTTCTTATCTAGCTTCTGTAACATAATGTATAACAACCAAGAGTTATTTTCCAAATCATGCATTTTTAATTCCTCAATTTTATCTCATCAAAAGTAAGCAAGATTTAATACAGAAATCAGTACAAACCTGTTAATAACAAACACAAATATTTCTATGTCTAGAATGAAACATGGAACAATATTTTTCCATTTCACATTTGTTTTCTCTTGTAGAGTTTGGTTTTGGAAATGAGTTAAACTACTCAGATTATCAAAGACCAACCAGTTTTACTCTTAGAGGTTTAGATTTTGCTACGATAAAACACTCATTGTAGTAGCCTGGCCACTTGGAAAGACTGTAAAGTGGGGATGGAGTGCTTTTGAACCTCTTCTATGTAGCTATGGGAAAAAAAAGAAGTTTCAGGACACATGACAACCAAATCCACAATGTTGCAATTTAAAAAAAGTGCAATTACTTTTGGGCAGTGAGGAACAGTTCTGATCTAATTAGAGCTATGCAGAAGTGAGCAGAGTTGCCTTCCTCCATACCTGTGGCCTGCTATATAGGCTGAGAAAGTCCTCTGTTACGTCTGTTCTAACCGAAAAGGCTCGAGCAGCTTAGTCAGCTCTTTGTAGACCTACCCACAGGAATCAGCGTGATCTGCATGTTCTGAATGCCAGGTCTTCCATCTCCATCCTCGCAGTGCTCCTTCCCACTACCATCTAACCTACTCCAAGACTGGTTACGTTGTGGGAGCTCCTGCTGCCCATGCTAATAGGAATGCAAGTAACTTCAGAGTGTGTTCTGAGAGGTAATAGCCTTTTAAGCATAGGAACTATGACAACTAATATATTTGTTAGTAAATTTAAAAGTCATGCCCACCAACATGGATAGCAGGTACTAGTTTCAATAAACTTTACTGCATTCCTGGATATCTAAAAATAACTTTGCTCAGCATAAATGCAACAAAGTGTTTTTAAGTCAAGAGCTTTACAAAAGTTTATTTTAAAAAACACAGATATAAATACATGTACCTTTATTTTACCAATAACGCACAGTTGAGAAATACATCTCAGAAAATAAGGGCCAGTGTGAAATGTTTACTGAATAGATATATTTCTAGAGACGCTGAGGATAGGTCTGACTGATTCATCCATTCACTCATTCATCTTAATAAGCATTGAGTCAAATTACCAATGATGGGTCTTTCAACTCTGACTCCCAACTGGGCTTGGCTGTTTCTCTGGAATATTTGCTTCAGCCAGATACTAATATGGAGCTTAGTACATAAGCAAACAGCCTGAGTTATATGAGAAGCCAAACCTAGCTCATTTACTAGTCCTCTAGCTTTAAAGACTTCTAAAGAATAGGAGCCATTTCCTGAGTCCTGTTCACAAATAAAAGTTCTGCTAATAAATATAAATGTTCAACATTACCTGATTGACAAACATGAGAAGAAAGTTGGCCATTAGTTTGCTTATCTTTGGACAGCATCACGGGTCTCAGCTGATGTGACAATATCATTTCATTTAATTTTTGCTGCAATGCTAAGTAGTCTTCAGATAGTTTTGATATCTAAAAATATAACACAGGATTTCATAATATTATATAAAAAAGTACACATGCTTCAAGGTAAGCTACAGTAAAATGTTGTCTGGATAGTAAATTTATATGGTATTGCTCCAGCTACTTCACTGAAGCCTCTCAGCACATGTAAGAAACATCACATTGCAGCCCAGTCCTGCAGCTAGTTGCTATCAGTTCATTCATCCGAGTAGACAGTGTCTTACTGACATCAGGGGATACAGGGCAGCTGCAGAATAGATTCTGCAGGTATAGGTGTACCTCTCTGTACACGTGTAAGTCACTGATGTTGACACAGAAACTTAGAAAGTTTTATTTACAGAGACGTTTTACAATTTGATGAATTAAGGACCTTACCTGGTAAATGTGAGCATTTCAACAAACAAAGCCAGGGCTTCTGTATTTAAGATAAATTGGACCTCACTTTTCCCCAGCTCTCTTAACTCTTTGTCTTTCCTTCTTTCCCAAAAGGGTATTTCTCATTTAGACTAACATATGCATTTAAATACAACACATGGTACAGAATCTCAGTCTCAGTTTTGAGAGAGAAAATTTGTTTTCACTGAGACCAGTACAATTTCTTTGCCATTCTCTCAGTCAGTGTATTATGGTTAACATATTTAGCTTATAAGCTTCTTACCTGCCGTGAAAAGGCTGCCAAATCACAAGCCTCTTTCTCTGAGCCTTCCTTAAGAGTCCTCTGGTCCTCAGCCTGCGTACCAGTGTTTTTCTTATCTTTTGTTGTTTTGGGATCATTATTTTGAATGTGTGCTACTTCTTTTGACTCCTTCATAGTTTTCTCTTGATTTTTGCAAGGTAATTTCCCCTCCTTTCTGAGTTGCCCCCTTCTTTTGTAGCCCCGATAACTGCTCTGAATAACCACTGCTGCCTTCTCTCTGTCTTCTGAACCTTGTTTTTTTGCTACAACTTGCTTCTGTGAACCTCTTATTGACTCTTTTCTTATAATTCCTTTATATCCAGTAGTCATCATCACTTCATGTTTCAGATGGTTTCTCTCCAGATGCCTGTTGGTCTTAGGTTGGACCACAGCACATACATGATTCTGCTCATCTGCTTTGATTGTGTATTGATTAGTTTGCTCTTGCTGGTGATCAGGTTCAGCTGTGATTTTGACAGATTTGTTAGGTAACTGCTCCAAAGAGACCTGTTCTTCATCTTTGCCAACCTGCTGTTTGAGAGTGTTCTGCTTCAGGCAATCTCTCTCTCCTTTAGTAGATGCCTTCTTTTGTTCCTGTGTGTTCCCCCTGTCCTTGAACCCAATACACCTGCTGTCAATAACAGTGTCAGCTTCATCTTGGCTCTCCTTGTTTGCTGCTTCTTCCAATGTAATGTTTTCAGCTGGCTTCACTTCTGCTTCAAAGTATTCCATAGCAGGTAACTCTTCCTCCACTAGTTTTTTGCGCTGTTCCTTTATTTTTTTACGGGCCATATAGCCTCTATAATTGCTCTGAACAATAATAGCTGCTTCCTCTTCACTTTGAGGAAGGGTGCTCTTCCCTCCAGCTACAGTTTCCTCATTGTTTTGAAGCTCGGCACCTGTCTCCTTTTCATTAATGGAAGTTGCATTCTCAGTTTGTTCTGTCGTTTTAAGTGATTCCCTGAATAGAATAGAGTTTTGGGGAAATATTATAGCTGAAGAATAGTGACAACTTTACAACTACTTTTCGTAATGTTTGTGAACTAAATACCTTGCAACATGGAAAAGATTTACCATATATAGTTGGAATTAAAGATAGAAAAGAAATCTATGCATTTCTGACAGTCATCACTGCTTAAAGTGAAAAGGGATATCCCTGTTAAATTCCTAACAAAAAACTAGCAATCTAGGCTAGGCAATCTGGGTTACATGAAGACAAGTGATAAAACAGAAAAGAAGTATTTGAAAGTTCAGCAAAAATATAAAGTAGATAGTTTTCTAGCATCTCCACTATTTATAAATCCATACAACCCTATATGTATTCACAAAATAAACTGCCTCATGTTGTTCAAGGAATGCAAAAGGTAGGTCCAAATCAAATTAATATGAGAAAAATACCATAAAATACCATATTGCTAGGGGTATTCCTATCCCCTAAACTGCTCTTTCACCATCAACAAAACTTAAGTCCCAAGTGAAATTCGCCACGCTGTTTCTTCCCCCTCTTTCCTGAGAAAGTCACTGTACTCCATCTCAGCCATTTTCCACCTCTCTGGATTAGGTATGTACCTGCTCACTATTCCAGAGTCTCCAGCTACTGCTTAAACGCTACCATTGAAAACAAGACAGAGATGAGGAAAGTGCTGCCAGCTCCATTTCACAACCTCGGGCTGCAGCCCCAGATTATAGAGATATTTAGAATGTGATTTGCATTCCCTATTTTTTAGCTGCCTAATCTGAACTAGTCATTTAGGTTCCTGCAGTGAGGAGAGCTACACTCATCTCAGACAGTGACTTAGAGAAGAACAGTCCTCTTCAAACACCCATTTCTTTCTCTTGTATGTGAATTTTCCTATGATGAGCTAGTTTCAAAAAGAGACCCATTTATAGATAATAGTAGCATTATAGGTAGACATGATATTGTTGATCTTTCCCCTAAATATGCCTTTATTTCCTGAGCATGAAAGTATAAGAAAATTGTCTAGTGACATTAAAAAGACTCCTCCAAGTAAATGTACATTACCTCTGCATATATGTCTAGATTAATTCAGACTTTGAGATTACATTGCTGCTTTTGAGCAGCAAAGCTACTGAAATGGGATGTTTCAGTGATGCAAGAGACAGAAGATATGACTACCTTCTACTTTGGAAATTTTTCCTTTCTTTATATCCCCTGTAGTGAGACTGAATTGTTGTTGCTGCTTTGTTCCTTGACTCAGTTAATTCTTTTCTCTTCTTCCTGAGTAAGTATCCTCTGGCAACTGATACAAATTAGAAAAAAACATTAGGTAACAAGCAAAGGGTATCCCAAATATATCTTAGAGTTAAATGATAATGGTATGAAACTGTTAGTATTTTTTTAAAAAAAAAGTATAAGGGAGAAATAAAGAAATACAGACTGGAATGGTTACTATATTTCAGTTGAAATCACTCTGTCCCACAAAACCTTTCTGAGATTTTAGAATGCTGTAGCCATTCTACATTGGGATAAAAACAAGCTCTTTCTTAGTATCTTTCTGAACTAAAGGAAATGAAGATGCAAAATGAGGTAGAAGCATGGTGCTATGGGAGTGCCTCTTTAGCAATGTGCTCCCAGCTTCATGTACCTGCTTTGACTAGTTCAGGCAATGGATTTGATTCAAGATCTTTCATTTCCCTGGGAAATGTCCTGATTATCAAGCTACAGAGATTATCACTCTTTTTACACAAGCTCAGAACTTTCTTTCTTTAGCTGAATATTCACTGGATCAGAGGAGAATCTGAAAAATTTATAGCTCAGCAGTTAAAGTTACCTTGCTCATGTTCCTTATGCAATGACTGCTTGTTTAAAATGAAAAAGCCCAGCATGAAAGGTGTATGGGGTGGGAGAAGGAAGGAGCAGAGGATTACTGCCCCACAGTAACTAGGTGCCCTGGGGCAAGGTGGGAGGCACAACTTCAAGGTTTTGGTTTGAACCAGGAAGAGGAAAGATTCAAACATGGGTCTCCCATTAGACATGTAGCCTGCACTGTTATGCCAGCTGAAATTTAAGGGGTGGGATTCAGCTCCAGATTAAGATAACTAAATTTAGGTATGGATGTGAAGGTGTTTACACTTGTCCTAGGTCTCCAGGCTCCCATTAGGGTCAATGTAGCCTAGAGATGACTCAGCTGACTGTCCACTTGATTCAGTTGCCAACACATGGGTATCTAGTGCCATCTGAAGTGCTCTATCATAGCTAAGGCATCCACACGGAGCTGGCAGATAGGGCAAAACATGGAGAGCGAACAGTTGGCATCCCATATGGGATATAGCTGGAGGTCAGACAGGATAACCTTGGCAATTTCAAATGGCACTAGATATAAATGAGCTGTTAGGTGCTTTAGAGTGAAACAAATCAAGATCCAGGCCTTGCTGACTATAAGAGGAGCTTGGGCACCCAGATACTTTTAGATATCTACACTGAGGTGTTTTAATTAAAGCTCAATTCCATTCAGAGTGTTGTTCCAGAAAATCCTGAACTTGCAAATCTTTTCCTGATAAAAATGGGCACATTTTCACAACACTGTGATTTAGCCAAGTTTGCAATTTCAGGGATTCAGCACAAATCCTCTAATCTCTGACTAAATAAGAAGAACATAGTGTTTTGTCAAAATATTTCTTTTGAATTCTTATTTTGAATGTGCTAGTAAGACTATGGAATAGAGGATACAGTGATTTATCTATCCTGAAGAGAAGGCAGAGATAGGAACTTGTACTCCAGCTCTACTGGGAGTGCTTTACATCATAGGGAAAGGTCAAGCTCACCTATGAATGGGAAAAAAACAGAAGCAGTTCTCTTTAACACATTTTTTTTCTCTCTGTTGCATTCCTTACCCATACTTTGCACCATAATTTACACCAACTTGACCTCCATTAGATGCAATGGATCAGTGTAAGAAGCACTTTGTAAAAGGGACATATTGATAACTGGATGTAGGGTAAAGGAACCCAGATACTTATTTGAAGTAACACTGCTGGGTTTTATCCTGCAGTTTGATAGGGCCTTAGAAAAGTGTAAAAGATGAAGCAGTATGGAAATTGAATCCTTCCCAAGTTTCTTCGATTTCCTCACCTAATTCTCATTCCATTGCCATACAAAAGCAACTCAGCAGGAGTTATTTTGAAATAAATCAAGTTGCACGTCATCAGACATGTTAATACAAACTTGGTCTGATCTTTTAAAAGTTTTGGGTTCCCCTCTGAAGTTTGCTGAGCCTATTATGAGATGGTAGCTGAAAAATGCCTGTGAGAGCTAAGTGAAAATGGATTTCCCCCTTATTTGGCCTCTTTTGCACTGAAAAGAAATTGAAATGAAACTATACCAGAAGAAACGTTGGGGAGATAACAAACAGAGCAAAGTGATAAATTTATATTAGGATATTTAGCAAATGCAGAAGTATAACTGAGGAATGGCAGACGTGTAATAATTTTGACATCCTTCTAGATTTAATTCTGCTTTTAGATTGGATTTTACACTGGTAAAGTTCTACTGACTGCAGGGAAGTGCTCTTCAGTACACATTCAAATGGACTTAGAACAGTTAACAGATACACCTGTCAATGATTAAAACCATTACTAGTGTGGGTATTCCCACCCATGCAGCTATATCTGAGATAGCTTAAATGTAGGTAGCCTGGGTAGTGACCAGCTTGTATTGGGAGTAGCCACCTTTTTAATTACTGAAAGCACCATGCAGGTTTGTGCCAACTGTTTTTAGGTTGGTCACTCTCTAGTAGGGCTCCTGATTTCAGAGGTAGACTAGATCTGGTTTTGGGACTTATCTCTACAGGGAAATGGGACACAGAAACATAGTGAGGAAAAGATCTGAGCCCAAGATGTTTATTGCCACAGAAGAGAAGGAATATTTTGCTAGGTGGGACTGACAATAGCAAACAAGAATCAGGGAAGTGAGTGTAATTGCAGGTTATAATCTTAAATGTAACATCTGTTACTGACATGTAACAAACACATTCCTAATAGAACAGCATGCACATGTATATTATATGCACGTAAGTGACACATGGACTTCAGCAGGACCAGCTATAATGTTTACACATACCAGACCAGGAGTGAAAAGTCTTGCTGTGGCATTATCTCAGCCCATTTCACAGCTGTGGAAAGGGCCTATACCTCTTTGAGGCATTGGGATTAGGTAACGGAGTATACTGACCCATTTCTACCACAGCATTTAAATGTAAAATAGACAAATTATACCTAAAAAGGTGTAAATGAACATAATCTATCAGTGCAGCTAGTTAATAGCAAAGAATCTGAGTTAATGTATTGTGTATGGACAGCACATTAACAGCCAGGAAAGCAAACAGTTCTTACTTGCTTGAAGTCTAATAATATATTTTTCCATATTTTTATTACTTTTTGCATTTGCATATTCTTTTCGAGCAACAAACCCCCTGTAAGCTGAAAAAAGATAGGAAAAATTAAATTATCCATTAGGTTATACAAAAGGCTATAAGAATAAAAAGGTTCTGGAAGAAAACACAGACCTCCATTAAAATAGTCACTAAAAAAATTCTGAGGTTTGTCTTTCAAAAGATATGGCAAACAAGTGCAAGCAATACGAAAATAAGTAAAAGTTACATTTTCTGGTGAGTAATGTTGTTATAAATTAAATGAATATAAAATAAAAGAGAATCTAAATGTGCAACAAGATTGAAATATACCAAAAATTTCAATTAATGATGTCTCCATCAACAGCATAATTGGTCTTATTATCTAGGACAGTTAATACATTATGTTTTCATTGTTATACCATCTTGTCAGACCATGCCAGATATTATTAATAACAGTAGCATTTATACAATCATATCCTTCCATTGTTAACATTGTCTTTTAAATGCAAAATTGATAAACCTCAGGAAAGAGATAAGCCATAACCTGGTTAACAGAAATTTCTCTTCATCAGAACGGATATCATCAAATAAGATGTCAAATGTAACAGCAGGAGAACAGCAAAATGCGCATTCAGCGTGCACATCCACCTATCAACTGTACACACATGCTAGTTTTAAGCAAAAATGTTTTAAAGCTATTACCTGATTGTATTTTAATAGCACTTTGTTCCCTTTGCTCCTTTAGCTTTTTGTATCTCTTTGAACCCAGCCATCCTCTGACATAAGCTTGAATTAAAATAATCATGTCCACTGTCTCCTTTCGCATTAAATTCAGCTGCTCCACGTGATAGTATTTGAGAAATACCTTAAAAAGAGTAAGCAAAGAAGCAATGGTTTTGGTTAACGTGACTTAGATAGACTTGCTCTCTCACTCCCTTCATTTCCTCAATCCATTTAACATCAACAAGAATTATAAGCTGGTTTCAAATGAAGAAGACATCCTTTAGTAGTATTACCTAAAGGATCATTTTTGTTAAAGAACAAAAAACAATCTGATTGCTTGTGGTACTATTTTACCTTACTCTCCCCTTCAACGTCCTTTATTGGTCCCTGCTTACTCATGCTTTCACTGAAAGACAACTTGAGGCTGTAATTACAAGTTGATTTGCAAGGCCAAGAGGTTTATAGTTTTGCTAACTTTACAAATCTGATGTATATTACATAAGTGATCCAAATCTGGCACCTTCAACTTTCCTGCATTCCTGCTAATTTATATATCAGGGAACAGTGCTCAGCAAAGTGTTGTATGTGGCTTTTGTTTTTGTTTTTTTGTTACCAATATAGACCAAGTGCTACTCCAATCATATGGATGAGGAAAATTGCCTTGTAAATTAACAGTCATATAGTGCAATAACATAGTATATTAAAAAAATTACCTTAGTTTTTCCAAGAACCCAGTTGTCAAGGTGAGCTTTTTCCAGGATGGCAGCACACGTTTCTGGGCTGACTGGAGGATCATCATTTGTTTTGTAACAGATAAGGTAATACCTAAAGACAAATACAGGATTCCTTATTCCATTAACACTAAGCAACAGGTATAAATATATTTAAATCATTCATTTAAATAAGTAAAACAACGGCAAGAAAGAAAACAGCACTGAACAGAACAAAACCACATACTAAAAAAATTGCTGTGATTTATATATAGTACCAAGAAATTCAGTTAAAAGTGGATGAGTGACATTTCACACACCCTGGAGGGTTGTGTAAGTCTGTAACAACACTAGAAGGCTTTTAAAACATGGGCAACCCAAGTGGTGTGGCTGGCTAGCTTGCTGCTCTCACTGTGCATACTGTGAAAGTGATTTCAGTGACAAAAGAAAAATATTTCTGAAGATTTTCAGCTTATTTCACACCTACCTTGCTCTAGACCATTTACACTTTTGATTGTTGCTGTCAGTGAGACGCATCCCAGGTCTTGTTACCTCCTTGCATTCAGTTTTGTGGATGTCTTTGGAACATATGTGCAGTTATGACATAATATGTAAGCATTTAATTTATCAGATTGATTTCTCAGAACTAACCTTGACTGGAAAAACAGGTCAAGATGCTCATACATAAAAATTACCCATACCAGACCAGCTCAGCTAGTGGGTAGGACAGTTCTTGTACATTCCAGGACTCTCCAGAATGCTTCATTACAAAATTAGCCCTACTTATCTTGTTTCTTTAATTCAGCAAAATTATATGAATACCATTATGTGTACTTCCTGGCACTGTATTCTGGTTTTTTTTTGTTGTTTTTTTTGTTTTTTTTTCTTGTTATTTAGTCTATATACAGACATCAGATGAGGACAAATTTCCTCACAGCATAATAACAAGATAGACAATGCTGATTCCTGCATCATCACCACCAAGTCCTGCAGCTCTACAGCTACTTTTCTTTTTTTTTTAAAAAAAAAAACCTACACAATGTATCAGCTTATTTTAATTCTAACAAAAGAACTGTACCATTATTCCAGGTCTACCTATAATTCTCAGTTATTAAAAAAATAAGTCAGGAAGATAGCTATTTAGTCTTCACTCTTTTTGCGTGAGGTCATATCCTCAGTGCTGGAGATCTGCAGTCAGAAGCACACTCTCTGGAGAGCTTCCCCATTATGTTCACTGATTTCCTCTCTTTTACTTGAATATTAAAAATTTTGATAGAAAGCAGCAAGCAAAAGCCACAGCACATCTTGGTACACTGATAACTACCCTTTCCAATGCAGCATTTGTAATACTGACGCAGTAGTAGTTCCATCAGCGCTCTTTCCAGGCACAATGCTGTAAAACCATCACTGTGTTCGCCCCTTCCCTACCTTGGCATCTGCAGCACTGTGCTGATAGCTGTCTGTGTCCAGTGCACCATTACTTTTAAGAGTTTCTGTCTAAACAGATGCCACTTGCTTGCTTCTTCCCAATTTAGATCCCTGTTCCATAAATCTAAGTTCTGATTCAGTTGAGTTTCTTTGTAAAAGAAAAGTACAGCTTAAACGCTCATTATTGATTTTTGGAAGTGGAGGAAGAAGAGGTAGTTAAAGAGATCATAAAATCATAGCAAGTTCATTAGTCTTCTTGACAAATGACTAATATTTAGAAATTACTTTTTAAACAGAACTATGCACTTTAATGAACTTCTCAGCTCTAAATTAGCAATACCAAATTATCATTTGCCCCTGGAGAATCAGATGCTGTACAGTGCAGAGCAGTGCTAGAGAAACTGTAGTGCTCCTCAAAGGCTCTTGCTCCAAATTCTATGCTTTGAAGTGTTACATTTCTAATCCCCAAATCTTTCTGACTCCAAACAAGGCAATTCTACCCAAATGCTCAGGGAGCCTGAAATAATCATCCTGAGATGCATCATCATTCCCTATCAATCCAAAAGGGGTCACTAACCTTGTGCCTGAACTATTCTTTCTCATTCAGTTTGTAATGTTTGTCACAGAAAATGTCTGTATCTTCTCTTTAAAGATCATACCAAAGACAGTGCTGATGCTCTGCAAACACCGAGAAACAATGAAAAGAGAGAAGAAGACTTCTTCACACCAGTGTACCGTTTTATGAAGTTAGCGAAGAGTATACGATGTGAATAACCCTGTCTTCTAATTCTTGCTGTCTCCAGAATTCCTGTATAACGCAGCTGAACCAACACTTTTTCTTTATCGAACTTGTTTGCCTGCCGGTCGTTGTTTGGCTTGATGCACCTGACGAAATGAGGCTGGCCAACGACCATTTTGGATAACAAGTCCATCAGAGAATACTGAAAGAAAATCACAAGATATTTGCCACTTGAATATTCATAAAACCTGCAGGTTTTTATGAATCTGAAAATTGATTTTGCATGAGCAGAACCTTGCACCCATTTGCATTTCAGTAAAGTGGTACTTCAACGGTGAATGAAGTAAATGGCCCAACAGCAATTATAGCTGTGATGTGGTATCTAAGTAACAGGGTAAATACTACTTGAGAGCAACACTGACTGCAAATGGATGCAAGTATCAAATTGCACCTAGTACATTCTCACAACCTGTAATAATTTGTGGTACTGCCAACACTAGCTTTGTTATTGGAAGCAGCAGTATCTTTAATCACAGCTCTGAAAACTGATCTATTTTTTGAAAGTTCCCTTGATGACCAGTTGACATAACAGCAGCTGCTGGGTTGAGTCTGCCACAGCAGTTCATATTAAGCAGCACATTTAGCAGCTGAAAAAAGGTACACTAGAGCACAACTGAATTCTGAGTATAACTGCAGAAGTAGGAAGGGTTAAATGAGGAATATTTTTAAAAACATACCCCTCATTCTCCTGTTGTTGAAAACACATACATACATGAATGAAAATTTTATGTCTAATACTGAAGACAGGGAATGAACAAGTGTTGTGGGCAATCACATCTGGATTGGAGTGTGCATCAGTGACTGAACTGTATTAGTAACAGTGTTATCGTTAAATGCTGTCAGATCTGATGAAAGAACTGTATCCCTTAAAGTCCCCCATCTTTCTTAATTACATCATCTGGCTTAATTTATGACAGAATTCTCTTTAAAACTTTTGCTTCTCTGTGAGTCTTGTTAGATAATTAAAATCCACCTTTCTTTTTTTTTTTTTTTTTTTTTTTT